>NC_057863.1:10898469-11211802 GCF_019393635.1 Dromiciops gliroides | reverse complement strand
CCAGGGTCAGAGAGAAGATCCTTCAAGCAGACAGAAACAATGCAAATATGATGGAGTTACACGTTAAAGGAACGGAGGCCTTGGAACATGATATTCCAGAAGGCAAAAGAGCTAGGGTTTCAAGCAAGAATCACCTACCCAGCAAAACTGAGTATAACCCTTCAGGGGGAAAAAATGGATATTTAATAAAACGGAAGACATTCCTCATTTCTGACGAAAAGACCAGAGCTGAATAAAAATCTGACATTTAAGCACAGGACTCAAGAGAAGCATAAAAAGGTAAACATGAAAGATTAATCATAAGGGTCACAAAGTTAAACTGTTTACATTCTTATATGGGAAGATGATACATGTAACTCCTAAGAGATACTCCCTACTATTATTAGGGCAGCTAGGTAGGTAGCACAGTGAATAGCATGCTGGGCCTGGAGCCTGGAAGACTCCTCAGACACTCACTCGCTGTGTGACCCTGGGCAAGTCATGTCACCCTGTTTGCCTCAGTTTCCTCATCTGTAAAATGAGCTGGAGAAGGACATGGCAAACCCCTCCAGGATCTTTGCCGAGAAAACCTAAACTGGGGTCACAAAGAGTTGGGCATGCCTGAACAACAGACAACTAAAAGGAGTTTACATGGATAAGAGGGGATGGATGTGAGCAGATTATATAGGAATGAGCTACCAAAAAAAAAAAAAAGAGAGAGAGAGAAAGGATGAACTGGAAGATGGGGCAAGGGATAGAATGGGGACAATTTTCTCACATAAAAGAGGTGGCCAAGGAAGAGCTTTTAGAGTGGAGGAGATACAGAAAACTAGGCTAATGAACCACTGATGGAGCACTGGACTGGTCCCACCATTCTGGAGAACAATTTGGAACTATGTTCAAAGGACTCTAAAACTGTGAATACCCTCTGACTGAGAAATACCACTGCTAGGTTTGTATCCCAGAGATCTAAGGAAAAGACACAAAAATATGTGTGTATACATACATACACACACATACATACTTTTTGTGGTGGCAAAGAATTAGAAATTCAGGGAATGTTCAGTTGGGGAATGGCTGAACAAGTTGTGGCATATGATTGTGATGGAGGAGTATTATTGTGCTCTAAAAATGATGATCGGTGGTTTCTGAAAAACATGGCAAGCAAAACCTCTATGAACTGATGCATAGTGAAGTGAGAAGAACCAGGAGATCATTGTGCACAGTAACAGCAATGTGCTGATGATCAACTGTGAAAGACTTGGCTGTTCTGATCAATACAATTTCAAAGGACACATGATGAAGAAATGCTATCTACCTCCAGATAGAGAACCAGTGAACTCTGAGTAAAATTGAAGCTTAATTTTCTTACTTAAAAAGGGCTAATACAGAGCTGTGTTGTGTGTGATTTCGTGTATCATTTATAGCGTCTTGCTTGCCTTCTAGGAGGGCGGGGGAGGGAGAGAATTTGGAACTCAGAATTTAAGAAGAAAAGGATGTTAACAAATAAATAACCGAAAGATGCTGAAAAGAAGCCCCTCTGTAGGTCTTTCCCACTTTCCCTTTTCAGGTCCCCAGTTACTGTTGCCAGCCGAGTTTAAGAGCCTCTAACCCCACTGGGCTCCCTCAGTCACTCTGCAAAACCTCCAAGACTGTGATTTAAACAATTAGAAGGCTTTAAGTGTGATGAGGGTAATGAGAGCACGCCTCTCTAGCTCTGAAGCCTAATCTCCACTGAGCCTCACAAGAGCCCTGTGCAGTGTGTAGGCAGGGGGTGTGTGGGTGTGGGTGTGTGTGTGGGGGGGGGGGGTGTGTGTGTGTGTGTGGGTGTGGGTGTGTGTGTGGGGGGGTGTGGGGGTGTGTGTGGGTGTGTGTGTTTGTGTGTGTGGGGGTGGGTGGGTGTGGGTGTGGGTGTGTGTGGGGGTGTGTGTGTGTGTGTGTGTGGGTGGGTGTGTGTGGGTGTGGGTGTGTGTGTGGAAATGAGGGTTAAGTGACTTGCCCTGAGTCACACAGCTAGTAAGTGTCAACTGTTTGAGGCTGGATTTGAACTCAGGTCCTCCTGAATCCAGGGCCGGTGCTTTACAGCTGTCTTTCCACAAGGAAATGAGCTCCCTGCCTTGGGAGCTCTCACAGGGGTCATCAAGCCCCATTATGCATTGGCACTGGTGACTTCTGAAGTACCTTCTGTGATAAAATAATGGGATTTAGCAGATGCTCAAAGACCCACCTGGAGATGAATCTAAACTGATTGAATCAAGTGAGAGGGATTGACTGATGATTAGCCTACTTCAAAGTTAACTGGATTGTGATCACACCTGGCTAGCCCTTAATGGAGTTGTAGGACGACAACCAATCAGTTTGCAGCAGCGTGTAAGGACCGCCTCTGTTCCAGACCTATAAAAAGCTTCCACAATCAGTTTGCTAAGGAGTTCGTGATTGAAGCAGGCTCCTGGCAGAGGACTTGAAGATCCCGACCAGGCTGGAACTCTAGGCTAGATGGGCCTTTTCTTAACTTTCTGAACTCCATGTGAATACCTGTATGCTTTAATAAATGTTTAATGCCCAAAGAGTGGTGCTAAAGCTTCTAATTTAGGGCGATCACACAATATAGGTTTTAAACATCACAATTTGGCAACCATGAAGGGACTTCTGAACCCCTCAACCTTCTGATCTTCACATTGGGTAAGAAATTTTATGTTTGTAAGTTTCTCCTATTTTCATTGATTTAATGTGCCTGTCCCTTTAAATTTTCAATTGGGTTTCTTCTACCCACTAGGTACCTAAGTATCTCCTAAGTACATCCTTTCCTCTGGTTAATCAGACAAACAGGGGATAAGATCATGTTAATGCTTCATTTTTGTGGATTTTCTATTTTTATTTTTCTTTACCTGCTTTTGCCTTTAACCAATAACTTTATAAAGCATTGGTATTATGAAAGAGAAAATAAAGGGGTTGAAGAAAAACAAGAGAAACTTTACCATCATCATATTTCAAGAATCTGCTTCTATTGCCATAAACTGGGACATATTTTGCTGAAATGCAGAAGTAGACAGCAAGATATTAATATGAGATGTGGAGATTTTAGATACTGAAATCAAAAATGCTCTAAAGTCACTCAGAGAAATAATGTCAGTTCAAATGTTACATAAAGGTTTCCTTTTTATGCCATCGTTATCTACATTTTGAAATTAATAGTATAAGTTTGTTTTCATAGAGATTTTCACTCTTTTAAGATTGTGGGGGTTTTTTCCAACTGATTATTTGATCAAATTATATAAAGTATTTCCTTGGTAAATTGATTACTATGACAAGTGTAAATTAATTCTAGAAATACTATTTTTACAAAAAATAGTATTTGGAATCATGGTACACTGTAACTTATGTTCTGAGTCAAAGCAAATTCACAGTTTTTGTGACCATTATTATCCTCAAATTTTAAATCCATATGAGACTTGGATTATGGGAATTTACCATTTAAGACATTAATTGCCTTCAGTCATGAGAGGAATACATACAAGAGCAGGCACTGAACTCTCACAGAAGGGGAGACGCGTATGAAGTCCAGGTACTGCAATGACTGATGGCTGGAAGTTTTCATCCCACCCATCTCATTCTACACCTGGCTTCTATTCCCCCTACAATATGCCTGATGCCATGGACTGATTAAGCTTGACGCAGTTTCCTCCAATATGTTCGGTGGCATGGATGTATATCCCATCCACCTATTTTAAGCCTGGCATACTGCATGGGCTGTATATATCGCTCAAGTGTGGGAATGCTCATATCCCATCATATTTCTCTATTCTTTTATGGTAATCCCCATAATTATCGAGTCTCATAATGGCATGAGGATAATTAGGCAGATGATACAAAAAGTGATGAAGATTTTAAAAAATTCTTGTCTTCTCAATTCATGTTTTTAAGAACTTTCATTGCTTGATTTGATTACTGGCAAAGCTCTTTAAAGTTGTGTTAAGCTCAATTTTGTAGGAAACTTTTCCTAGCTGATTACCAGCATCTACACATTTGAAACACCTGAAAAGACTTCCATTCCACAACTACACTCAGAGGACATCCCAAGAATCATCTGAGAAAAGACTTTCAAAGACTTAATTATTTTTTCACTGTTTCATCAAGGAACACCATTCCCAGAAGAAATAAAGGGGGAAATGTGACAAAATAATGGGATTTAGCAGATACTCTTTAATAAATGTTTAATGCCCACAGACTGGTGCTAAAGCTTCTAATTCAGGGTGATCACACAATATAGATTTTAAACATCACACTTCCAAACCTAAGGCTCCATGATTCCCCATTTTACAAATGAGGAAACTGAAGATGAGGTTGGAAGTGCAATGACTTCCTTAGTGAGGAAGTAGGCAAGGCATGGGCACCCTAAGCGAGGCAGCACCCCAGTTCGTCACAACTGCCTCCCACTAACAAAGCCTCCTTGTATTTAATCCTCCTGCCAGAAAAATGAAGGCACACACTATCATCTGCAGTCTCTGCAGAAGGGAACTCTGGGTCCTCACGTGGAGAGGACAGGTCACATGATAAGGGAGTGCTTTAAACCGTGCCACTTGTACCCACTCTGGTGGGAATCTGCTCACTCCAAGGTGGTGCCTCCCAAGTGATCTGAGGACCTGGGCACATAGTTCTGTCCATTCTCCTTGTTGAAAAAACAAGCCTCCAGCTGCTCCAAACCTAGCCTGTGGGAGCAGGACATTGAATTCTCTCTACACTCTAGATGAGCCGTGTTAAATAAAACAAGATCCCAGTGGGCTAAATGATAAGGCGCGCTGACCCAAGAACACCAAAGCATTGCCAATCATGTGATCACAGAGCTAGCCCTGGAAGGGAACGCCGGGGTCAGCCAGGACAAGCCCCCCCCATTGCACCGATGAGGAGCTATCGAGTCACTTGGCCAAGGTAGATCTGGTATCCCATGGGAGTCAGATAGAACAATCTATAGATCGCACAATCTATGCTGGAAAAAGCCAAATGGATGGAGGAGAGAGGACAAGGGAAAACAAGGCTGGGCATAGTCACAAGGTTGCCTACGTTGGCACTTGCTAAGCTGTTTTCCCCAAACCCAGAGTGGTTTCACGCAATGTGAATAAGCACTCTGAATAATGCTGATGCAGCTGACACTGGAAAGGCAGCCCTGCAGCGGGAAAGGAGCAGGGGACTTGGGGTCAGAGGCCTTGCCTTCAAATGCCCTAATTCTGCCACGTGCTACATCCGTGACCTCATCTGTAATGAGGAAGACCTCTCAGGTAATCATGAAAACATTCTTTCTATGTCCAAAACACCCAGGATCAACGACCATTTTGGACTAAAAACGGGTTTCATTTTTCCTTGGCTCCCCACCCTCTGTCTCGGGGGAGTCTGTAATCCAGATTCCCAGCCCCTGTCTCCCAACCAGCTCTTCCAAGCCCAAAGTGCTCTGGGACCAAACTGGTTTGGGGCTGGCCAGGCTGAAATGGACCGCTTCTGACTCATTAATTAGCACTTTTACTTCATCTCTAGGTATTAAAACCTGGCACGATCCAATTGTCAAATTACCCAACTTTCTGGTGCTGGTTTTGGAGGGCGGGGTTAGGAAGAGGAGAGCCCCCAGAAACCATGAGGTGGGGTTCTAATAGCCCTTTAAGGCCTTCTGTCACAGGAGACCAACAGCCCTAGTCCGAAGGTGACAGTGACACCCAGTGAGTCTATTCAACAGCATCCCCGGACACTTCAGATGACACAGAATTTCTCTTTTTTTAAGACTCACCAGAGCACCTCTTGACCCTCCCATTCCATAGAGAGACTACCTGGCAGCCTGGTTAGCAGGGGCAAGTGAAGCACAAGCTCTGTCTGTCTTTGGTGAAAGGCCAAGAGTCCCAATACACCGAGCCTCCCATCTACCTGAGCAAGCTCTGAGTACTGGCAGGGTCAGCCTCCCAGCATCTTCCTGGATACCAAGCACCAGGAATTACTTCAATGCCACCATGAAGCAGTCCAGACCCTCCTACCCCCCACCCTAAGTGACAAGGGAAAGGCTAAGGACAAAGGACAAGAAGGGGGGCACTCACCTCCTGACTAGGTGTGCGTGGGAGCGGAGAGGAGAGTGTTACCAGCCCTGGCCAAGCGCTGTCTGTTCTGGGAACAAAGAACTCTGGTCTCTAGGGCTACCCCTTCCAAGAGCAATCAAGAGAATTAAAAACCCTGTTTCAAAAGCAAGAAACACACTTAGTTCTTCAAACACTCTCAATTTTGCGTCCTCTTTGCCAAAAAGCTAAGCCAGAACTCCAGCGCCTTTAGACTAATCTTCACTCCATTTAGCTATGAAAGCTAAAAGCTGCAATAAACAGAATTGCAGTGATTTTCACTTCTGAGAGATCTCCCATCTTGGCCCCAATCTTTTTATGAAATATACTGCGGGCCACCTGTCCCTCCTAGAGCCATCTATGTACATCACAGCAAAAATAACAAAGCTTAGGGTATGGCAAACCTGGGAGGAGGAGGCAGGACCACTGAGCAGAACCTCCCCAGGTGGGGACCACTTTGTGTGCATGTCCAACTATGGAGAAGGGGGGAATGTCTGCCCAGATTTCTTTAAATTGTTTTAAAGGAAAGAGACCTTGAGCGGCCAGTAGGTGCCAGGAAGCCCCAGCCCAACACCAGAAAGAAGGCCAAGTCAGGTCACCTTTTGAAGGGCCTACTATGTGCCAGGCCGCAGGGGAGGACAGCTCAGAATAAAGGCTCCCTCAGAGAGCTCAGCTTAAAAAAGGGGACAATGCACTGAGCCCAAACAAGCCATCCACGGACAGGAGATGGAAGGCAACCCAAAAACATCAGCCAGTCAGGGGGAAGAAGAGTCAATGGTCAAACACCCACCAGCGGTTAGCTTTGAGATGCGGCCTAAGGGCCCATGGGAGACAAAATCACTATTGAAGTATGAGCACAAGTCGCCGACAGTTTTTGTGGGGGGCGGGGAGAGGCATCAAAGTCTTCCTGAAGATAAAACCTTCCGGGATTCTGGACTCTCTCCGCAGCTTCTCGGGGGCTTGCTACCTAAAGGCACAGGCTCTTTTCACTTTAAGGGGGCGGGGGCCACTGAAGCATGGAGAAAGGCCGACCACTGGGGGCTCCTTCAGAACCTTCCTCCTCCTGTTGTCTGTCTTGGGCTCCTTCTGGGCCAGGGACTCTTGCCCAGCTCCCTGAAGGCCACATGTTGTAGCAACCTTCCTGACACCAAGCAGGGCTCTTGGGGGCTGCCAAGGCTGCCCTCCGATAGGCCAGAAGCGGTTGCTAACGAGGAGGTTGCTACCGGCGTGCCTGCTGAGACAGCCTTGCGTCTCCCGGGAGTCAGGACCCCAACTCCACCGTTTGCCCAAACCTGTTCACCCGAGGGCTCTTAGCCTGGGGAGAGAAAGCTCCAATCCCATCTTGACACCTGCTCCTGGCCCTGGATGAAGCCCAGAGAGGCTCGAGGTTTGAGAGCATGAGGCATAAGCTACCAGCTTCCTGCCGGGTTTGTGGGGATTGAGGGGAAGGTCTAAGCAGCTGTACACAGCTGTGCCTGACAGCCAGCTCCTCCCCCACTTCCCTGTCTCAGTCTCATCGGCCATGGCCCAAGCTTGAAATCTCAAGCTGTCCTGACACCTTCCCCTTCCAGGAGAGAGCAATGGCCAAGTCCTACCAACCATTCCCTGCCGACATGCTGCCCTCCCCCACGTTGGGCCCTCCTCTCTTCTCTCCTGAACTAACTCCGATGGCCTCCTAACAGTCTAGGTCACCCCCCTCCTCATCGATCTTCTAGGTCTCCAGCCGTCCACAGGATAAAGTATTCATGCCGGGATGAGGAGGGAAGAGTCCTTCCCAGCTCTCTCCCAATGGGGTCTCAGGTCTGTAACATGAATGGGGGACATGGCCCACACCCATCAATCAACCCACAGGCCTCGGGGATATAAAGACAAGGAAGGAAAGAGTCTCTGCCTTCAAGTCACACGCCCAGCCCCCTGCTATGACCAGCCAAGCCCCCAGCCTCTGGCACCCAGAAGTCCTGACATCTCCAAACTGGAATTCCTCACCCTTCCCATAAAACCTGCTCCTCTTCTGGACTCGCCTGGTTTATAAAGGGCACCTCCTTCCTCTCCTCACCCATGCTCGGCGCCTCACAGCATCGTGACACCTGTCTTTCTCCTTTCTGTTCCCATCATGCACCACCAATCCAGAACCCCATGGCCCTTTCCATCTCCCAATTAGATTAATCACTCCGACACAAAGCTCTAACCAGGCCCCTCTCAAAAGCTTCCAATGGTTCCCCATGGCCAAATGAATAAAATCCAGACTCCTCTACCAAGCTGTGCCCAGCCCACTCCCCTGAAACACTGGTAAATGAGGCTACGCTTTGTCCTCTAATGTCCTCTCCCACCTTTCTCCTCTCCCTTTACCCCTACCCCCAGTGCCCTTATTGCAGTCACAGCCATCTTCCACATATTACCTCCTTCCTGAGCTCCGACCAGATTCCCCCCATTTCTCAGAGCACTTTCCATTTTTCCTATACACGTCCCAGTTTGTTTGGGGGTATTTGCACACCCACTTGTTGGAGGGCAGCCTCTTAACTACCCTCCCATCTTAGCACAGCGCCTTATATCTCAGCAGGGCTGCCCGGTGACTGAACGGTGGGGTCGCTGCTCTGAGTGGCCTCATGGCCCACTGCCACACTGTTCCTCTCGGGCCCCCGGTCAGCTTCTCCAAGGCTACCCCAGCAGAGGCCAGGCTCTAGCAGGCCCTGCCACGATGGAGAAGCTGGGAGCCAGCACTACAGCCTCAACGTGAATCCTTCACCAGGCTGCCCACCTTCAGACCACAAATTTTTCAGCCAAAGCAACTCTCAGAGACTCTCTACCAAACCCTAGTGACAAGACTGCAATCTGTAGGCCAAGGGAGTGTCCGTGTGGACAAATGACCGTTCCTTGAAAATCTCACTTATCACACAGGTAAGAAAACAGACTCTAAGAAATCCACTGCCTCGACCACAGTCAAGGACCACATGAGTTAGGACGTGCTTTGTGTGCCTGTAAGTGCTGTGGAGCTACTGCTACCGTGACTGTCAGTGGCCCACAAACCAGTAACTGTAGCCCTGAGCCAAGGTCAGACTCAAGCACAACCGGGCTCCTGCCCCTTGGTTCCAGGAGCTTGTCCTTCCCTCCAGTGTGGAAGCTCAGCGTGTTGTCATCCCTCCTCCACTCACCCAGCAGAGCTGGCACATTGTGAGTACTGACTGTTCAGTCAGTGCTGGGCACCTCCAGCCACAGGCCTGCCCAAAGCTCATTGCTGTCTCTTGTCTTTGCACCCCCAGGGTTTGTCCACACCTGGTACTTCACAAATGTCTGCCGGCTGATATGGGGAGTTCATCTTAGAGAAGGCAACAGACACGAGCTACGTCAGGGCCCAAACACTGATCACGACTTGGTTTAGAGGCAGTGCTGTGGCGAGATCACGGCAAAGGGGAGCTCCAAGACCAGTGGACTCTTGGAACCATCGACAAATCAGCAAACAACCCAGGCATGTGCTCAGGGCCAGACAAGGCAGCTCACGACCAAGAAGCAAATTAGATGATGGCAAGAGAGTCAAGTGTCAAAAAGACCAAGAGAAAAGCCCCCTGTCCAGGAGGGAAAATCATCAGGCACTGTGGAGAAGGCAGCACAGACGACCACCACAACTTAAACCAGCAGAGGCTGACAGAGGCTCGGCGGATGGCCAAGCCCATTCACACGTGGGATCTCAGTGGTGTGTTTACACAATTCTGTCCTTTGTTTTAGAACTCAAAGACTTCTTCCCCTGGGCCCAGCCTGTACCTGGTGAGGTTAGGCCTCAGGAAGCCGATGTGGTCCATCACCAGGCTCTGACTAGCTGTTGTTCCAGCACAGGCCCAATGAGAGCCCCGCTCTGGGCACAGTCATATGACCCTGGGTGCTCTTTCACTGGTCGGGGGCTGTGGACTGTGCACCCAGACCTCGGGACTTCTACCTTTCACAACTGACCAACCAGCTTTACCTCTTCTCTCCTCCTGACTCCATAGCGCCAAAGTCGGCTCTGACCACGGACAGTGGCGTCCATCCAGACCCCGGTGCCTGGGATGACTTCCAGCCCACAAAAAGAAGAAAGCCACCGAAGTTGCACGATTCATTCTATGCCAGGTTCTTGGAGAGTAGCAAGAGCTGCCCAGCCGGCAGGGGCCTACAGATGCATCAGCCCAGGGGCCTCAGAAAGCCTGGACACAGGTCCTGCCGCTCAGGACATTCTTGTCCTGGCACCTTAGCCCTCTCCACTGGGAGCCTAATGGACTCCTCTACTCTCATGGATCCAGCAGACCCTTCTGCAGCATTAGGGGACCACTCATATGGAAAGTAGGCAATGTCTGACTCTGGGCTGGCATAGGCTAGTGATACAGGAACTACTGTGCCTGAGGGAGCCCCACAGGGCCTCCCTAGGCTCTCCTACCATCCCTGCTGCGACCTCTGGCCCCCCATCACTCTCCCAGCACACACAGAACCAGAGAAGGGACCACACTGTCCAAAAGCCGGGATGCTGGTGTGACAAGGAATCCTCACAGAACTGGAAGAACTGGGAGCTGGGAGGAATCTGAGGTCCTTCAGTTGTGCCAGCCTCCTCACTTCACAAATGAGGACCCTGGAAGCCTAACGGTCAAGGAACCCGGGCGGCAAGGGGCAGGGGCCAAGGACTGCAGCCAGGCCCTGGGAGATTCCCACACCACCACAGGGTCCTGCAGGCCGGGGCCTGGGATGGGCGCAGTCACTGAATGCTGATCAGAAGCTCAGCTGGGGGCCATGGTGCACAGGGGCTGTGTGCCCCAACCCTCGGCATGACTCCCAAGGAACAGCCCACATGGTTCCTGCAGCCCTGGGCTGCAAACACTGGGCTCCCTCGAGGAAAGTCTTCAGAAGTCCAGAGCTCTCCTCCACTTCATTAGGACTTCAAAGGCTTCACCCAGTGGCTCCTGAAATGGGTTTGCAGATCACAGCCCAACAAGGGTGAGAAAACCCTCCAGCTGGAAGCCACGGAAGTCCCAGGCCCATGCAGGCATAGACACAAGGGCAAACTTCTCACTGGCAAATGACCATTCAAGTCAACACACGTTTATTAAGCACCTACTGTGTGATGCAGGCACTGTGCTAAGACAGACAGATCCTGCTCGGCAAACCCCCCGATCAAATGGAGGAGGACGAGGGAGGAACGTGTGCACAGCAGTCTGGGAATGAAGCACAACTGCTCTGGGCCCTTTCACAGTCACCGTGTATTAAGGCCAAGGGAATAAACAGCTTCCCCTTGGGAGGGCCACCAACCAAGCCCCCGGACACGTGCATCGTCAGGGTCCCTTTCTCCTCAAAATCCCCACAGTTTTTCCTAAGATGGAAGCCACCGGCCGTGGCTACGCTTGGCCCGGGCAGCCAAGGGGGCCACCGGCTCCTGCCCCACCTTGCTGCTGTGACCTCTGCCACTAACTCTTGCCATGCCAAGTCTTTGCTGACTTAGCCAAACGCATCCCTTTCGTCACTTCTGCCGTGAACCTGAGGAGCCCTGAAGAGAGAAAGCGGCTTTCCTCAAAACGCCGACGCAGGGGGATGGGCACGGTAAATGAAGCCTGCCAAGTCCTCTGGGTCTCCCCAAAGGGCTCTCCCTGCTCCAGATGTGAGGTCAGAATAGTCTGGGTGTCCTCTTTGGACAAGGACTCTCTCCGGCAATCACTGGAACCCACTGAAGAGAGTAGCAAGGTGGGCAGGACCCTGACAGAGCAAACAGCCCGAGAAGCACCTGGAGGCCACCCCCTCCCATGGCAGAGCGGATGCTGGTGCTGGGCACCAGGACAAGAGGAAGGGTGCAGGCTGGCACAGGAGGGCTGGGGCAGGCAAGGGCAGTGTCTGACAAGGCTCCAGGAGCCCGAGGCTCAGGCCCACCCAGAGAAGAGGAGCGGAGCACCTGGGGAAAACCACTCAGCCTCACTGCCCTCCTCAGCGGGCGATGGGAGCTCTGCACCGGACCCCTTGGGCTCTTCTCCCTCTCAGGCTCAGGTGAACTCCACCCCATCCAACTGCCTTCCCCTAGAGGACCAACTTCTCGTCAAAGACCGCACTGGATTGCCCGGTGCTTCCCTCCCAGTCCGGGTGTGCTTTGGGGAGATTTCCTCCGTCTCAGGGGCGGCTGAGGCCTGGAGAGGTCCACTGAGGCAGGATCTGCCCCTCCCCACCCCAAGACCAGGTGTCAGCAAGCATTTCCAGGTCACGGGGGAGCCAAGTCCTGTGACAGCTCGCTAGCCAGGAGCCCCGCCGCCTGTAATCTTGCATTAGTGAGCACAGTTCAGATCATGCCTCCGTCTCCCCAACCAGGGGCTGCATCCGGTCAGACTAAGGTTTGCGAGGCACTTTTACACTCGATCTTCACAACAGCCCCGTAAAGCCAGTGCCACCATTATCCCCACTCTGAGGTTCAGTGACTTGCTCAGGGCCACCCAGCTGCACCTCAAGACAAAGAGCAGCCCCTTCCCAGGCCGAGTCTAACTTACCCAGAGACAGTTCCCCACCCTACGCCTCGGCTGGGGCTCCGGGCTCCAGCTCAGCTAAGTGGCCACTGAACTCAGCTGGTCCCGTCCCATCTTCCATTCAGAGGTTTTTCCTCCCGCTTCTGCTAAGTGAAACAACCTCCCCTATGCCAGAAGCAGCTCACACGTTCCCTCCTTGGGAACCACCGGAGACCCCAGAGCCGGCCCTGGGCCTGGGCCCCCTTCTCCTGGGCGTTCGCCATCTGCATCCACACCATGGTTCCTGGCAGGCCGTCACCATGGTAACCAAACCTCCTGAATTCTCACTGAGGGGTCAGTCCCCTATCGCCGGGAAAGAAAGACCTGGCACCAGCAAATGTTTAATTGTTTCAGTCCAGCTCTCCAGGATTCAGGTATTCTTGGCACCTATTTGCCACTTCCTCCTCCAGTTCATTCTGCAAATGAGGAAACTGAGGCAAACAAGGTTAAGTGACTTGCCCAGGGTCACACAGCTAGCAAAAGGCTGATGCCGCATTTGAACTCAGGTCTTCCCGACTCCAGGCCACCTAGCTGCCCATATCAGAAAATATGGTAACCAAACATACCTCCCCCTTTTTATATTTAAGAACTGTGTGATTCTTAGTATCCTCTTTTACATTTGCCACAACTCTGTGACAGAGGAGGAGGAGGAAGAGATGGAGATGGTGATGGTGGAAGAGGAAGAAGAGGAAGATCAAATGAAGCTGGTGGAGGAGCAGAGAGAAGAGGATGAGGAGGGGACCCATTCACTGGTTCTATTTCACAGGTGGCCACAGCCAAAACCATAGATGACCTGCTGGCGAGTCTAGTGGACCTGAGCCCGGCAGTACTTAGCAGGGCTGGGCCCCTGACAGCCATGGCAGGCAGACTTAGGAAAATCAGCCAGGGCTGGTGCCCTACCTGCTGACTCCTGCGAAACAGAGGAGCCTCCACAGCTCAGGGTGGCGTTCGGGGACATCAGCAGAGGCTCAAAGGAGAGACAGCTGCCAGCTAGTGTGAGCACGTCCCCAGTGCCTCAGGAGACGTCTTAGGTTTCCCCTCCGCTCCCCTACTTTGGAACACAGGGGAGCTTCCCCAGGGCCAGAAATGAGCTCCAGGTCAGGGCTTCCTCTTTCACCAGAGTCTTCTTGCTACCTGAGGGCTCAGCTGCCTTGGCTGTGAGGGTGCATTGTCAGGTGCCATCACCACCCTCTATTTTCAGTGACTGGGGGCACAGCTAAGGCCCCTGATGCTGGATAGCTCAGCCTCACTTCCTCCAGGACAAGCTGTATCCTCCTAGTTGAACAGAAGCTGCCTGGAGGCAGGGATAATTTCTTCTTTGTCTCTGCATCCTCCATGCCCAGCAAGTGCCTCATCCATAGTAGGCGCTTCATGAACGCTGCTGAACTAACCTGCAAAGAGAGATTCCTTACAGATCGCCAGGTGCTCCAGGGGCCGCCTACACGGCACTGAATGAACGGGCCCACAGCCTGGAACGCACCCAGGCTCCTGGGGAGATAGAGCAGCCAAAGGAGGAGGGAGGGTCACGAGGTGAGGGAAGCCTGGTGCACCCCCCCTGCCCCCAAGGCAGTGGAGATGTCAGAGGAGGAGGAGGAAGATCAGATGAAGATGGTGGAGGAGGGGGAGGAAGAGGGTGTCTCTGTATTCTCCATAAGTGACCCAGCAGCTCACACGCAGCAGGGGTCCAATAAATGCTTGGAGTGAGTACGCACCCAAGGCCTCCAGCCTCTTTAAGCTTAGACCTTTTCTGGAGAATTTTGGAGGACACCGAGCCAAGGATGCAGGCCTAGGAGACAGGCACAGAGCAGATGGCCAAGCCCGGAGGCAGCAAGATCCAAGGCTAGAGGGAGGGAAGGACACAAATGTGGACGACATCAGAAAAACTAGAACGTGATTTTAAAAAAGGATCTTGGTGCAAATCCTCTCCTGGGCAGGTCCCTTCACCACTTCCTGCCTCATTTTCCGCAGCCCTAACTCAAGGGTGCTGGGGATCCAATGACTGTAAAGTCGGGTCGGAGGTACAAAGCTCCAGGAAGGTGCTGACCTGCACCTCGACAACGGGGCCCCCTCCTCATGCATCACGTCTTCCAGAGGAGGGAGTCGATGCCCAGAGTCAGCAGCAAGGTCTCCCCCAGGCCCACCTAGCCCCCACGCTGCAGGGCAGACTCTGAGCTGTGTCCCCAGGCACGCCACCGCTGGGTCAATGGCACTGACGTGGGGGAGCCTGCAGGGCCTGCCGCGCCTGGCATCTGGCTGTTGCTCCTCCCTCACCACCTGTGGAGGCCAGGGCCACACTGACCTTCCTCTGAGAGCCCAGGCAGAGAGGGCCAGGACAGGTACTGGTCGGCTTCCATCCTCTGCCGGGACAGCATGCACCCATTCACTGCCATTCATCCAGTCATTCAAGTTACAAACCCACTTAACTCTGTGGCAGGCTAGCTCTGAGAAAGCCGAGTTCAAATCCCTAGCTATGTGACCCTGGGCGAGTCACCGAACTTCTTCTATCTCTTCCTCTATAAAATGGATAATAATGGCACCTACTCACAGGGAGCTTGTCAGGATCGCCGAGGTAACATGTAAAGTGCCCCATAAAGGCTAGCTGGCTGGCTAGCAGCACCCGGCCACACAGCCCACATCTCTCCATCTTTCCTCAAACGCCGTCATGACATCCAGATAGACCACCCAGGCCAGGCCTTCTTCAATTCTGTCCACTCACAATCCCTTTTCACCAGGGACATCTTTACAATATCCCTGGTATACAGGGACATAAAATAGGTAGACAGAACCTTTGACTGTTGCCATATTTTTGTATATCTTCAGGGGGGGTGGCAATGAGGGTTAAGTGACTTGCCTAGGGTCACACAGCTAGTAAGTGTCAAGTGTCTGAGGCCAGATATGAACTCAGGTTTTTCTGAATCCAGGGTTGGTGCTTTATCCACTGTGCCACCTAGCTGCCCCTGTTGCCACATTTTTGTGACCCCCCCCTTCCACATTCAGTTGCACAATCCCATGTGGGGCTGCAGCCCCCAGTTTGAGAAGCTAGGGTCTACCAGCCTCAGACACTTGACAAGTACTAGCTGTGTGACCCTGGGCAAGTCACTTAAAAAAGAAAGAAAGAAAGAAAAAAGAGAAGCTAGGGTCTAGGCCAGGGGTTTGTGAACTTTTTTGTTTTATATTTTGATAAATGAGGGAAATGATCATCACATAATTGTTAATGGCGGGGAGATCGAAGATTTATCCCTTTCTGATTTTGAAGACTTTTTTTGGGGGGTGGAGGAGGCTGGACAATGAGGGTTAAGTGAGTTGCTCAGGGTCACACAGCTAGTAAGTGCCAAGTGTCTGAGGCCAGATTTGAACTCAGGTCCTCCTGAATCCAAGGCTGGCGTTCTATCCACTGTGCCACCTAGCTGCCCCCGATTTATCCCTTTCTGAAACTTTATTCTCTACCAGGCCAAGCCAACATCTGAAAGACAGTGCTGATAATGAGATTGGATTCACTTTCACCCCAGTCTTGTTCAGACCCCACCCAGGGTTCTACTCAGGTTTGGGTGGAGAGCAATTCTTTGATTAGATTGCCCAATGTTGGGAGTGATTTGGAAGTAAATGACATGATCAAAGTCAGCCCCCCCCCCATTAGAATAGGCCCGCCTCTCATTAGAACATCCATCCTCTCTCATTACTTGTTAACCAATCAGGGTAGACTGCCCCCTTCAGGAACACCTACCAAGGTGGGCTCCATGAGGGGTCTCTGGCACTATCACTGACCCCTTTTATTAATTATATGCTACCATGATTAGTAAAATTATTAATTACCCAGAAGTTACAGCTCTTGAACTTTTTACACATAACAGTATTTCAGTGTCCTTTATAATGCTGTGTAGTTAGCCCAATAGGTACAAAAATACTGACAGCAGCTCTTTCTGAGATGGCCAATAATTGGAAATTGAGGGGATTCCCACGAACAGAAATGGCTAATGAAGTCATGGCGTGTGACTGTGATGGAATACTGTGGTGCTATCAAAAATGACAAGCAGAATGCTCTCAGAAAAACCTGCAAAGACCTGCATGAACTGACGCAAAGGGAAGTGAGCAGAACCAGGAGACCGTTGTGTCCAGTAAAAGTAATACCACATGATGATGTAGTGGGAGTGACTTAGCTATTTTCACCAATACAATGACCCAAGACAATCCCAAAGGACTCGGTATGTAGGATTTTTCATCACACAAAAAATCCTACATACCTTCAGAGAAAGAACTGATGGAATCTGAATGCAGATCAAAACATAACATTTTTTACTTTATTTTTTCCCTTGTTTTTTTTGTCTGTGTTTTCTTTTACAACATGATTGATAATGGAAATGTTCAATTGCCTGCCTTCTCAATAAGGGATGAACAAGGGAGGGAAAGAAGGAATTCCAAAAACATATGTATTAAAAATTAGTTTACATGTAACTGAGAAAAAATAAAATTAAAAATCCAGATACTGGGGCAGCTAGGTGGCACAGTGGATAGAACACGGGCCCTGGAGTCAGGAGTACCTGAGTTCAAATCCGGCCTCAGACACTTAACACTTACTAGCTGTGTGACCCTGAGCAAGTCACTTAACCAATTGCCTCGACCAAAAAAAAAAAAAAAATCCAGATACCAACATGATTAGGATTTAGCAGGCAGCAGAAGAGATTCATGACATAAGACTCAGGTCTTGAGGCCAGGGGTTCCCAATACTTGGGCAGGGGGAGCCAAGGCAGGGGTTATTGCCTGAGTTTGGGAGTTCGGAGCTGCAGCAGGGCTAAAAGGGCCTGGGTGTCTGCAGTGGGGCCCGAAGCAGGATGGAAAGAAGCCATTTCAGGTTTCTAGGCCCATGAGCACCAGGATGGGCCCAAGTGAACAGCTGGATTTCCAGCTTTGGTGAGAAAGGAACAGCCACTGAGCAACTCTGCCATTGGCAAGGGCCCTGCCCAGGCATGGCACCTGGAAGAAAAGAGCCCCTGGCTTCCAGTCTGGCCTCTGCCACTCCCCAGGTGGACGAGGGACCTTGTCACGGAAGCCTCTCTGCATCTCGGCCCTTCCACTCACGGGAACGGCCCCCACCAATAAAGAGGACAACCCCCAATATCACAGCAGGCAAGTTCACAAGCCCACCTGGGAGCCAATACTCAGACTTTAAACCTGGCTAAGCTGCTTCTGTCTGAATGAGGCAGACCATCTTTTCTAGTAGATCTCTCTAAAATGTGCCCTTGCCTTGAGATAAGCAAACAAAATACAGTCAGCGTCAATACCAAGAGAAGCTTCCCACCAAAGGGATCCTTGCTGATCTTCCCACACCAATAACAGCAAATGAACAGCAGGCTGAGAGATAGGACCCCTGCCCCAGGGGGCTTCTGGGAAGACGAGAGCTGGCATTCATTCTCAGATCCAAGAATGAGAAGAGTCAGCTCACCCTGCTCAGCCCAAGGGTAACCTTGTAGAAGGCCGTGACAATTCTTGGGAGCTGTCTTGAGTCACAAACAACCCTGGATTCGAAAGGCGCAAAAGCAGGCCAGCAGTCAGTAAGCAGGAGCTTACTTGCCACTCACCACATGATATGCTGAGTGCTTGGGACACAGAGACAAGCAAGGCAGTGTCTGAGCCTCAGACACCCATATTTGCTCAGGCTACGGAGAGCACAGATCATGGGCACAAGCAGGCACAGACACAATCTAGAGGGTATCTCTAGCAGCTAGTGGGGAGGCCCTACCAGGGAAGGGTCTGGAACAAGCTCTCCAGGACAGAGGGATCTGAGCAGCCTTGAAGGAGGCCAAGATGCCAGCGGTGGGGGCAAGGATGGAGAGCTCTCCAGGCAGAGACCCAGCCAGTGAAAAGGAGCAGGGGATGGTGTGTCCTCTGGACAAACAGTAGAAGCCGGCTTCTGAGGAAAGGGAAGGTAACTGACTGGACAGGAAGAGGCCGGGCCATGAAGCACTTTATTATTTTTTAATCATAAAAATATTTTATTATTTCCCAGTTCCATGTAAAGACAGTTTTCAACACTTGTTTTCATAAGATTTTTAGTTCCAAAGTTTTCTCCCTCGCCAGCACATGAAGCAATCAGATATAGGTTATATATGTACAATCACATTCAACACATTCCATGAAACACTTTAAAAGCCAAACAGGATCTTCCATTGGGGCTTGCAGGTAACAGGGAGCTATGGGGGTTTCTTGAGTGGGGCTAGAGGGGTGACAAGGTGGGTGTGGGATGGCCTGGCAGGAGGCCAACAGATCCCCCTCCCCCAAGCTATGGCAATGGTCCAGTGGGAGGTGAGGAGAGCCTGCACCCGGGGCACTGGGACACTGGGGAAGAGGGGGTGCCTAGGAAAGATGTGGTGCAAGTAGAATGACCAGCCTCAGCAAGAGACTGGATACGTGGGGTGACTGTGAGCGAGGAGTCCAGGATGAGCTGGGGATCGTAGACCTGGTCGATGGGGAGGGTGGTGGGGTCCTGGACAGTAAGAGGAAGGCCCAGGAGGCCAAGGTTTGAGGAGAGGGATCCAAGGTTCTGTTTGGGCACATTGAGTCTGAAGTGCTTATGGGACAAACCCCAGTTCCATATGTGTGGCTCAGGAGAGAGCATGGGAGCAGATCTGGAATCATCTGGCCAGGGCAGCTGGGAGGTGGCTTGGGACCCAGTGTTAGTCCCTTGTAGCAGAGCATGCAACATCAGGCGCGGACGTGTACCAAGGTACCAAGTCAGAATGAGGAACCAGAAGGAATGACAGCTAGGAGTCAGTCATAGAGGCTTGGGGGCCAACGATGAGCTGACAAAGACTGAGACGGACAGAAAGAACCAGGTGCCAACAACAGTACTTTCATCCTTCAGAGCCCTGCTGGACCCGGGAACTGCAGCAGCCCAACAAGGTCCAGAAAGAGGAGGGCATCTTCGGGAATGGGCATGCGCCGTTTTGTTCTGTGGGACAGGCTTCTGAAGCAGAGGGCACTCCTGGGGGAAGGGGGAGCACTCCCGAGGTCGTGGAGCACTGAGGGGCGGGGCTCCAATGGAGGGACACTCATTGGGGGGAGGGGGGGCAGGCACTCCCATAGGGAACACAGTGATGTGAGAAAAGAAGAACATCAAACATAAATGAATGAAAAGGCATTTATTGAGAGCTCCCCAGGCCCTGTGCGGACACTAACTTTGAAAATAAGTATCACTGGGGAAAACAAGGCAAGAGATGAAGACAAGGGCAACTGAAAGCAAGAGAGCAAGACATCCTTGGAGGATGAATGGCCCAGGTCAGGCTGGGAGGCTGCTTTGCTGGCTGTGCCAGGGCCTGGCTGGACCCCCACAAGTTAAAGAATGAGGAGACCTGGCATCAATGGGCCTAGCAGAGCCCCCAAGTTGGATGGGAAGGAGGGGGCAAGAAAGGGAGCCTGGGCCTGGCCAGGAGACGAGCAGGTGGAGGGCGGGGGACACAGCTCTGGGTGGGGACAGATGGCCAGGAGGCTGTGGTCAGAACCTGCCACGCCCATTGGTCGGTCCTTTGAGCAGAAACCCAGCCAAGCACATGTGAGAGTCATCTAAGAACTGACCCCAAGTGTGCAGTCAGAGCAGAAAGAAGCTGAGACCCTGGATCACGTGGGCAAGAAAATTGCTAGGGAGGTAAGAGTCTCAGAGAAGGCCTTTCTGCTGAGACCAATCACATGGTACTGGGGGAGTGGGGCGGGCAGCAATGAATTGACAGAGAGGAGGAGAGACAGAAAGAGGGAAATGGAAGGAGGGGGAAAGTGATAGAGAGAAGGAAAGAGAAAGAAGATGAGGGAGACAAGGAGATGGGGGGGTAAGAGATAGAGAGACAGTGACAGAAAAGAGGAGATGGGGGGGGGGGCGTGGGCACAGAGAGTACTCGCAGATTTTAGCCTGTCTGAAACCAGTGAGGGCTTTGAAGTATAAAATCTTGTTAAACCTGGTAAAAAAAAAATCATCTCAAAAACCAGGTGCACCAGTGCAATTTGCTATGAGACAGCATACTCGCCTGAGGGATTCTGCAGCAGACATTTTGAAAGGGCAGCAGGGAAAACAGTCCCCAGGAGCAGTACTGGGCAGGCTCCACCTTTCATGTGAATATGAATATGACTGTCATAGGGGTCCTGGATTCGTTTGTACAATAAAACAATATTCTGAGATTCCATCACATTTCGTGAAAGAACAATTCATGCTCGACCAAAGGAGACTAGCTATTCAAGACTCAGAAGCATGAAGGATGAGAGTCTGCTCACCTCAGATGTGACCCAATCAGTTTAGACGCCAGCCTGATAACTAGCGTCCTCAGGAGCCCACCACATGCTAGGCCCACAAGAAGGGCAGAGGCCAGACAAAGGAGCCCACAGTCTGCAGAGGGGATGACACACTAGCTCTGTACAAACAAGATACAGACAGGACAAACTGGGGGGATCAACAGAGGGCAGGGCACTAACATGAAGGGAGATCAGAAAAACTGAAACATCCTAATTCCTATCTGAAGGAGGTGAAAGGTCAGAGCATGACAAGAGCTTTTGTGGCCTAATATGGCCTTTGTGCAAGCCATATTAAATGATGCAACAAGCAGAAGCCTAAGCTCCAAAGTACACACTGAAAAAAATCATTTAATCATTTAATTCAGCATCAAACTAAGGAGGATGAATGAAAACCAGGCATCAAATCGTCCCAGGAGGGGCCGTGGTCCAGGCCCAGCCTTCAAGCAAAGCCAAGACCTTGGTCCCTGCAAACCAAAGATCTCACTGCACCACCCCAAATCACTAATGGGGACACATCCCTGGACACAGACACCACCTTCATTTCCCCCCCAGCTGGGTCCTTCATGAAACCACTTCTTCCTGGAAGGTCCCTACCTCTGAGCGCAGAGTGGGGGTCCTCCAAGAATCTCACGTGCCCCCCAAGTTATCATGATCTCTAGTGGCCAAATCCAATGGCCTTCTCTCAGCCTCATTGTCCTTGACCTCCCTGCAGCCTTTGATGCTGTGGGTCAAGCTCTCCTCCTTGACACTCTCTTGTCTCTAGGTCTTCAGGACAGCTCCCCCCTCCTCTCTTTCTTGGTTCTCCTCCTCCCTCTCTGACTGGTCCTCCTCTGGATCACACCCTCTAACCATGCGTGTCCCCTGGGGTTCTGTCCACCTCATCAGCTCCCCAGGGTTCAGGTATCATCTCTATGTGGACAACTCTCAAACCCATTTATCCTGCCCCATTGTCTCTGATGACTTCCAATCTTGCATCTCCAACTGCCTACTGGACATCTCAAATGGGGTGTCCCATAGACATCTTAAACTCAACATGTCCAAAACAGAATTCGTGACCTCTCACCCTAAATGCCTGCCCATGCCCATCCCACCCAAAGTTATCCTGGATTCCTCACTATCTCTGACACTGCCCTTCCTCTCCGCTCCGCCCACGTCCAATCGCTGCCAAGACCTGTCTACTTCACCTCTGCAGCATCTTCCAAACATGCCCCCTTCTCTCCTCTGGTGTTGGCCCTTATTACCTCATGCCTGGACTGTTCTAATAACTGCTGGGGGGGGGTCTACCTGACCCCAAGTCTCTCCCCACTCTAGTCCATCCCCCATTCAGCACCCATAAGGCATTAGTCTGCTCAGAGCCACCTCCTGCTCAGTAAACTCCAGTGGCTCCCTGTGCCCTCTGGGACACCAAGTACAAAATCTTCTGCTCAGCATTCAAAGCCGATATCTTGACCTAGCCCCCTCCTACCTTTCATCTTGCCCCCTCTTCCTGGCTGCTCGGCCTCCTTGCCTCCCTCTTTGGCTTCCTGGAGGTACTGCCCCAAACTCCACTTTTACAGGGAGCCTTTCTCAGTCCCTAATTCTAGCACCTTGTCAGTTCATTCTTTTCCAGTTATCCTCCATGTAGCTTTCTTTGTATATAACATGTCTCCCCTTAGATTGTAAGCTCCCTGAGGGGAGGGACTCTTGTTATAAATGCCTGCTGACCACTACTGGCTGATACCTCAAAGAGATCAAAGAAATTGAAACCAAGGAGACACCCACAAAGTAGGCACTGACTGGATGGATTACGCTCCATGGAGGAATTGGAATACTGCTCCGTTCATATGACAACCCTTATAGCCATCAGAAGTAACCAAGCAAGGCGTGGTGCCTCCCTCCGACATGCCTCCAGGCATGGCCTATGAGTTGTGATAGGAACGTCACAATATTCCGTTCCCTTCCTGGATCATTATCCATCCAGTCAGTGTCCACTTTGTGGGCGCCCCTTTAGTTTCCCCTTCTTTGCCCTTATGAAAAGCAACGTTGAGACCAGAGCAGATCACAAATTCCAGTCCAATCGCGGATGGGACCAGGCCCCCTCAGAGCTGTCCCAGCTCCAACCCAGGGAGCACAGGCAGACCCACTCTCCAAAATGAAACAGTAAAAAAAGACAAAACACGTTCTCAGGAAGCCGAGGAAGGCCCACTCTGTTTGACTTGAGCAGAGAGAAATGAGGCCTAAGGCAAGCTCCAAACCCCACGCCACCCCCCCATTCCATGAGGAAGCAGCTGCCCCCCTCCCCTCCTAGCAGAAAGGTGAGGGGCAGGATGAGACAGCAGGTCTGGATGGGGCTTCAGAGTCTTTGTTCTTTTTCTTCGAGGACAAGGGGGTGGCTGAGAGGGGGAAATGAAAGGGTGTAGATTTAGTGGGGGGCACCGCTGATGGCCACCTCTTCGTTAAATGTATCAGCTTAGCTGTGTGAGGGGCAGGCAGGGGAGAGCTCCAAGCAAAGTGCATTTGTAAAAGCTTTAGGGTTTACAAAGCCCTCCACAGATGGCAAGTATGTAAAGGTATAGGATCCGCCCCCAATCTCTCACAGGCTGGAGAGCCTAGAGAGCTGGACTTGGAGTCAGAGAGACCCGAGAATGAGCCTGCTGCTCCCTGCCTCAGTTTCCCCAACTGTAAAATGGGGTTTGGGGTGGCTGCCCTGGCCACTGCTCTGACAGCCCGCTAGAGGATCATTGCTAAAGCACAGGCCACTACCGCTCCGGCCGCTTCAATGGCCGGCCTGGGGGCCGTGGACAGCTCCCCTGCCTCTGCTGGGCCCCCTCCCCACCCGTGAGGCGCCCCCTCCCCAAACGACGGGAGCTGCTCCCTGGGCACCCAGGAGACCCCTGTGGACTGGCCCGCCACCGGCCCCCGGGACCGGGGGAGGGCTCCGGGTTCGGGCCTCAGCTGGACTCAAAGGCACGCGGAGGGCGGCGCGGCGCGGCACTAAGCTCCATGACCTTGGCCCGGCCCCGCCCGGCCCTGGAGCCCGAGGGGCCTTGGCCGGGCTCCCATCTCTCTGTGTACACAAGGGGAAACTGAGGTCGGGAGGGGCTGAGAGCCCGGAGCCGCGAGGCCTTCCCGGAGCAGGGGGCGAGCGCCCGCGGCCGACGGGAAAGGATGGGCAGGGCAGGGCAGAGCCGCGCAGAGCGGCGCAGGAGAGGGCGGCGGGCCAGACCGGGCCTCAGGCCTAGCTCCGCGGCCGCAGCCGGGACCCGGCGTCCCCTGGGACTGACCCAACCCGACTCTATGGTGCCCGAGCCGACCCGCCGGCCCCCCACGTGATCGTCCCGGGCCAATGGCACCCGGCCGCCGGCCATAGAGCGCGCCGCAGCCGGAGCTAGAGAGGCCTCGCTCGGCGCCCCCCGCCCCCAGAGCGCTCGGCCGGCTCGCTGCTGCCGCCATATTCCTGGAGGAGGCAGCAGCCAGCCGGGGCGCCCCGCTCCGACCGTCCCCTTTCCTCCTTCTCCTGCCCCTCCGGAAAGCAGTCTGTCAAACCCCCGAGCGGAGGTTCTGGTTTCCTCTCTCCTCCGTTCCCTTCACGTTACCTTCTCTGTTCTCTCAGCGCAGGGAGACCCAGCTCATACGGTGGGGGCTGTATCGAAACAGGGGCGTGCCGCCATCTTGGTAAAGGAGAAGAGGTTATGCTTGACCCCAAGCCTCTATATGGCCAGCCACCGCGGGAGGGACACGGCGCCTGCGCGGGGGGCGGGAAGCAAGGCGGAGAGTCAGAGGAGAGGCCGAGGCAAACCGCGTGTCCCGCGCCTGCGTACTGGGCCATCTAGCTCGCCCAGGGAGGGGAAAGGGACGGGGGAGGGGGAAAAGAGGGGTCGATGGGCGGAGCGCGGCCTAAGGAGGGACGAGCGTGCGCTTGCGGGCTGCGTGCGTGCGTCTGTACGCGGGGCGTGCGTGGGGCGACGCGCTCGCGGCCGCCGCTGGGCTGGGTCAGAGAGCGGGCTCGGCCTCTCTGCGTGTGGCTCCTTTGGCCGCTGCTTCCTTTCGTGCCGCGCGGTAAGTGAGACCCTCGGGCCGTGGGGCCCTTCCACACCGGCAGCTCCTCCGTCCCCTGGGGCGCCGCCGGCCGAGGCCGGCCGGGTGCGGTCCGGCTGGGCCCTGCCCCGCCTGTCCGGGAGACTAGAAGGGAGCCCTCGGACCTGGGGGGGCGGAGGGCGGAGGGCGGAGGGTGGGGGAGGGGCGGCAGGGAGCGACTTCCGGCCGCTCCCCTTTCTTTCTCAGTCCATTTCGGACGGGGTCCCTGGGGCGCCCCTCAACCTCGGGCGGGGAGGGGTCGCTCTGCGCCCCACTCGGTACGAAAAGAGGCAGGGGCTGGGCCCCTCCTTGCCTGGCCGGGGCCTGCGGGAAGCGACCCCCGAGGAGGCGGGCCCTGCTCGGGTCGTTCTTGCCCAGTTCCTCCTCCCGGCCCGCGTGAGTCTTGGGGGCCCCGAGATCCGGAGGAAACCCTTTCCCCCACCTCCCGCCGGGAGGGGAGAGCCGGCAGTTATTAGGCGCCTCGTGTATGCCCCGAGCCCAGGGCAGGGCTCGCCCCGAAACCACGGGGCTCCGTTGTTCACGCCCTCACAAAGAGCTCTCTGTCCCTGCTGCCGACTCTCCGTGACCCCCTCGGGGGTCTTCCTGACCGGAGTCCCGGAGGAGGGTCCCCTTCCTTCCCCCGTTAGTTTTACAGATGAGGAAACTGAGGCACACGGAGAAGTGACTCGCCCAGGGTCACAGGGCCGGGTTTGAGCCCAGCACCGGAAGCTTCTGACTGGCGGCCAGCTGCTCCAGCTGTTCCTGGGGTTGACCCCTGTGGCAGGACCCAGGACCCAGCGGTCGGGGACCAGTTTTCTGGGTGTTAAATAGCTTGGGGGGGGGCGGCTCATCGGCAGAGGCAGCTGCCTACTCCGCCCTCCAAGGGCAGACTCTAATTCAGGGCGGGGGGCGCCGTGGCCGGAAAGGACTCCTGTGAGCCTTTAAAGATGGCCGTAAAGGACCGATGGGCCCGGGCGGGGGTCACCCGGCAGACCCTCAGGGCGCCTGAACGCTTGGTGCTTCCTTGGTAAGCTGAGGAGGTTGGACTAGATAGGCCTGGTAAGGACCCTTCCAGTGCCACCTCCATAGGACCCCCCGTTGTGATTGTGGAAGGTCATCAAAAGATAGGAAGGTTCGACACCCTAGACTAGAATTCAGCTGAGAGGTTAGTGCTGGCTAAGTAGTGGGGAGAGTCGTCTGCATACAGGTCATAATTGAATTCATGGGAGCTGATGAGAACACCAAGGGAGAACTAGTAACCAGGGTGATGAGACTGCCTTGCCTCTTGGAGGAGTTGGCTCTTCAGCTGAATTTTGGAGAAAGCTCTGGATCTGAAGTGTCTGGGCGTCTCCAGGAGGCCGATTTGCACTCCTAGGTAGGCTGCAGCCACTGATTACTTCCTAATTATCCGAGCTTAGAGGCATGTAAGCTTTAGGCATGTCACTGGCAGCTCTGCAGAGGATAGATTGGAGAAGGGAGAGAGAAATGAGTAGTAGTGATCTGAGGAGGGGGAATCTTTTTAAAAATTAGATTCTTCCATTGTGATTGGCAGATAAAGAAGACTAAAAGGATTAGTACAACAATGGAGTGTCAGTTGAGACTGGATTGCATAAGGATGTGCTGGATACAATTTGCTTTGTTTCAGGACAACCACCAAAACAAATCTGGCTAGAGAACCAGAAGGATATCTGATTGGTTAATTAGAGAGCCAAGATGTTGGGCATAGGGGAGTGAGGCCACAAGTGGGGATGATGGCCTAGCTTAACAGACTGAGGTTGGGAGGGGAAGGACAGTGCATAGTAAATAGGAACATATTTGGTTTAGGAGTGGAGACAGACTAAAGGACAGGAATTTGTTTTCATAGTTGAATACATGATAGTGGAAGAATTATTGGGGATAGTCATCTCTGATTGTGGTTGTGGCAGAGATCATGATGGCCTGGGAGGTCAGAGGTTCAAAGAGACCCTGGCACATCTATCGAAGTCCCCAAGTATAAGGCCAAAGATTGGTTTGAAGAATACTGCGAGCCAGCTGCTGAACTGGGGGGGAGGGGGGGGAATGACTAGGATTTTGAGTTACAAAAATGATGGAGTGAGTAGGATGGAATACTGAGTGAAGGTGGCAACACAACCACCAGCTTTGTGGATCAAGAAGTGTGCCAAGTGCTTTATTTTTCTATTTTACTACAATTCATTTAAGTTCTTTATGTTAAAAGGTGTAAGACTCATTATCTTCTTAATTAAGACTGGCCAGCCTGAAATCAGAGCATCTTAAACTTTTTCCACACTTGACCCCTTTCTGTCCAAGAAATTTTTACTCCACCCCAGGTATAAAGGTAAATGAAATACATGCCTCACTTTAAAAAAAAAAAAAAGATGGGAATCTCAAGATTAAAAGGGACCTCAGAAACCATTTAATCCAACATCTGTATAAGAATCTTATATGGGGCAGCTAGATGGCGCAGTGGATAAGCACCAGCCCTGGATTCAGGAGTACCTGAGTTCAAATCCGGCCTCAGACACTTACTAGCTGTGTGACCGTGGGCAAGTCACTTAACCCCAACTGCCTCACCAAAAAACAAAAACAAAAAAAGAATCTTATATAATATTAAACAAATCATTATCCAGTCTTTGCTTGAAGACTTTCGTTGGGGGGAACCCACAACCTCTGGAGGTAGGACGTGGACCCACTTGGTGATTTGGACCCTTTCTCCAAAATGTGGTTGTGTTTTGTTTGTTTTTATTTTATTTTCAAAGATCAGCCTTCTCTCCCTCTCACTTCCTTCCCCCCTCTCTTCCCATTGAGAAAACAAGAAAAAACAGCCCCTTTTATATAAGCATGTATAGTCAAGCATAACAAATTTCCACATTGGCAAGGACTAAAAAACATGTATGTCTCAATATGCGTTGTGAGTCTTAGCACCTCTCTGTCAGAAGGTGGGTGATCACTTTCATCGTGAGTCCTCAGAGTTATGTTTGGTTGATCAGAATTCCCTAGTTTTCATAGTTGTTTTAATCATTGAGGACGACCCACCTTCTTGTTTGGGCCCAAGCTCCTCCCCTTCAAAAACACACACACACACACACACACACACACACACACACACACACAAACAGAACCCAGTACAAACAGATATAGTCGAAACAAATTTCCACATTGGCTGCGTCCTAAAAATATTTTTCTCATTCTACATTCTGAATCCTTCACCTCGCTCAGGAAATGGATTGCATATTTCCTGGTTGGTTTTTATCCTGAAAGAACTTCAGCACAGTCATCTAACATCCCATTTATATACCATAACATGTTTAGCCATTCCCTGGTTTATGGGCACTCCCTCAGACTCCCATTCTTTGCCACCTCCAAAAGAGCTACAAATATTTTTGTAGATCCTTAGAATTTGTTTTCCTTAGAATTAATTCCTCCCTCAATCTATCCTCTCAGTTCTCCCAACCCACTTTTCTCCTTTCCCATCTATTTCACTTTTGAATTAAGTGTATTTCTGTACCTATCTTCCTTCTTTTGACCAGTTCAGATGAGAGTGAGGTTCAATTCCCCCACCCCTTCTAGTTTGTATAGATGTCTACTGATTATGAGAAAATTTTCCCTAAACTTCCTTCCGCTTCCTCATCTCTTAAGACCAAAACATAACAGAATCACTCCCAGAACTTTTGTGATTGGGCTTTCTCTATGCCCTGATGATGATAGAGAAATGAAAGGTTCACACCATCTCCCCATATTTGAATGTAAGCAGTCTCTCCTTTAGTCTTTTATCATAACAGGCTGTGTCCTATTCCAAAATGATAAAGGTGTGCTCCATTGCTGCACATCACAGACCAAAACCTGCCATTCCCTAGTCCTACAACTGTTTGTCATCATTCAGGCCTAGGACAGTATCCACACACCTAAGAGTGGGTAAAGATTGCCTGTTCTTTTCTTGTTCCCTCCTTTTACCTAGCATAGTATTGTCTACCTGGAATCAGGAGACATATGGCCACTGCAGATGTTTACCAGAGTAACTTCATCAGCTCCCATGGGTTTAACTACTGATTGCGATGTCTCTAGTCCTGGGCTCAGCTCACCAGTTATGTACTCGGCATTTCAGATGGGATATTCTGTAGGCATCTCAAACTCAGCATTTCCAAAACTGAACTCATTCTCTTCCCTCCCTCTTCCCCCTTCCAAACTTCCGTATTTCTATCTAAGGCACCACTATACTTTGTCTCCCAGATGTAGCATTATCCTGGCCTCTTCACTTTTCCTCACCACAACATACCCAGTCAGTTTCCAGATCCACTCACGTGGCTACCACTTTAGCCCAATTGATAAATGGTCAACGTATATAAAACCAGGCAGCTTTCAGAAGAAGAAATCAAAGCAATCAGTAGTCACATGAAAAAAATGCTCTAAATCACTTAAAATTAGAGAAATGCAAACATTTATATGAGATACCACCTCATACCTATATCAGATTGGCTAATATGACAGAAAAGGAAAATGACAAATGCTGGAGAGAATGTGGGAAAATAGGGAAACAATAATGCACTGTTGGTGGAGTTGTGATCTGGTCCAGCCATTCTGGAGAAAAATATGAAACTATTATGAAAGGGTTATAAAATCGCATTGCCTTTGACCCAGCAATACCAGTATTAGGTCTATCCAAAAGAGATCAAAGAAAAAAGAAAAGGACCCATATGTACAAAAAATATTCATAGCAGCTCTTTTTGTAGTAAAGAATTGGAAATTGAGGGAGTGTCCATCAATTGGGGAATGGTTGAACAAGTTGTGTATGATTGTGATGGAATACTATTATGCTATAAAAAGGACAAGCAGCAAGATGGTTTCAGAAAACCTGGAAGACTCACATGAACTGATACAAAATGAAGTGAGCAGAACTAGGATTTTATGCAGTAATAGCAGTATTATAAGATGATGAACTGTGGAAAACTTGACTATTCTAATCAAGATAATCTAAAATAATTCCAAAGGACTCATGATGAAAAATGCTATCCATCTCCAGAGAGAGAACTAATGAACTCTTAAGTGTGGATTGAAGTATATTTTTTTCACTTTTTTTTCTGACATGGCTAACATCGAAATGTTTTGCATTATTTCACATGTATAATTGATATATTGTTTGCCTTCTTGATTGATCATGAAGGTGCTATAGGGAGAGAATTTGGAACTCAATTGTTTTTAAGGAATGTTAAAAATAGTGCTTGCTTCGACAGCACATATACTAAAATTGGAACGATACAGAGAAGATTAGCATGGCCCTTGCGCAAGGATGACACGCAAATTCATGAAGTGTTCCGTTTTTTTTTTTCTATTTTGAGGTTTTTCATCATTGCTCTGATTTTTCTCTTATAACATGACTAATGCAGAAATAGGATTAGTGTGTGTGTGTATGTGTGTGTAACCTATATCAGATTACCTGCCATCTAGGAGAGGGGGGAGGGAGAAAAATCTGAAATTGGAAAGCCTGTATAAACAAAAGTTGAACTATCTTTACATGTAATGGGAAAAAATTAAAAAATACTTTATTAATTTAAAAAATGTAAAAAAAAAAAAAACTTTTGTGGGGAGTGAGGCAACTGGGGTTAAGTGACTTGCCCAGGGTCACACAGCTAGTAAGTGTCAAGTGTCTGAGGCTGGATTTGAACTCAGGTCCTCCTGACTCCAGGGCCAGTGCTCTATCCACTGCACCACCTAGCTGCCCCCAATTTAAGATTTTTAAAGAAGGATTAAGAAGTATTTGATACTTTGCTTTTATAGTTCCAGACTAATTGTCTTAACTCTCTGAGGTAGGCTGGTGAACATTATCCCATTTTCTGAACCTGAGAAGTTAAATTAGTTTCCCTGTATCAAAGAGGTCCTGTGTTATCTCTAGAATTCAGAGTTGGTTCTTCTCAATCTAGAACCTGTGGGATTTCTGCTGTACCAGTCCAGAATCTGTGTGAAAAGTAATGGCTTAGTTATCCTGTCTTGTAATCCAAATGGTAACAAATTAAAACTCTTATTACAGATAACTGAACTTCCCTGAAGATGTCTAAGGTAAGAGATCATTCTTCATATTTATCATGGTTTAAGAGGGAAAACAATGTTCAAATAAATTCCTAGTTTTCCCATAATGCATGTTTGTGTGCATATCTAAATGTTACTTTATATATTTGCTTAATTCACAGGAAGGGGATTTGGGCAGCCAACTTTGATGGATGATTTGTTGTGGTGGTTTCAGGTTTTTTGTTGTTTTTTATAGTGGTTAATTTTTTATTTCTATATATTCTGGTAGGGCTGAAGCAGCCTCTTTAGTTCACTACAGATAGATAAATCATAAAGTAATTTTCATTTCTCATTATTGATTTAAATTTAATGACAAATTCAGTGGTTCCTCTTTAATTATGTTTGATGAATTAGTTTGGGTTAGCCTTGCAGATTTGCTCAGAGCTATGTGCTCATGGCCTCAAATAAAATGATACCTGATCTGAAAGAAATTGTGACTTGAGGAGAAAAAGAACTTTTTAAATAAATTATTTTAACTGCTCTTACATACAACTTAGTGTTACTGGTTCTCATTGTCTTTTTTGTTTCTTTGTTTGAGGCAGTTAGGGTTATGTGACTTGCCCTAGGGTCACACAGCTAATAAATGTCTGAGGCCAGATTTGAACTCAGGTCCTCCTGAGTTATATCCACTGTGTCACCTAACTGCCCCTCTCATTGTCTTTTGCATCAAAGTGATTAGCCCCCAGTTCTTATATAAGCTTTTTCTTCAAGCCAAGCATGTTAATGCATTGATAACATACATGAAGTTTTTAAAAACTATGAACCATCAGAAATCTTCAGAGGAGAAAATATAATTTTTGTTTAATTTTGCTTTCCATAAAAACAGACCTTTACTTTAGAAAAATAACTTTTGTAGTTTAATCCAAGAGAATGGGTTGGAATGGGAAGAAACTTGAAGCCGACTAATGCAGTAATCTAGGTGAGGTAATGAAGGTAGTAGTGGCTGTGAGTTGTGAGAAAGGAAGCCCCATACAAGAGATGTGGAGATGAGAATGAGATTTAGGTGCCTTTTGGATGGGAGAGGCGAGTGTGAGTGGGTCCATCAAGGATGACACTGGGCTTTCAAGCTGGGGTGACTGGGAGGATAGTAGTGGCACCTCAACATCCAATAGGTTAGGAAGAAGACAGAAATAAAATAACAAGAGGTGAAGAAACTTTGGAATATATAGAAAAACCTCATACATTCAAACTAATTGTGGGAAAAGCCAGTCTGAATTTGAATTTTTTTTGTTTTTTGTTTTGTGGGGCAACTGGAGTTAAGTGACTTGCCCAGGGTCACACAGCTAGTAAGTGTCAAGTGTCTGTGGCCGGATTTGAACTCAGGTACTCCTGAATCCAGGGCCAGTGCTTTATCCACTGTGCCACCTAGCTGCCCCCTGAATTTGAAATTTTTTTAATTAAGTTGCAGTTTTATTACTTGCTTTACAAAACTTTGACCAAGAGGCTGATGGATGATGGAAAAAGGATTATGATTTTAATTAGCATTCACTAAAAGGCTATAAAAATCATTTATTCGAGGGCTTTTTGTCCACCTCAGTATGGTTTAATTTAATTTGAAGGGGGCTGATATATGTGTAATATGAATTCATAAGAAATGCATTCTGGGTCTTCAGCCATCTAAAAAGACCAGAACATTTCACCAAGGGGCTATACTTTTTTATACATCTAATTATTATAAGTTGCCCAAATTTTATCTTTTCAAGCCTCTTCTCCATATAAACTTTGAACATGGAAACATTGGGGTTTGGTGTTTGTTTTTTGTTTTTATGGGGAGGATTCAATTTAGGTTTTTAGTTAATTGGCTGTTTAAGTGAGCTGTTGATTAAAGTCATATAGCACAGGTGGGCTCCCTCAGACTCATAGGCCCAGGCAGCACCGGGAAGAAAATCTGCAAGGAGCAGAGTTCCTTTCATTCAGGAAGCTGGCTGTCCAAATATAGCCTCACCCCTGTCTCTCTTCCTCCTTCTCATTCCTACACCACACACTTTCAGGTCTCCTGGATGCCCAGCTGCCAAGTAGCATTGGTTACCCTTAGATTCCCCACTAGCTTTCTTAGGGAAAAGAAATAGTCGGGATTTATGGACATTGTAACCTCGGCTTATTCAGAAGAGCTTCTTTATTCTCGGGAGCGGAGGATGTTTGAGTGGGAGAACTTTGACCCAAAGCAGCAGTGAGCAGTTCAGCAAATTGCCTTCTAAAGCTGGTTCTTCTAAACTGTCTAAATAAAGGCACAGGTGGCTTGTTTCAGATTTGCATGTGACACACATTGGGAAGGATGCAAACATGTCGAAGAGTGAAACAAAAATAGGGTGGAGATTGTTGGGGCAGATTTTAATTCAATGTAAGGAAAAAATAAGAACAGCTAGAATTTTCCCCAAGTGGAGTGGGTTACCTGCCTAATAAGAGTTCCCCATCACTTGCCTGGGTGTTGTTTGTTATTTGTAATGAATAGAGAGTGGAGCTAGAGTTGAGAAAAACTGGGTTTGGCTTCTTCCCAGGACACAATGAGTTGTCACTTAAGTAATTTGTCCTATAACCTCCCTAACTTAGGTTTCAGCTATGAAATTAGGAACATGCTGGTAGAAGTCAGTCAGAATTGTGGGGCAGCTAGGTGGCGCAGTGGATAGAACACTGGCCCTGGAGTCAGGAGTACCTGAGTTCAAATCCGGCCACAGACACTTGACACTTACTAGCTGTGTGACCCTGGGCAAGTCACTTAAGCCCCATAGCCCCACCCAAAAAAAAAAAAGGTCAGAATTGTAATGATTGGACAAGATCTTCGATTTAAGACTTGGAAAGACCCTGGGCTCTAATCTAGGCCAATCCCCTCTTGTTAAAGCTGAGGAAACAAGCCTGATGCCGTTGAGTGACTGGCTCAGTTCTCTGCCTCAGTCCAGTATTCTCTTGCCCTCTGCTCTAAACAAGGGAGGTCTTGTGATGAGCCAGAAGACATTTTGCCCCAGTCCTGCCTCTGTGTTTCTGTTCACTAAGACATCACTATAAAACCTATGTCCTCCAAATAGATACAGGTACATCTATATCTGTATCACTTAACTAGTATATTAATTATACTATCCTGTATTATATAATGTATCATATAGTATGTGTCTATTACGTATACTATTTACTAGTATATATAAACCAAATAATATTACAAAGTATCCCTCATTATCTGTACACCCTCCACCACCCCAAGGTTTTTCCTAGCTTGTCCCTTGTGCTGACTTTGGTAGTTTATTTACATACAGGACTTTTAAGTTAACAATTTAAAAAGGAAAGGAAAAAAGTTTGATACTTTTGTATGTATTATAGTTTTGTTGTCCTGATTCGTTAGTTGAAAATTAAAAGTTACAAATAATATTTTGGATTTTGTTTCAGCAACAGCCTGCTCAGTTTACAAATCCAGAAACTCCGGGCTATGTTGGGTTTGCAAATCTGCCAAATCAAGTCCACCGAAAGTCTGTGAAGAAGGGTTTTGAATTCACACTCATGGTGGTTGGTAAGAAATCAATGTATGGCTTCTTGCATCCTGGAATTTAGTGACATGAATTTGGAGCTATCAGCCTAAGTTTTTCTTTTCCAGAATTATAGGATCAAAAATGGAAACCAGAAATCTTGAGAGGGATAAAATTATTAACACCTTAGCTGCTTGTCTTTTGGAAACAGAGGAAACTAATTATAGTGATCTGGGCCTTGTATTTTAAGTGAAGCAGCTGCGGTCAATTGGACTTCAGCAAGAAGAAACGAGAGTGTGTTAAAATCAAACATAACAGACTTTTTGTCTCACCCATTGAGTTTGGCCTGGTGTTACAGCAGACTGGGATCTCCTCATTTTCTTTCTCTGTAATGGTCTAATAAATACTGGTGGGAGAATTTTTTGGAGCTTGTTGATAGTGAGTGATCATAGTAAGATGAAGTGATTGCTTCCTAAATAGGAATGTTTATTTCACTTGTCTTGAATAATAATCTGGGGGGGGGGGGCGATTAGGGTTAAGTGACTTGCCCAGGGTCACACAGCTATTAAGTGTCAAGTGTCTGAGGCTGGATTTGAACTCAGGTCCTCCTGACTCCAGGGCCGGTGCTCTATCCACTGTGCCACCTAGCTGCCCCTGAATAAAAATCTCTAAAGATTCAGCACCCCTGGTTCAGAAGACAAAAACCACATGAATTTTTTCATTGTTAGTAGAGCGAATTAATAATGACTGTGGGAAACTGGGAAGAGATTTGATTTAGAATCCAGCAAGCTCTGCTCTATTGCCCCTCAGGTGTTGACTTGCTCTAGGACCCTGAAGAAGACGTTGCACTTGAATCCCCTGGGGTGGTAACTGACACCTGCAGAGCCTCCCTTGCAGGATTGTTCCAAGCTCAGTACTCTTAAGCGGAGCACTTTGTGACCCTTCAAGCACCAAGCAGATGTCACATCTTGTTCATGACACTGGGATAATAGATACAGAGTCACAACCCACTGACAAAGCCAGGTGGCCTGTTGACCAGCAGGGCACCCCAGAGGGAAGAGAGCAGAGACCTCACACTTAGGAAAAATAAGGAGATGGGTCACATCCAAACCAGAAATTAGGTGCAGAAAACTTGAGGTGCCCTTTGCAAAGGATGCTGAGCCATGGCCCAGAGATTCCTTAAGGCGGGCAGATTGCCATCCAGAGGCCTAGGAAGAATAGTTCTGAGGAACCTGGAGTAAAAGATAAAGAAATGACAAGGAAAGAGCAGGTGCAATAAATGAATTGGTTTTTGTCCTTGTTCTTTTGCTATACAGGATATTAGGAAAATTATCACTGCAATTTAGTGGCCTCCGGTAATAAGCCAAATAATGGTGTGTATGAGGTTCTAGACTAAATGATCTATAACATCCTTGATGGGATTATCACTTGGCACCTACATGTGCTCTCAGTCAATTCAAGGATGAAATTGTGAAAATACATAATATTAGTCATCACCTGTGGTAAAATTGGCCTGTTGCCAATATAACCCTGTAAAGAATTAAGTTTGATGGGGGCAGCTAGGTGGCACAGTGGATAAAGCACCAGTCCTGGATTCAGGAGGACTTGAGTTCAAATCCAGCCTCAAAACACTTGATACTTACCAGCTGTGTGACCCTGGGCAAGTCACTTAACCCTCTTCCTGCCGCCTCTGCCACCCCACCCCCGCCCCCCCCCCAAAAAAAAATTAAGCTTGAACTCCAGCCCTGAAATAGCTGAGAACTGCTTTCTGTTCTTGGTGTGTTCATCTGTATTTAGTGAAGTGTGCCTTGTCTGTCTGTAGAGGTGATGGTCATAAGATGGGTTCCCCTGCTCTATCCTGACCACGGGGGATTGCAGTCCCTAGGGTAACCCTGTGACCAAGAGGGATCCTTTGGAACAAAAGATGTTGATGTTAGATCGCTCACTCAGCATTGACCTTGGGAGGGAGGGTAGTAGTGTGAGCCCCTCCTGGCCTGCTTCGGGGAAGGACGAAGTGCCCATGAGAGAAGGGGCTGAGGAGGGGAATGGGGAGATAGCATGAAGAAGAAAACAAGCTGAGGCAGGAGGGTGGTGGTGTCTTCTGTTGCCCATGCTTCTTTTTTTTTTTTTTAGTGAGGCAATTGGGGTTAAGTGACTTGCCCAGGGTCACACAGCTAGTAAGTGTTAAGTGTCTGAGGCCAGATTTGAACTCAGGTCCTCCTGAGGCCAGATTTGAACTCAGGTCCTCCTGACTCCAGGGCCGGTGCTCTATCCACTGCGCCACATAGCTGCCCCACCCATGCTTCTTCATAAAAGGTTTCTTGAACTTACTTTGCCCCCAGGATTAGATCAAGATGGGCTAAATGTCTGACATTTATCCTCATTCTAAGAGTCTAAGAAGGGAGTCATGAAGGCCCCAGACAGTCCAGACTGAATTGGTGGTGGCGGTCTGTTGGTGGGCATAAGGAACAGGTGCACCACAGTGAGATAGGGGGCAGTGGCTTGACATTTCTGGGCCTCCTCTAAAACCTTTGAACCCCCAACCCTTGAAGAGAATGAAGACAGGGAATGTTTCTGGTCCTACTAACCCAGCAGTGGTGGTCTTGTCACTCAGGGTGTCATTGTTCCCTGGATCAAAGAGAGCCAAGTCCTGGATTTGGCATTGAAGCCCAGCACAGCTGTTAGAGTGTCTCTCTTCTCTACCTCTTGACAGTAGCCTGCCTTTTTCCTTCGTGTCCACACCCTTACACCCTTCAGGTGCAAACCATACCCCACCCCACCCCACCCCAGGAGGAGGTGTGAGCATGTTTCTTGTACAACCTCCTCCTTGTACAGGCCTCCATCACTCTTTGAAATTGATACATCCACTTGTTGTCTCTTGTCCTGTTCTTGTTGCTGCCTCCTTTCTGACCTCTGCCCTGTGATTACCATTCCTGACCTTATATCTCCATGTCCCTAAACTGCCATTATCCCCAGTGATTTCGTTTTTTTCACCTTATGAAGTTCTCCTGCCTTGGGCTCTTTCTGATCTCTGCTGTCTCCACTGTGCTTCCACCCACCCCCAGAGGATGATCAAACCGGACCCATCACCGTGTCTCAAAGCTTTCCTGCTTCCAAGATGATGAGCTCTGAAATCAAAATTGATTATTCCGTTTCTTGGCCCTTCATCTTCCCTCACCCCTCTCTTCCTCCCTGTTGTCCTGGCCCATCCTCCTTCACTCACTTCACTTCCTTCCCTTCAATCTCAACCCTGTAGGTGCAGACCCATTGACTGATGCCTTTAACCCACCCCCACAGCTCCAGGCTCTTACTTGATCAGTCATTGCCAGTCTCTCCCTCATTAGCCCTTTCCTGCTTCTCTGCAGAACTGCTCAACCCTCTTTGCTCTGCCTTCCCTGCCTCTTCGCTTTGTCCTCAGTCTCTGTTCCCTCGGCTGTCCATTCACTCCTTAACTCCCTGTGGTTTGACTTCTCCTGATGCCCCTTTGCTAACGCTGCTATCTCCAGGACCTCCAGGGGCTTCTTCAGACATACTTTTTGCCTTCATATAACACTTGAGAGAGGCTCTTCAGCTCTCCTAAAGCTTCAGTGGCGCCATTCTGTCCTGCCCCTTCTCCCATGATGATGTCTGTTTCTCCATCTCCTTCCCCGTTCGTGGTCCCTCTGCACTATGCGCGCACACATGGCTGCTCGTCCTTGTGTGTTCCAAAGCTCTTTCCTCACCTCCTTCTCCCGTGGCTTCTCTCCCGTAACGGTGTTGGGGTCGTGGATAGAGGGCCTGCTTGGGGAGTCATTGAAGCTTTCCTTTCCTTAGGCAGCTCAGCACAACCGGGCTTGTCTGTTTGAATCCTGGCGGCACCGTTATAGTGGGTGTCATGAAAGTCTTCCTGAAAATCACAGCCAAAGATTTGTTTAGTCAGGGTCTGTTCTGTTATTCCGTGTGTGTGAAATCCTGAGTGTCCTGTGCTTGTTTTCCAGGGGAATCAGGATTGGGGAAGTCGACGCTCATCAATAGCCTGTTCTTGACTGACTTGTACCCGGAAAGGGTCATTCCTGGGGCAGCAGGTAAGAAAGGTTCCTACAGTGTCTTAGGCGTGAGTCTGTGTGAGCCTAACATGGAATCCCCCGCGACTGTGCCGTTGTCGCCTCCTCACAGTCACAGCTAAGGTGCCGCCCTGCCTTGTAAAAGCAGGGAGCTTGTGGACATTTTCAGACTATTTCCTAGTCTTTCTTACCCTGTGCACCGCAGCCTCATAACCCTGAAGGGATTTGGGGATACGTAGTCAGGGCTGAATTCAAACTCTGGAGCTGCCATGTAGTGCATAGGGCCAGAGGCTGCAGTCAGGATGACTGTGTGACTTGAGGCTCTCCGTCTCACAGAATTCTTGTGAAAATCAAACAAGAAAATATCTGCCAAGTCCTCGGCACAGTGCCTGCTGCATCGTGGGCACCCAACAAATGTTTGTTCCCCTTGTCCATCTGCTCGGGTCACTCTCTTCTGGGCTTCTCGTGTTATTTCTAAAATGAGGCAGGCCTTTGAGCAGCCTCAGTCTCTGTGCTGGAGAGTGCTTTAAAGTTAAGCCCTCACACTGCGGAGAGCTTTGGGTTTCTTGTTTTTTTACCTTTACAAACAGCAGATCATCCCTTCTTCAGCCATCCTGGTGCTAGTCCCCCAGCTCTCAGGCGTCCTGGGAATGCCAGTCATCATTCCATCCACCTTCTGAAATGTATGTGGTCTTTTCTAGAGAAAATAGAAAGAACGGTGCAGATTGAGGCCTCCACAGTGGAGATTGAGGAGAGAGGGGTCAAGCTCCGTCTTACTGTTGTTGACACACCAGGCTACGGGGATGCAATTAACTGCCGTGACTGGTAGGTGGCTGCCCGACATGGCCCCCTGGGCTTCATTCACAGGATCCACAGGACGTCCCGATGCTCATTGACTAAAAATAAACATCTAAATTACCTTTACTCATTATCATTAATGAGTGGTTGTTGACTTTGGTAACTGCACAAAATGCAGTTGCTGTATTTAGGTAACTATATTTAGAAAGTTAAGAGATTTTAACTCTTTGAGGCTTAAGGAGCATTAAATAATAAACACGGACATTTATTCAAAGTGGTCTTATGGCACTTAGAGCTCATTTTTTTCTGGGAATGTAATAAGCTGGGAGCCCACTGGGAACACAAGTGTGCAGAACAGCTGCTCAGGAGCAACAAGGGATCAGATTTCCAGCTTACAGAGCGAGTGTCCTGTGGATCTGGGTCTTAGAGACCTTAGTTACCGAGACCATGGCAAGTCTCAGTCCTCTCCCTCAGGTCACTGTTGTCTGCAGCCCCCTGGCTGTTGCTCTGCTCCCCCTGGGGCCTCCTCTCTTTGAGTTAGGGCACTGTCCACAAGCCTCAGGGCCTATAGGCCTGAGGTGGCCTGAGTGAGATTAAAACGTCACTGAGAAATGTTTTAACAGAGTCATTACAGAAGCAGTAAGAAGTAGGACACTTGACACTTCCCATTTCAGCCAGTACACCTTCTCTATGGAGTCATGACCCCATACCTATTTGAGTTTGACACCCCTGCTGTAAGATGGCTCCATTGTGTCATCTTGACCCCTGACAGCATCTGATAGAGGAAGGCAGCTAAAAGCCCAGGGCATGCTGATGGCACAGAGAACGCCTCCTAAACTTGAGGCCCTGGCATGGCCTGCCTAGGGACCCTTTCAGGCTCTCTCTGAGTCTCAGAACAAGAACTCACACATTGGGGGGGGGGGCAGCGGAAGGTACCAGCACACTGGGTCAGCTTAGAGTCGCTTAATTACAGAGGGAGGGAGGCTGAGGAGGTATCAGGTTTGACCCAGGCCAGTTACAAACATGGGTCATGGAGTGTCTATGGTTGGTGTTGATTTTGGGGGTGTTTTCAGTCTTTTGAGGAAACCTGAATTCCCATATCAGTGAGGTGTGGGAAGTGTGTATCACTAGACTATCTTAGCTTCAGAAAACAAAACTCCCTTTTCCAGGTGAGCACCTACTGTGTGCAGAGTGCTCTGCTCAGTTTGAGGGGCCATGTACTAATAGGAGAATTAAGGCTTGAGCTCTTTTCCTCTAGGGATGTGTTCCTCATTGCCTTCATTTTACTTTCTTCTTGTTGCAGATTCTAAATCACGTTGGGTTTCCAAAGAATGTGTGACTTTAAATCTGTGGTCCCATGTGAGCCTCTGGAAGACATTTCTTCTTTGCTGAGGCATTCCCAGTATAGAAAGGCTCTTGATGTCCGGGTGCCCACCTTTCCCTTTGTAGCAGTGCCGGGGCTCCCCAAGAATCCGTGCTCCCAGAAGCCTTTCCTTCCTGCCAGGCATCATTCTCTAGTCTCCCAGCAAGAGCAGCTTTTTCAATCTAGCCTTATAATAAAAGCCTCTTTTCACCTACAACCTGCTCAGAATATGGTCAAGGGAAAAAAGGCATGAAGGGGTCAGCTCAGAGTTGTGGCTGCTACACCGAATGAGGGAGATCTCCACAGGTTTCCTGTCATTTATAGCCGAGCTCCTTTGGGGAGGGGAAGTGCCCTGGGGGGGCAGGCTCTTTTCTGGGGAGCACGATCTTTAATGTGCATGTGTTGTTCTCAGTTTCAAGACTATCATCTCCTACATCGACGAGCAGTTTGAGCGGTATCTGCATGATGAGAGTGGCCTGAACCGCCGGCACATCATAGATAACCGAGTGCACTGCTGCTTCTACTTCATCTCACCCTTTGGACATGGGTAGGCGCTTTTCCCTGTGCTGAGTGGGGTGCTTGGGTCAGTGCCTTTAGATCTGGAGGATTTCTCTAAGTGTCTTCTCCCAGGGAATTGCAATAACTTTGAGAAATACTCCTGTGACCCTGGTGCTTTCTTCAGACTTAAACCGTTAGATGTGGAGTTCATGAAAGCTATCCACAATAAGGTGAACATCGTGCCGGTGATTGCCAAAGCTGATACTCTGACCCTGAAGGAGCGGGAACGCCTGAAGAAGAGAGTGAGTCTACGTTTTCTTGGCTTTTTTACTTTGCACTGTGAATCAGGGCCCAAAGGGAAATGGGCCATGCTGTGTTTTCTTCGCAGCCAGGCTTTGGGGGGAGTTTGGGCTGGCTGTTGACATTTCAATACTTTTACCAGGCTCCCCCATAAAGACAAGGGCCATGAGAATATTGGGGAGACAACCAAAGAATAGATGGGGTTAGAATGCTAAGGACTTTGTTGTGTGTGCTCATGAAATCCTATGGAAAATAGGCGGGTGCTCAGGCCAGTGGTGAACCAAGTGGACGCAGAGTTGAGAGTGAGTGGCCATACCCTCCCTTAGCTAAATAGTGTGCGGACCAGAAAGAGGAAAAGCAGGGGCCAAGGACAGACGGGAAGCACAGGACCAGAGAGAAAGTGGGGCGTCGTCAAGTTGGTCACCTTCTGGCTCAAAGGAGGGACTTCATGTTCCTAAGGAAGGATGGGCTTGTTAAAATGACTCAAAAGGGAAGACGAGACTGCCTCGATCTTCGAACACGGGGGAGAAGTAGAACATGGAAGGGGTTGCCAGCGAGCCCTGACTCTCTGCCTTGGCACATTTCTAAAGTAATTTGAACAGATGGTTTGTGATCACTTGGGTGGGGTTGATCCTGCTGCCTCCCCTTCCCTTTTTAAACCTGGTGAAACAGACCTTTCTTTGGATTGTGTCACCGACTGAGGTATGAGGGGAATGACCTAGACACAGTGTCACAAGCCTAGCAGAGACCCCATAGAGGCTGGAGCCCAAGAGGCGTTGATCTGAAGTTTCACTAGTAAAAATATCAGATTCCTCAAAGGGCAACCACCGTCTTGGAATATATTTGGTGAGGAGGCTCAGGCCATGTCCGAGGATGGATCATTGGAGGAACTTGGGCCAATTCCCCCCTAGGGAGGAGAGAGACCAGGAAACAGAACGGAAGGGCTCTTGTCGGGGAAGGGTTGAGAAAGGGCAGAGCAAGGATGATCAGGCCAGAGTTACCGAGATGGTTTTGCTTTGTTGCAAAGAAGCTTCTGATAAGTTGTCAGAAATTTTTTTTTTTTTAATTAAATTTTTTAAATGAAGGTCCCCCTTCTCTCGGGAGGGAGAGACATATAGAGTCAGGCACTTAACATAGGCCAAACACTCTGTTAAGCTAGGAACACAAATAGAATAAATGAGACGGGCCTTGTTCTCCATGTAATTGGAAGAGACCGCTCCTTAAGGAGAGGTTGGAGCCTGAGCGGAACCTCCAAGGAAAACAAGGCTCCTGCCAGGTGCAGGAGGGATTGCCTTCCAGGAACCCCTGGAGAAAGGCAGTGAAGAGCCAGCAAAGGAGACTAAGGGGCAGGCCTAGGAGAGGGGACGGGGACGGGGGACGGGGGTGCCCAGGGGCCGAGGCTGCAGAGAGGTCAGAGGGGTGAGGTCAGAAGCCAGACTACAGAGGATTGAGAAGACAGTGAGTGGAAGTGCACGTTTTGTTTGTTGGTTGTTAGATTCAGAATAACTATTTTAACACAAAGAATCTTGTGGGTCATGGATTGATAACTTGATAATTTATGAATCAGGAAGTGGGGGCAGACATTCCTGTTCTTTGGGTACTTTCTGTGAAAGACTCCGATGGCAGCGAGGAGTGAGGCTGCAGGCGCACTTAATTAGGTGCAAGAGGTATGGGAGCAAATGGCTGACAGTGCAGAGACAAGCGGTGATGGGGTGCTGAGGCAAACAGCATGGGGCCAGAGAAGGGAGCAGGGAGCGGGGGAAGCACAGAGTCACCCCTCACCTGGCCTCAGAGCCAGGAGCACTCAGGGGGAGGGAGTGGGGGGTGAGGCAGGAGTTGGAAGTCCCAGGTTTAGAGGGAAGGGGGACAGACCAACTCTTCTCTGGGCCCTTGACATCCAGACCACCTCAGTGTTGTCAGGAAAACTTCAGAGCTGACGTGTCCACCTGGTCTCCAAGGGGTCACCATTTGGTGATCTGGCCTTCTAGAGCTTGTCAGCAACATATCATAGGAGCAGAAGGGGCAATGCCTCCTTGGCTCCCATGGTTCATTCAGCACAAGTCATGGGGAGGTGGTTTGTGGTCACTTGTCGATTCTGCTCCTTTGACCTCTGAAGTCTTCTTGGCTGCTTAGAAACTCGCCTAGCATGCTGCCTGGGGGGACTGGAACACAGGTCCTTAGGGTTAAGTGAATGGAGCAGAAGCAGCTCTTCCTAGGAAGACACTCAGGGTCCTGGCGCCTGCTGATGAAGGGTTTTGACAGAGAGGACTGGACGGGGGGGGGGGGGGGGGGGGGGGGGGCGGTTCAGTGGGAAAAGAGATACGGAACATGAGGACAGGCGTGATGAGATCCTGGAGCAGACGTGAGGGGAATGGGATGAAGGATCCAAGAGCAGTTGGCCTTAGGAAGAAAAGCCTTCCCCTCCTGCTTGGGGATTGGAGTGAAGGCCATGGGGCAGCTAGAGATGTGGAGGTGTGGTTGGTAGAGATGAGCAGGCTCACCCCGATAGAGCCTCTGTTGTTGGCAGGGTGAGGGGCTGGTTCCGCTGGCCCGTGAGGAGCTCCCTTGGAACCACCACCGGAGACTTGCCCAGGCCGTCACTGTCAGCCATCTGCCCTGCATTCTCCCTCAGTGGCCGCACTTTCTAGCTGTCGGACCACATAGACTCCTGCCAGCCTTTAAAGCCTTCCCAGTCCGTCCTACACATCCGTCCTGCCCCATGTCCCACTCTGGCCTCGCGCTCTGCGCCCACGTACATGGGGCTCCTAGCACTCGGCACAGTGCATATTTCCGAGCATTTCCGAGGCTTAGAGACCCAAGGTCTGTACGCCCCCGCCCCCGATTGCCCGCACTCCTGTCTGTCTTCAGGTCCTGGACGAAATCGAGGAGCACGGCATCAAGATTTATCATTTACCCGATGCGGAGTCGGATGAGGATGAAGATTTTAAAGAACAAACTAGACTCCTGAAGGTAAGTGCCAGCTGAACTAGATCCTGGGGCTGTGTCTTTATCACACCGAGAAGAATCTTATGGCACGGAGCTGCTGGGAAGTGCCCAAGTTATCACGGTGTATTATGTTGTGTTTCAGCTGTACTGGAAATAAGTCCAGTTTGTTAGTGATGGCTTAGGGATCTTGTCTTTAAATTTGTTTTGTAGATATTTAGTATAACAGATTTAATCTATGGGAAATTTGTCGGTGTATTTTGTGGGCCTAGATTTTTTTCTAATTAAATCATGCTGAAAATGGAAATGTCAAAGAAATCCTAAATCCTCTTGGAAATAAAAAGGTTTTGTAAACAGAGTTGTGAACCTTTTTTTGTGGCGAAAACTTTTTTATTTTCTTGTAATTTATAAAGCAATTTTTCTTGTTCGTTCACAGGCTAGCATTCCATTTTCAGTAGTAGGATCCAATCAGTTGATTGAAGCCAAAGGCAAAAAGGTTAGAGGTCGTCTCTACCCTTGGGGAGTTGTGGAAGTGGAGAATCCAGAACATAATGACTTTCTCAAACTGAGAACGATGCTGATGTAAGCCATTCCAGTGGTTCTTTTGATAGGTACTCCCCAAAGCTGTCAGGGAGTAAAGGATTTTAAGTGTATAAAAACGTAGTAAGTGAATTGCTGCATGAATGTCCTACTCCATTTCTTCCCAGGAGGAATGTGTGGGCACTGGGGGCGTGGCTATTCTGTGATGGGGCGATTGGGACACAAGCCTTGATTCCCACTGGTCATCCCCTGATGCTCTCCCGTCCCCAGCCCTGCACTGCACAGGGAGAGAAGCAGCCTTCCCCACTGTGAGCTGGGACACAGTACCACCTATCTCAGCCTCAGTTGCTGCCTCTATAAAATGTGCGCACTGAACTCGGGCATCTCTGTTGTCTGCCACTTTCCCATGGTTAGGGAGCTTGGAAGGGGAGTGTGCAGCATGGTCACGTTGGAGAGGGGGCTTCTCTTGGGAGCCAGTGCACAGTGGGTGTGGGTCCCAGGAGGGAGAGGAGCCATGGATGCCATAGATGGGCTGCTTGTCTGGGGGAAGGGGGGGGGCGCGGGCATCTCTTTCCTTGTCTACCCCAGTAGCCAGCAGCATGGCATGCAGTGCTTAGAAGAAACTGCTCCTCTCCATGGGCCTGCTCCCCAGCTTCACCCAAGCGCCTTTTTTTTCCAGCACACACATGCAGGATCTCCAGGAAGTCACCCAGGACCTTCACTATGAGAACTTCCGCTCTGAAAGACTGAAGAGAGGCGGCAGGTTGTCTTCCTGGGGTTCCCTTAGTCCTCCCTGTCTCTCTCTCTCCCTCCCATTCTCTAGTCCCTCTCCCTGGTACAGCATGTACTTTCCCTCCATGCTTTTGTCTCTTCATCATCTCACCCCACTGCAGCATCACTTAGTTGGCCAAAGCCTACTCAGAATGGTTGTTCCTTAAGACTTGAAGCCATTAAGCTGCTCCTCGATTTTCGGCCCACAGGAAAGCCAGCACCAGTAGAGAAGGAGGGAGAGTGTTAGCTCTTGGGGAGGGAGGGCACCCTCTTATTTGTATTCTCCAGAGTAAAAGTTCCTTGACGTCAGATACATCTCTGGGCACGGCAGTTGAATTTTGCTGTAGCAGTTTTATAATAAACCTGCAATAATTCCCTGGAATGCCAGCCTTAAATGCTGCGAGGGGGCGCCCCCCCCCCCCAATGTAAGTTAAGCTGTTTTTTTCAAGCCCTCCCTCCCTACTATGTAGGTGAAGTTAGGAGAAAGAGCGCCCGCTGCCTGGCTGGCACGATGGGGCCAGTTCTGCAAAAGCTCTCAAACCCTTCATCCACTCTGACAGACCCAGCCGTGCCTGTTCTAACATTGATGTGATCAGATAGGCTTTATCTTTTCACTTGTCTCAGTTCATTCAGATATTCAGGTCCTTTGCCTTTTTTTTTTTTAGTGAGGCAATTGGGGTTAAGTGACTTGCCCAGGGTCACACAGCTAGTAAGTGTCAAGTGTCTGAGGCCGGATTTGAACTCAGGTCCTCCTGATTTCAGGGCTGGTGCTCTATCCACTGTGCCACCTAGCCGCCCCCTCCTTTGCCTTTTTTAAAGGGGACCTCCTCCTGGAATAATTCCAGGAGTGTTTAAGAGGAAGGCGCTCGGGTGCCCTCGGCCTCTCTTAGAAATGTGATGGGTGGTGGTGGTGGGCAGAGTCCAGGTACAGTGTAGGTGGTCATGGAATGCCACCCTTGTGTACCTGGGGCAGGGCAATGAGGGTAGGGCTTGTGATTTAGAGTTCATAAAAGGCTCCCATTTCTTATGTGTCGTCTTTCGTTGTTGTTGTTATCTTTCTTTTTCCATCCTCATCATTTACTTTCCTTTTTTGTTCATGTCTTAATCTGGGGGAAACAGTCTGTTTTTCAAAAATAGACTCGGGTCCCAAGGGAGATGATAGGTGATGAGTCAGCAGCACAGATCAGAACCTCTGTGTGTTAGCACATAGTAATTGACTGACTGCTTTCTGTTGGTAGGAAAGTGGAAAACGAGGAAGTGAATAGAGACCAGATCCTGCTGGAAAAGGAAGCAGAAGTAAGACAGCCTTGTGTCTGTGTGTCTTGTGCTTATGTCTCTGTCCTTGTCTAGGTCTTAAGCTGTCCTCGTCACCTCCCAGTGATGGTTTTGATAAGATTTTGCATTCTTCTGTATTGTTTTTGTTGGGGGGGGGGGTTTCAGGGCAGTGAGGGTTAAATGACTTTCCCAGGGTCACACAGCTAGTAAGTGTCAAGTGCCTGAGGTCGGATTTGAACTCAGGTCCTCCTGAATCCAGAGCCATTGTTTTATCCACTGTGTCACCTAGCTGCCCTGTATTGTTTTTGTGTGTGGGTATAGCAAAATCTTTCTTGCTTTTTGTTATCAAATGTACTTTATCTTAGAATGAAATCTACCACATTGTGAACTAACTAAAATTTCCCAAATAATTTTTGCTTTCAAGATTACAAACAAAAATATTTGAGAGAAGAACAACATTGATTTGCAATGCCAAGGGCTCACCCACGGCCTTGCTTTATGTGAAGTGAATGGAAATAGTCATAGAGGAAATTATATTTCTAAATTATGTATTATATTATCTTATTTTTGCAGAGGGTAAGATTTGATAGGATAATTTTTATTTGGACTGTTTTTGTTTGAGACTTTAAAATTTTTAATATCAGAAATGGTTGACATCCAGAATTAGTAATGAAATCTAATGGTGTCACTAGTTCAAATTCCATTCAAGTTGCTGGTGCATAAAAATCAGCCTTGTTTTATGACCGTTTCTGTCTGTGTGTGCATACATACATACATACATGTCAGAAGAGTGAGCAGAACAAAAACCCAACACAACTGTAATTTCCTTAAAGGATGTCTCACAGTAGGCCTAATGTGTGTCTGAAGTCATTCTACAAAAGTCAGAGATGGGGGCAGCTAGGTGGCGCAGTGGATAGAGCACCGGCCCTGGAGTCAGGAGTACCTGAGTTCAAATCCGGCCTCAGACACTTAACAGTTACTAGCTGTGTGACCCTGGGCAAGTCACTTAACCCCAATTGCCTCCCTTAAAAAAAAAAAAAGTCAGAGATGATACTTGGCCTGCAAGGCCTCCCATCTTCACTAGGTCTTAAGCCCTCAAAGTCTCCTCGGTCTGAATTCTCATTCCTCATAAGCACACGGTACGGGCCTAGGTACTGTGCTAGTACATTCTTCGTCACGTGAAATTTCATTTACACTTTGTAACTTAGAGCTGTCTGCTCTTCCCACCTTTGCCCGGGGTTCTCCCTGCCTCCTTTAGTGCTGCTTCTCAGGTTGAGGACATGGTTATGAGTAAACACTCAGACCTCCTGACACCATCACTCCAAAAAAAACCAACACACAAAACAAAATTCCAAACACAAGGACATGCTTCCATCCAGAGGTCTAGCCATGGCTATTTGGTTCTTGGGGTTTTACTTAGGTGCCAGTGCTCTTCCCCAGAATCTTCATCCAGTGTGGGACTTGTGCCCTCCAGAATTGGAGGTGCTAAAAGCACAGAGGAGGCCTTTTGAATTGTATAGCTATGAGCCATTGGTTACAAACTAACTTTGGCAAATTATTATTGAATTGTTCAGGTTTGATATGCTCTAAAAACATTTACTTAGGGAACAGCTTTGTTCACTCTCACCTGCCTTGGTGAAGCCCACCCCTCTCAGGCAGATGAACTTCCCTGGGGATAAGCCCAGGGCCCAACATCCTGGCCCTTGGAGGAAACCAGCGAGATCGCTGCAGAAAGTTCCCCATTCAGCCCTTTCAAGTTGGCTTTGGAATCAGGGGCATAAATTACCTATTTCAAGACAGATTAGGTGGGGGCAGGGCCATGGGGCAAAGTGACTTGCCCAGGGTCACACAGCTAGTAAATGTCAAGTGTCTGAGGCCAGATTTGAACTCAGGTTCTCCTGAATCCAGGGCTGGTGCTTTATCCACTGTACCACCTAGCTGCCCCCAAGACAGATTTTTAAAAGAAGTGTTTCCTGAGAAATTCTTCTTAGAGGAGTGGGATGGGAAGAGCCTCAGAAAACAAGTCCAAGTTCTTCTTTTCTTACAGCTTCGTCGTATGCAAGAGATGATTGCAAGGATGCAGGCTCAGATGCAGATGCAGATGCAAGGAGGAGATGGGGATATTGTCGTGCATGGGCACCAGGCTTAAGAGTAAGTGAATGTTGTTTTCCTTATTCAAGATGGCGCCTTCCAGTTTGTTTGCTCACGCTGTGTTTGGTGACACAACACTTGGTTAATTTGGTCATGTGCGTAAGGTGAATAAAGGAGGAAACAAAGCTCCCCTGCCTAACCCCCAACACGGACCTTGTTAGGTCAGAGCTGGAGAGTTTCATGACTTCTCCAGATACACAGTGTGACATCTCAAATTGGGTGCTGACTTAGATTTGATAGTCCCTGTAAATACCAGGAGAGGGGAAACTTGTGCATCGAGCTCATTTGTTCCATTAACAGGGGCATCCAAAATAGCGGCCAAGCCCTAAGAAAATACCGGGTGGTTTGTGCGGGCTGACTGTCGACGGCTCGGGCCCTTGTGAGTGAAAATCAGCTCCGAGGGGCAGAGGGTCACAAGCAGAGATGAAGAGGTTGGGGAAGTTCAGACTTCTGGGTAGAAGGCAGCGGGACCAGCCTGCCTGGGCGTGCAGGTAGGGGGCACCGTAGGACTCAGAGAACCAGAAGACCGGAGTTCAGATCCAGCCTCAGACACTAAATAGCTGTGACCCTGGGCAAATCACTTCACTTCTCTCTGTCTCTGCTTGTTCCTCTCCATGTTTTTGGGAGGATCAGATGAGGTAACAGTTTGCACAGGAGAGCCTTCGGGTCTGCTGCCCTCCAGAAGCTGGGCAGACATGAGACATGCACAAGGCCTCAGCGTGAGGTGATGTCAGTCACCACCAATGTCAGAACAGGCTTCTTGAGTTTCTCACTGAGACATTTGGCCTTTTTTCTTCAGTGACACATGGGAAAAGCTGCACATAATCAGCAAGGCCTGTCTTTGTGTGATATCCAGCCTCCGCTCCTTTACCCTTCTCCAGGGGAGATTTTGCTTCCTGCCAGAAGGAGAATAGGAGGTTGGGAGCAGAGGCTGCTCTGCTCATTGTGGGGGGCAGACTAGACCTCTCTCTGTGTTCGAAGGGTGGTGAGTGAGTTCCATCTAGCTCCTGATCGCTTTGTTGCCACTGTTGAGGGGAAGGAGGACCCCAGGCTCTCTAGCCAAGACTTGGCCCCTTTCCCCCCTGAGTGCCAGCTCCACAGTGCACACACACTGCAAATAGCAAAGGCCATGGATTCCCATTACAGCCAGACAGAAATTAGGGAAGAGAGCCAAGTGGAAGAGCCTTCCCATGGACATGCATTCAGTTGAGATGCCAGAATTGAGTGTTCTGTACCTGAAAGTTGGTCAGAGCAGGGGTGTCACCCTTGGGTTTTATGGCCGGCATCAAGGTGGAAGCAGCAGAGAGACTGGAGACGAGACATGGGGGGGTGGGGGGATATTAGGAGTTAGGGAACAGAGTGAGGTGGGTCTTTGCTGGGGAGTGAGAGCTCCACCTATTGCCTTTTCTCTTGTCTCTTACTGTTAACCAAATCTCAGCATGTCTTACATCATTCTTTATGCAAAAGGGGATGTTGTACTGGTGGGGTTTTAAGATTAACTTTGGGTGACTCTTTTTTTTTTTTTAAACAGATTTCACCTCCAGAAATAAAAAGAGAACATTCCTGTATGTTTTTTCATGAAATCATGGAAAGGAAGTCCACCTTCTGCAATCCCTGTGGCCTGCAAATTGTTATTCACCATTTTTACCCGTGGTCTGTGAATCGTTAACTCTCCATTTTTATATAAGGATCAGCTGTGGTACCTTTTGTATGTGTACCTTGTAGCATGTATTTACTGATATTTTATACTTTTTCCATAACATGTCTGTTTTTGTTTTCCTTCCTACATAACTTCTGTCAGGTAGAATTGGTTTTCTAGAACTATACCCTGAATTTGTTCTGGATTTGCCTGACTTCTGTTGGCCTGGCTAGTCTGGGCATCTCTGTCATTGAATAGCGCTGTGGAGTCACACCTAGGAGCCAATTAATTCTTTTTTCATCCAGGTGTTAGCACACCAGAGCAAGCTCGTCTGTCTGCCCAGTCTAAGGGTGAGCCTCTCACCACAGTCCCTGGGAAGACCAGGGGGTCAGAGTTCTCCTTTGGTATAAGCTATTGTGTGCTATAACACCCATAACCCAGTTTTGCTGCTGCCCCTCATCACTGGTTTGGAAGAACAAAGAATATGTACCTTTAGGTAATTCGTGTTAAAATGTAACTTTTATAAGGCGTAATTTCTAAGGGTCTAATGATGCCCTGCTATTTAAAAAACATTTTATAAACCATTTTTTATGGTAAGATCCTGAAAGCTTGTACTCTCTGAAACAGGCTGGCATTCCTTATACTGTCACACAGAAAGCGGAAGCAGCATTGCGGTCTCAGATGAGGGAAGATTGTCAGAGAAGGACAAAGTCCATAGGTCTCTCCCTTAAATAGGTTAGTAGGGAAAGAACACTCCTTTTTTCTTTAGACAGGAAGCATTCCTCTGTCTTGTAGATACTGGCACCAATTATTTCGGGTCATTTTTTCATTGTTTTATTAAAGTGTCATTTTAACACCCAACATGCCCACATGCGAACAGCTTTTATATTGCTTGTGACACCACCTTGTTCTCAGGGTTCTGAACATTGCGCGCCCCCACCCCAACCCCCAGCCTTTTCCCCCTTGTTCTGGTTGGTTTTCTGGCAGCATGTGGGTGGCGGGAGTGGGTTTTGTCTGATTCCTCTTCACCTTCATTTCATTGGTTTCACTTGGACTAGTAAGCCCTCACAAACAGCTTGGTCTACGAGTCATTTCATTGTCCCTTCAGTTCCTAAAGGCAGGTCCCGAAGGCCATGCTCAGCCCCACTCTGTGCTCTCATAGGGGCTAGCCGGGGGCCTCCCTTCTCTTCCGTCTTAGTATCTGAGGCTCGTGCTGCAAAGGGAAGGCTGATCCCAGAGAGGGCCCCCCCACCCACCCCCCCAGGATCCACAGTGGGGGCTGCTTCCTGAGAGAAAGCAGCACAGAGCCATGAGAGAGGCTGCTTTCTGGCCTCAACAGGTGAAGAAATATTTATTGCAAGCTTTCTGGTGGCATAATCCTTCAAAACATGCCAGTGTTCACTCTAGCTATTTGATCTTTAGTACGGTTGGCTGATCAGATTCAAGTGGTCACATGCAATGTATTAATAGATTTAAGAAAAATATTTTATTTAGTACTTAATGTATAACTAATTATATTATGTACATTTTTTATCAACTTTTCCATGACATTTCAACATCTTTTGTATTCAAGGTCAGTTATTTGAATTACACTAGTCTTTATAACCAATATTAGAGCAAAATAAAAATTTATATATGCAAAGTGAGAAACATAAAGTAAGCCCTGTGTATATTAAGTAAAAACACTTCTCAGGGGGAGCTATCATTTAAAATACTGAACTGCAAAACATATTGATAAATTCCTCTTACCTAACTATAATTTGTTTGATCCCATGAGATCTCAGTGTGCCTCTACTCTGGAGGCAAAGGTGGAGAACCCTTGTTTTCCAGGGTTGTTTTGTATCCCATGAGCATTTTATCAATAAATAATTCTGCTTTAGTTATTCCATGAGTCGTTCTAATTATTGGTTGTTTGGGGGTTTTTTTTGAGGGGCAATGAAGGTTAAGTGACTTGCCCAGGGTCACACAGTAATTATTGGTTCTTAGCAGGAAGATAAAGGCTTTTCGGTAAAACTTTGTATTATGATGTACCTGCACAATAACTTTGGAGCATTAATTTTGGTTTGATGCATAATCAGGCATCTGGGTGTCACAGTGAATAGGGTTAGATTTGGAGTCAGGAGTTTAGATCCTGCCACGGTTTCCTCATCGATAAAACAAGGATCAGAAGAGCACCTGTAGGGGCCAAATTTTAATTGGGGAGTCTTTCAAAATACAGAACAGGGGGGCGGCTAGATGGTGCAGTGGATAAAGCACCGGCCCTGGATTCAGGAGTACCTGAGTTCAAATCTGACCTCAGACACTTGACACTAGCTGTGTGACCCTGGGCAAGTCACTTAACCCCCATTGCCTTGCAAAACAAACAAAACTATCTCTACATGTAACAGGAAAATAATAAAATTTACTTTAAAAAAAAAATACAGAACAGGATTTATTAACAGGAAAACAAATATAAGATTAATAGAACTAGGGACAAAGGAAAAAGGGAATGGGGAAAGGAAAATTATACGACCTGCAATCACGCCACCACCTGGGGCTCAGCAGAGCACAGAGCTGTGTCCGGTCTCTCTCTCCAGCTCACATGCCAGAACGGCGAATCTCCTTCCCAGCAAACCCCAGGCCATCCACACACAGCCCCAAGCTAATCGACTGGCAGCCCTGATTGACAGTCACATGACTGCCCTCACTGGTCTTTCAGTCATAATTTTGCCAGGCGCATGTGGGCGTCAGCATGTGCAATGACGTGAGCTGCCACTGGAAGGAGCACCGTGCTGGTGCGGAAGCGCCTGAGCCCTGGCCAGTGTGTGTGCCAGGGCTTTTCATTTTAGCCAAAAGATGGGGTCATAAAAACCTCAAATCACAGTTCTTTACATACCTCTCTCCCAAGGTGGTTGTGAGGGTCAGAACTGTGCAGGGCGCAGAGGCTATAGAGAGAAAGTCAGTGCTCCGGTTGTCCTGAGGAAATGCATATGTAGGACACTTTGCCAACCTTAAACTCATCAATGAGAAGTGTGCCTTCCAACCTATTTAGAGCTATGGCTGATAGATTTTTTTAAAGGTCCAGGTTCTGCCTTCTTGCAGATCTGGTGTGTGTGTGTTTATGTTGATGAATTTTGGTTTCAGGAACCAGATACACTCAGTTCATTTCTCCAAAACAGTCAACTAAAAAAGAGTAACTGCATTTGGTCTCGTGGGCCACCTGAAACTCCTGTAATTTACCACTTGTTAAAAGAAAGGAAAGGTGTGTGCTTATGAACTTGAATGATGTCATGCCTACTTTGTCCAGTGTGGAGCTACCTTTTGGTGTTCTCTTCCTTCACACGTCGTCATTGTGTGTGGTGTCACACATGTTCTTCCTGTAGCCTTTTAATTTCTAGTGTTACAGAAATAGTCACATTCATTACTTGGGATGCCATAATTCTCATACATCCATAGGCCACAATTGTTGAGCACATGATGTAAGCTTTTCCCCATCTTCTTGCTAATACATCCAGATGGATCTTTTTAGTCAATTTATCAGGTGCATGATGTGGACAGACAATAATGAGGCTTTACCAGGTTACGTCAGTGGGAATAATGCCAGGAATTTGTCGCAGAGGGCATTGGCAGAAAGTGCCTCCCTTCCCTCAGGCTGTGGAATATAAAGAGAATCCAAGAGTGTGTCCCCAAGTCGCATGGACCCAGTGGAGCCAGAACAAGGGACAAGTATTTTTTTTTCTTCTATTTTTTTATTTTTTTTTACATATAAGGTATTTTATTTTTTCCGTTACATGTAAAGATAGTTCTCCACTTTTGTTTATACAAGCTTTACAATTTCAGATTTTTCTCCCTCCCTCCCCTCCCTCCCCCCTCCCCTAGACAGCAGGTAATCTGATATAGGTTATATCTATATGTCTATATACATATAGATATAGATATACACATATATATATATACACATAATAACATTAATCCTATTTCTGCATTAATCCTGTTACAAGAGAAAAAATCAGAGCAGTGATGCAAAACCTCAAAATAGAAAAAAAAACAACAGCACCCAAAACAAAAGAAATAGTATGGTTCAATCAGCATCTATACTCCAGAGTTCTTTTTTTATTTTCTTGGATTTGGCGATCTTCTTCTATCATGAGTTCCCTGGAACTCTTCTGTACCATTGCATTGGTGAGAAGAATATAGTCCATCACAGTAGGTCAACACTCAATGTTGATGATACTGTGTACAATGTTCTTCTGGTTCTGCTCATCTCACTCATCATCAGCTCACGTAAGACCCTCCAGGTTTTTCTGAACTCCTCCTGCTCATCGTTTCTTACAGCACAATAGTATTCCATTGTATTCATATACCACAACTTGTCCAGCCATTCCCCAATGGATGGGGCACCCCCTCAACTTCCAATTCCTTGCTACCACGTAAAGAGCAGCTATAAATATTTTTGTACATGTGGGTCCCTTTCCCCCCTTCCATGATTTCTTTGTGAAAAAGACCTAAAAGTGGAATTGCTGGGTCAAAGGGTATGCACAGCTTTATCGCCCTTTGGGCATAATTCCAAATTGCTCTCCAGAATGGTTGGATCAGTTCACAGCTCCACCAACAATGCATTAGTGTTCCAATTTTCACACAGTTTCTCCAACATTTATTATCTTCCTTTTTTGTCCAAGGGACAAGTATTATGGGGAGAATAAGTGGGTTTGGACATGTTCACTTGAAGCTCTGGGGGAGCTTCAGAATTGAAGGCAGGACTTGAGATGGAGGGAGGCAATGAGATAGCAGAGGAGTCCATCAATGAGTAGAGAAGAGGCGGGACCAACCACCATGTCTACTACACTGAGCACTTTACAAATATCTCACAACTACCTTGAGCTGCAAGGAGGTGGAGGGAGGGGGCCCCCAAAAGAGAAGAACCTGAAGAATTCAGTGTCATGGAAGGGAAGGGAAGGGAAGCCTCCAGTGTCCAGAGAAGTCAAGGAGCATGAGCGCTGAGGTCATTGAAGCTGACCATCAGGAGGAGCTCACTGGCCATTTTTCCAGAGGACCTCAGTGTGGCTACAGAAGTCAGTTTGGAGAAGGGTTCGAGGGGTTGTGGCAAACACTGACAGGTGTAGACAACATTTTCAGGTGTATTAGTGAGGGGAAGATAGATAGGTTTAAGAGTTGAGGGAAGTTGGGTTTTTGTAACTACTTGCAGTATGATTTTTCATTATTTTCAATGTTTTCACTCAAAATTAAGCTCTTCATGCTTTTAGCTCCTTTGTATGAAAGTGATAACAGGTCTTTCTATAGATGAATCATTCAAATTCTTTCCTTTTGCTCTCAATGTCAGAGCAAATCCAATAAAGGGCAGCTAAGTGACACAGTGGATGCAGCAAAAGACTCATCTTCCTGAGTTTAAATCCAGCTTCAGACACTAGCTGTGTGACCCTGGGCAAGTCACGTAACCATGTTTGCTTCCATTTCCTTGTCTATAAAATGAGCTAGAAAAGAAAGTGGCAAACTCCTCTAGTATCTGCCAAGAAAACCCCAAATGGAGTCACTGACAGTGAAATGAGTAAGTACAAAGATGCTACTTTTTACTCCAATAGTCTCTTGGTTGTGAGGTCTATATTTTTTCATGCACTCTCCTAATAACATTGACTGATAGTTCTGTAGCTGATGGAAAACAGAGCTGAAGTTTGACCACAGGTTACACTCCTAAACTCTGATAATTCTTAAGTGCTTAAGTCTAGAAATTGATCATTAGAAACTTCTCTGTCTTGTTGCTGTAGTTAATACCATTCTCTTTGTTTTGAATGTGTGAGATGTAATCCTTTTCTCCACACCTGAAGTTTGTTTGTTTTTACAAAGTCCAGATTTTGTGTCAAATCCGTTGGAAAAACCTGATTGTAATGCTTAACATGATGAATACTGGAAAACATGTCAATTTTACTATTTCTGCCTCACGGTTGGAGACTCTGGTCCAACCTTTGGATTGCTCTATTTAGTTATTTTTGTTTTGTCCCTGTAAAATCCAGGTGTGTGTTCTACTTTAAATATATTTAACTAAATTTTTAATATTGGTGGGAGGCAAAGTAGTACAATGCACACACACACACACCACCACCCCCATAAACTACTCCAGATAGATCTAAAAACTTGGGCCAGACAAAATCTTCATGGGGAAATGCAGAAAAAAATACAGTGAGTCATTTGTCCAGCCCAACATGGCATAGGAAGAGACAGGAAAGGTTTAGGACAATGGGAATGGGTCTTACTTGGGAACATGCTAGCACCCTGGGAGAGGCTGTGCACCAGAGCAAGAGGAGGAGCAAGACCCATTGCAAATCACTGCAGTGGGCACAAGTGCAAACTGGAAGCTTTGTCACCCACCACCCAATTCTGGATCACAGATCTAGAACCCAGTAGCACTCTGCCCTTACACAGACCCAAACGCAGGTTAGAAACTTGCAGAGCTCAGACCAGAAGGAAGAGCAATCAGATTTTGCAGGACCTCAAGCTGTCCCTGAGACCTTCAAGTAGCACAACACTCAGTACCTCAAGAAGCAATAGAACCAGCCCAGACCTTCCCTCCAGAAGTGTCACAGAGCCCATCCAGTTCAAATTCAGGAAGTAGGCTGGAAGAATGGAAAGAAAAACCCAAGAACCCCACCTTAATAAACTGTGATGGTGGGGCAGCTAGGGGGCACAGTGGATAAAGCACCGGCCCTGGATTCAAGAGGACCTGAGTTCAAATCTGGCCTCAGACAGTTGACACTTACTAGCTGTGTGACCCTGGGCAAGTCACTTAACCCCAATTGCCTCACTTAAAAAAAAAAAAAAAGTAAAATAAACTGTGATGGTGACAGAGATGCTCAAACATGGAAGAAGAGCCATCTGTCAGCAGAAAATTTATGCTTGGGCATAAACTCAGCCAAAATTCCTGAAAGAGAAGAAGCAAAGAGTTTTTAAAAGCTTAAAAAAAGTTTGTTTTTTTCTTTTCCAAATGGTATGAGAATTTAATGGAAAATGGAAAAAGAAATGAAAGCTATGGAAGAAAGAATTGGAAAGGGAAATTAGCAACTTGGCACCAGGTACAAAACTGAGGTGGGAGAGAGGATCGTGAATAGCAGAATAATAATAAGAGAGCTGCTCTGGAATGTTTGTTTTGCTAACACAATTCCTTAGCAGGAAGGGACCCTCTTCCCCTAGGGAGGTAGAGCTGAATTATGCAAACCTCTGGGGGGGATAAGGATGTGATTAGAGCCTTGGAGCATCATAATATCTGCTCCAGGATATGGCCCAGCCCAAGGATGGAACCTCTGGGGCATTGTGACAACATATTGCACTGAGGTGTCTCAAGAGAGGGGCCTCAGGAAGTAAGGAAGCCCCTTCCCATGGTTCTTTTTGTTTACTCTATCCTATGAAAAGGCAACAGTTTTTTCCTCTTAGGAGAGGTTGAGACTTGGGAGCTCTCCTCCTGGTCAGTTACTATATAATATAAATGATATAATATAAACCGAATCCTACTTTTATCTAAAATCTTGGTATGTGTGAGTTTAATTCTTTAACTGAGGATATCCAAGAACCAGCTCACCCGAGACAAAACCTTGCTTAAGCAATGAATTCCCTGAAAATGTGAATGAACCAAATAGAAACCAATGACTTTATGAGGCAAAAAGAAATATTAAAGCAAAATCCAAATAGAAGAAAATGCCACCTTAGAGCAAAAACAATTGACCTGGAAAGCAGATGGAAAAGAAAAAAAAATAAGGAAACTGAGGCCCAACTTAGAGGAGTTGCTATCCCTCCTCTGACTCCAAATTCAGTGCTCTCACCACTTCACCATGCTGCCTCTGCATAGTCCTCAAGTCCTATACCAGAACTATCTCACTTAGAGGAAGCAATTATAGGGCTTGCTGTGCTAAGTGATTTGGGAATGCAGCTCCCTTTGGTACCAGTAGCTTCCAAAAATCCTTGAAACTTTATTGGTCTATTTACAAATCGCTTAGAAAAGAATCGCAAGGAAGGTGTGGGGAAGCACACACACTAGCACCTCTGTGGGCCAAGTCAGGCCTCATTCCAAAAAATGGCACTTGAAGGAAGCTAGAAATTCTAAGAAGGGGAATTGAGAAGGGAGCCCACTCCAGGCTTGCAGAGGCACAGGTGGGTGATAATGGATTGTGCACAACAGTAAGGAAGTGAAAGCTGAGGGTTTGTGAAAGGGAGGTAGGGACCAGGTTGTAGAAGATGTTAAATGGGGGCAGCTAGGTGGCGCAGTGGATAGAGCACTGGCCCTGAAGTCAGGAGGACCTGAGTTCAAATCCGACCTCAGACACTTAACACTTACTAGCTGTATGACCCTAGGCAAGTCACTTAACCCCAATTGCCTCACCCCCCCCCAAAAAAAGAAGATGTTAAATGTAGAAGGAGTTTATATTTGATGCTGGACAACTAGCTCGAGGGAGCCTCTAGAGTTCATTAAGTAGGAGAATGATGAGGTCCGACCTAGGCTATGAGAATATCGTGTTGGCCAAGTAGACATTGCATTGGAGTGGGAAGAGACCAGAGGCCATTGGAATGATCCAGGGGCTTTTCCATTCATCGATTTCAGAGTCTATAAATTTGGAGAGTAAAAGAAGTTTGTAGTTTTACTAATCTCCAACTGAAACTTAGCATTTTGTTTTTTATTTTATTTTTTAAATCATAAAAGTATTTTATTCCAGTTACATGTAAAGATAGTTTTCAACATTTGTTTTCATAAGATTTTTAGTTCCAAATTTTCCCCCCTCTGTCCCTTCCCTCCCCCCTCCTCAAGACAGAGAAAAATATGATATAGGTTATATATGTACAATCACATCAAACATTTCTGCATTAGTCATGTTGTGAAAGAAGAATCAGAACAAAAGGGAAAAACCTCAAAAAAGAAAAAATGAAAACAAAAGTCAAAACAGTATGGTTCAATCTGCATTCAGAATCCACGGTTCTTTTTTCTGGATGTGGAGAACATTTTCCATCATGAGTCCTTTGGAATTGTTTTGGATCATTGCACTGCTGAGAAGAGCCAAGTCAATCACAGTTGATCATCACACAGTGTTGCTGTTACTGTGTACAATGTTCTCCTGCTTCTGCTCATCTCACTCAGTCCTTCCAGGTTTTTCTGAAATCTGCCTGCTCATCATTTCTTATAGCACAATAGTATTCCATTACATACATATACCACAACTTGTTCAGCCATTCCCCATTTGTTGGGCATTCCTTCAATTTCCAATTCTTTACCATCACAAAGAGAGCTGCTATAAATATTTTTGTACATGTGGGTCTGTTTTCTTTTTTTAATTATCTCTTTGGGATACACACCTATCAATGGTATTGCTGGGTCAAAAGGGTATGCACAGTCCCCTAAGCCCTTTGGGCATGGTTCTAAATTGCTCTCCAGACTGGTTGGATCAATTCACAACTTCACCAACAATGCATTAGTGTTCCAATTTTTCCACAGCTTCTCCAACATTTATTATTTTCCTTTTTTGTCATATTAACCAGTCTGATAGATGTCAGGTGGTACCTCAGAGTTGTTTTGCATTTCTCTAATCAATAGTGATTTAGAGCATTTTTTCATATGACAATAGATAGAAACTTAGCATTTTCTTCATTTATTTAAGAACCTTATTCTGAGAAGGGTTCCATAGGCCTCAGACTACCAAAGTGGTCCATAATGCAAATAAAAAATTACCAACACTTGGTCTAGGTGCTGAGGTTGAAAAGAGGCTGAGTGGGGGGTTAGCTGTGGGGCAGAGGTAATGAGTTCTGTTTTGGGCAGTTTCTGAGTTTGGGATCTTTATATGGGACATTCAATTCAATATTTTCAATAGGCAATAAAATGGTTTTTCACAAACAACCATCTTTGGAAAGGTTGGCATCTTTGTCAAGTGAACATTGGGAGGGCAGGGCAAAGGTTTACCCATGTTTTGTCGGGTGATCAAGGTTGAGCACTTGGCTTCTGCTACTCACAGTTCTTTCTTTTGAAATGCCTGTAGTGCCCGTCCACCTTTTGGGCGAGGCACAGATTTGCTACTGACTCACTTGTAAGGCTCAAGCCTTTGGAAATGTTTTCTTTGGTTTCCTGTTGGCATGCCTGTGCTCCTCTTTATTTGTTTAAAGAGTCATGGGTGGGCTGCAAGATGATGGATTTCTCAACGGTAGTGAAACCCTCCCAAGCCTGGGGCAGTTTCCCTGGACATCCCGTGACTTGCTCTATGGTTAACAGACCCGTTGCTCAGGAAAACCACCCAGCCTTAGGCTAAAGCCAAGTTAACAATAGCAGCTTCCAACACCTGTCTGTCTACCCAGATGCCGAATGGAGCTGTTATTCAGTCATTTTTCAGCCTTGTCCCACTCTTCATTTGGGGTTTTCTTGGCAGAGATACTAGGGTGATTTGCCATTTCCTTCACCAGCTCATTTTGCAGATGAGGAAACTGAGGCAAACAGGGTGTAGTGACTTGTCCAGGGTCACACAGCTAGTGTCTGAAGTCAGATTTAAACTCAAGCCTGTTACTCCATCCACTGTACCACCTACCTGCCCACCCAGTGGAGGACCCACTCATATTCACAGGTTCTTGGATGATGAGAATTATAATTGTAACTATAATAAGCTAGCATTTATAAAGCACTTTAAGGTTTGCAAAGCACTTTATAAATTTTGCCTCATTTTATCCTCACAACAACCCTGGGAAGTAGGTGCTGTTATCACCATTCAACATGGAGAAACTGAGGTAGGCAAAAGCTAGCAAGTATCTGAGGCAGGATTTGAATTCAGGTCTGACTCCAGGTCTCAGCGCGGTGTGCACCGTTGCATCCCTAAGCTGCCTTCACCATAACTAAAATCTCAGGTTTTGAACAGCCTGATCACTACCTAGTAAACTTTTTTTATCAGTTCTTAACCTGTCCAAGAAAATGCAAGTGGCCCAGAACATATTAACCATACCGTCTGACATTAAGCAGAGCTGCAATTCATCATTAGCATTGAGTGACTGAAGAGACAGCCTGAAGAAGCTAAATGTGGATATTGTGGGTCACTTCTCTCCTGTCACCTGATTTTCAGTCCTCCATACAATTCTGGGCTTTAAATGGAAAGACTTGCAGGTGACAGCAGGCTCAGCGGAGCCTCTCCGGAGTGAGGAAGACTAGGCTTCACATTGATGCTTATCACTTGTGTCACTTTGGACAAAGTCCTTAGTCTCTCTGGGCCTCAGTTTCCCCATTTGCAAAATGATGGAGTTGTAAGAGTTGGGCTCCTTGGCACTCTACATCAGGGCTCTATGATTCTAGGATTGCTATTGCTTGTTGCCCCCAGCAGTACTTCCCTCACAGTGTTATCCCCTGGTCCTGTTCCCTCGTTCCTTTCCCTACCTTAGCCCAGGATTACTTCCCTCCCCACCTCCATCCATATTCGATTGCTCCTGAATGGAAGAAGAGGAAGTCAACCCTCTGAGCTGACTGGGCCTCCCGTACCTGTCCATTTGTTCCTCCCTAATTAATTCACTCAACTCTAAAATGGGGATGAGAAGAATCTACTTCCCGGGATTTTTGTAAGAATCAAATGAGATAATATTTGTAAAACAACTTATGACTTCAGAGTGCTAAAGCACTTGACTTGCCCAGGGTGATGACACAGCTAGTAAGTGTTGGAGGCAGGGGTTCAACTCAAGTGTTCCTGACTCCAACAAAGGTGAAGTAACAGGTATTTCTCTTTGGAGCCTGATGTTTTTAATTCAAGCTTTATCATTTAAGTGTGCATTGTTTTTATACTCTGTAGAGACGGTATCATGGCCCACATTTATAGGGTGCCACTTGCACTCTCTCCATGGCAGCTTCTTTCATTTTGGGGGTGTGAGTATTCCCTGCCAATCTAAGCCACTTACAGTGGGCCCCAGACTCCCACGTGCCCTGGTGAGGAGTCTCTTCTTGAGCTGCATTGGTCCTCTGCCAGCAGACATTGCTGTTTGTCACTGGGCTTGGACCTGAAGCCTTTCCAGTTTGGCAGGGCTTGCTCCCGCCTACGCTCTGCTGCCAGACCTCAGCAGCTGGGGGAGCCCCCCCTCCCCCCGCACCCTCAGGAGGCCTTCCTTTGGGGAGGGGAGTGGCTCACCGAGTGACGCTGTCCGGTTTAACTGACTTGACGCCCTTTCCCTACGGATAACTTTGACCCCCTTGGAACCAGAAGAGCTCATCCATCACAGTCTCTCCCAAGTGGTTGGACCAGATGGGAAGATGTTCTGGGTGTGGTTGCCCCACAAGCCAAACCAGCTTCGATTTTTCACCTACTGCTAAGTGACCATGGAGCTGTAACCAACCTTTCCTTACTATGTGCGAATTTCATGTTAGGGATCAGGACTGAACCTCTGATTTTATTGGCATAGGGAACTTCCAGGAGAAGAAACCCCTTCTACCAGTGAAGGTTAGCACCTACTCTGCCACTTATAGCCTTAGTGAGTTGGAGAGGTGTCATACTTACTGCTAGCCTAAAACCCTCATGAGTGAGCCCAGAAGGATTAAAATGTAATAGAGAAGTGTTTAACAAAATTAATAAAAATACAATACCACCTAGATAATGTTAATTTGTGGGTTTCTATGAGCTTAAGTAACTTACTCAGGGTCATACAGCCAGGGCAGATGTGGGACTCCTGATTTGAAGCCTGCTTTGTATCTGCTATATAACACTGCCACATCTATACTATAAGAAGGGATTTTGTATTTTTTCAGCTTAAGTTATATTGTAACCTCTTCTTTCTACCGCAAAGTCATTTCCCCACCCTCCCTACCCGGTATTGAACTCTCCCTGGGAACAAAGGAAAACATTTCAGCTTTACCTGCCCACACAGTTACCAACTCTGATTGCATTTGCTACATTCTCCCTGCCCCACCTTTCTACCCAAAGGAAGAAGAATTGTTTTCTCATCATCAGTTCCCAGACTGAGCTTGTCAAGTCATGTCAACTAAGATTTATTAAGTGCCTACTGTGTGTCAGGCACTGTGCTAAGTTCTGGGAGTACAAAAAACAAGAAATATTCCCTCCTCTCAAAGATCTCCCATTCTAACAGTGGAGAGACGGCATGCGAGCGGCTACATCCAAACAAGGTCTGGGCAGAATAGACTGGGCATCACCTGAGAGGGAAGGCAGGTGCTAAGATCTAGGAGGACTCAGAAGAGCTTTTTATAAAAGGTAGAACTAGGGGCAGCTCGGTGGCGCAGTGGATAGAGCACTGGCCCTGGATTCAGGAGGACCTGAGTTCAAATCTGACCTCAGACACTAAACACTTGCTAGCTGTGTGACCCTGGGCAAGTCACTTAACCCCAAATGCCTCACTTAAAAAACTAAAATAAATAAATTAATTTTAAAAAGGTAGAACTTTGGGGCAGCTTGGTGGCGCAGTGAATAGAGCACTAGATCCTGGATTCAGGAGGACCTGAGTTCAAATCTGGTCTCAGGCACTAAATACTTACTAGCTGTGTGACCCTGGGCAAGTCAAAAAAAAAAAAAAGGTAGAACTTTACTCGGGGCTTGAATGAAGCCAGGAGGGCAGGGGTTGAAGAGGGAGAGTTCTGGATGTAGAAAACATCCAGGGAAAATGCCCAGTCAGGAGATGGAGGGTCTTTGTTGGAGCAACAGCCAGGAAGCCAGCATCACTGGATCTTAGAATCTGTAGAGGGGAGCAAGGTATAAGAAGCCTGGAAAGGTAGGTGGGAGCCAGGTTATGAAGGGTATTGAACACCAAGTAGAGTGTTTTATATTTGATCTCAGAGGAGTCACTGTAGTGGATTGGACAAAGGCTGACATGGTTCAGACCTGTGCTTCAAGAAGATCAGTGTGATGGCTAAGTGGAGGACGAACTGGAGACAGAAAGACCAACCAGCAGGCATGAGGTGTTAAGCACCAGCACTTGGAGGAAGGATGGTCCAAACAACAGACCTTGGCAACTGATCGGATATGGAGGATGAGCAAAAATGAGGAGAAAAGGGTGACACTGGGGTTATGGTCCTGAGGACCTGGGAGATCAGGAGAGGGGAGAGTTCGAGGGGAAAGATAATAAGCTCAGTTTGGGACTTTAAAACCTTTTCATTGACGGTATTGTGCTTGTGCATATTGTTCTCCTGGTTCTGCTTACTTTGTATCACTTAATACAAGTCTTCCAATGTTTCTCTGAATTCCTCATATTCATCATTATTTATTAACAATAATATTCCACTGCACCCATTTGTTAAGCCATTTCCCAATGGGCATGATTTCCTCCCAACTTTTTGCTGTCCCCCAAATTCTGCCATAAATATTTGGTTGGGCAAATATAGGCAAATTGTTCATTGCTGCCAAGAAGGCACGCATGGAATACAATCACCAAAAGACTAAAACTCTCTCTCAGAGAGCAATGGAGAAAACCATGGTCAATGTGAGCAGCCTGAAACAGAGCAAATTAAGAGCTAGCAAGAAGTGTAAAAGATGTTAGCAATTAACTGCATGATAGAAAAGAAGGCAGGCTGGTCTTGGGGCAAGAAGGAGGCAAATGGCCAGCATGCTCCACTGGTACCCTTGAAGTATTAGAAAGAGGGGGGCAGCTAGGTAGCACAGTTGATAAAGCACCAACTCTGGTGCCAACTCAGGTCAAGAGGACCTGAATTCAAATTCGGCCTCAGGCACTTAACACTTAGCTGTTTGACCCTGAGCAAGTCACTTAACCCTCACTGCCCAGGAAAAAAAAGGGGGGGGGAGAAAAATATTAGGAAAAAAGGAAGACCTCCAGAACATTGAGTAGACTCTAGTGTGGTGAAATTATGGAACAAGGACAAGAAGCACACAGACTGAGCAGGCAGAGGGAGCAACCAAACAGAAGGGACGACCTTGTCATTTGAGTGTTTTCAAAGTAGAATCGCTGGATCAAAGGATATGACAACTTTTCATTCAGAATGCTCAATGGCTTTCCAGAAAATCTGGACCAATTCACGCAGTCCAAGCAACGATCCTGGAGTGTGCCTATCTTCCCACACTTCCTCCACAGTGGACTCTTCCTCTCCTCTATCATCTTCGTAGGTAGCGTGTCTTAGCCTTTAAGATATGGAGAACAGAAGGATGCATCAAGATCACAGTTGACCTGTGTCATCCTTTGCAGAAAAGGAATCAGGATGGATTCTTCAAGCCAATTGGCCAACAAGATGAACGTCTCTTTCTGGCCAAACAGCAACAACTCCAAAAGAAGGGGAGTAACCCTTTCTGACAATACCAAAGGCACAAGGCAAAAGCTCCTTCCAATGGCACCATAGGAGGCTTGCTCAGTAGAGAAGGGCAGGAGGTGAGGGAGAAACATCTTCTAAGTTATGGTAACTATGAGGCCCCAGAGCCAGCAGTGGCCACTGGCTCAAGCCAGGAGCGGGGGATAACCAGGACTGCTGAGAGGCAGCAGGGGTGGCCAGGAGACAGGACAAAAGCATGGTGGCAGGCAGTGTGCACAGCAGAGAGAAGGCAGAGAGCAGAGGGTGCTGGACCAGCCCTAGAACCCCACCCCCAGCCATCAGGCACAGTTGTGGGTACTTGGAGCTCAGAGGAACCCCTTGATAAGCAGGACAGTCTCTTTGCTGATCACTGTGTATTTTTCAATAAACCTGTCCTATTTTTAGAGGAATTAAAACAGACACTGATTCTGCTATAGAGACCATCCACCATGGATGACAGTGTGTCAGCTGAAGACAGAAATCAAAATTGTTTGCAAGCAGCTCTCCCTGGTATTCAAGCCAAAATCCCATTTGCATTTCTAGACATTACACATCATTCTTTTCTGACCTAATCTTCAAAATCCTGGCCTGAACTTGCCTCTTTCACATCTCCAATCCTTCCTCCTACAGCTACAGAAATGGAAATAGTCCTCCTTTCAGACTGTTCCCGTTTGTCCTTGTTTATTAAGAAGCTCTACCTTGAACTGACAACCTGAGCTTGACCCTGCTATTGCTTCCTCCCTTTCACAGCCAAACTCGGAGAATGTTTCTAGGCTTGGAGCTTTGCCCATGTCCTCAAAGACCCTTTGCCGTCTGGCCTGCGGCCATCCTGCTCTTTCTTCTTTCTCTGCTGTCACCAGTGATCTCAGCTGCCAAACCCTTATCTCGGTCATCATCATCCTTGACCTCTCTGCAGCTTTTGACAAATTGGCTAGCCCTATGCCCCGGTGTTCAGGCTGCCTCCTTAAGATTCTCCCTTGTCTGACCTTTCCTTCTTAGTCTCTTTACCCCATTACCCCATCAATCAACCAATCAGCAAGTGTGTGATCTACTATCAAGCAGACTCTGGGGAAACCCACACAAAACCCACAACTATCCCTTACCTTTTTTTTTTTAGTGAGGCAATTGGGGTTAAGTGACTTGCCCAGGGTCACACAGCTAGTAAGTGTCAAGTGTCTGAGGCCAGATTTGAATTCAGGTACTCCTGACTCCAGAGTGCACTATCCACTGCACCACCTAGCTGCCCCTATCCCTTACCTTTTAATGGGGCAGTCAACAAATACACATATAAATCTGTACAGTAGAATTGTAAAGTGAATAAGTAGAAATATATACAAAATAGTTCAATACAAGGTAATTTGGGAAGGAAGGCAGGAATAGCTGGTAGGGATCAAGATAGTTTTTGTGCCAAGTTATAGTCATTAAATGGTTGTTGAACTGGAAACAGTCTCATCAGTCCAACTCTGGCCTATACTTCTTAGCAAAGGTAACTGTCTAGGTATACCATAGGTGCTCAGTAAATCCTTGTCAAGTGGAATTCCATGATTCTTGAACTACAATGAAACATTCATGCTCAGATTACTACCTGGATGCTATAGAATACCACAGTGGTTAATAAAGTTCACTGAGAGGCAGGAAAAAACTGGAGACTCCCAACACTGTGAGGGGCTTCCTTTAACGTTTCAAGGGAGACCATCCCCTTCACCAACACAGATCATGAAATCCCCTCCAAAATAAATCCTCTCACTAGATAGCCTTCAAGATCACCCTGCATGGTGGGGTGGTTTATGTCTGGGGCCGGATTTGGGCTTGGAGCCTCCTGGGTTCAGGGCTGGTGCTTTGTCCACTGTATCACCTAGCTGCCCCATGATGACATCTTTAAAATAAAATTAAGGGGTGAGAGGAATGCACTGGAAGAAAGGGAAAGGGAGAGGCATAATTGGCTAAAGTAGCTCACACAAAAGAAACAAGAAAATGATTATGGAGTGGAGGGAAAGATGGGGAAGGAGTGGGGGAGCCTTACTCTCATCAGAATTGGCTCAAAGAGGGAATAACATACACACTCAAGTGGGTATAGTAATATATCTTGCCCTGCAGGAAAATGGGAGGGGAAGGGGATAAGGGGGGAGAGGTGAAGGAAGGGAGGGCAGATTGGGGGAGGAGGCAGTAAAAAGAAAAACACTTTTGAGGAGGGATAGATGAAAGAAGATATAAAATAAATATCAAGGGGAGGGAATAGGATAGAGGGTAATACAATTAGCAATAGTAACTGAAAGAAATGATGAGCAGGATGCTATCAGGTCTTATGAAAAATGCAGTCCATCTAGAGAGAAAGAACTGATATCTGAATACAGATTGAAGTATAATTTTTTTGTTAGTTCCTCTTTCTAAAGTTATTTTGTTTTCTTTCACAACCTGACTAAAGTGGAGATGTTATGCAAGACTGCACATGTATAACTTATATTTAATTGCTTGATTTCTTAGGGAGGTGTGGGGAGGGAGGGAGGAAGAAAATCTGGAACACAAAGTTTTAAAAAATCAATGTGAAAAATTTGTTTTTACCTGTAACTTGGGGAAAATTCTATATAAATAAATTTATATTAAGGAAAAAAAAAGGTCACCCTGCAGCCAACCTGGGACTCAGCTGTTCCATGCTCAGCTCAGCTCAGCTGCTCTGTTACTGTGTCCATATTCTGATTTTTTCTCACATTTAATCCAAAGTAAATGTCCTCAAATCCAGTCCACCTGTAGCATGAAGGCCCTAAATGTATTGAGTTCTACAACCCCAGCTCTGCCATCCTATCATCTATGAGCCTATTAGATTAGGAGATTAGAGTCAATGGTGAACCAGGAAAACAGCAAACAAAACAAGGGTGGTCATGTACATGGGAGAACAGCAGCAACAACAAAAACAGAACTGAATGCCCCAAGATTCCAGTGGCGAAGCTGGACTCCAAAGGAGACCCATGAGAAGGCATCTGGGGGAATCCAGGAGTGGGGATAGGGGATGGAGCAGCAAGTGAGCTGGTATGCCTGGCCTGAAGAGTCGTGAAGGAGAGTTCAGTGTCAGAAGGCTGGAAAGCTCCCCTACCCACATGGGGGAAGATCATGGCATCACCGGAGGGTCTGCAGGAGGGCTCAGGAAGCCTTCCTCTCATGCCTCATTGGGACTCACTGAGGTTAGACCAGACCAGGGCAAGCTGCAGCAGGTCTTACCCAGGTGGAAAAAGTGGGCTTGGTCGTGGGCTCTGAGTGTCACCTAAGGACTAGTTGAGCTGGGTTGGGAGGTTTTCCAAATGATGATCACATTTTCAGTCAATTCTCAAAAGACTAGTGACTAAGAGAGGGGGTGAGATCTGCATTAGGAGAAGAAATACATCACATACATACCAAGAAAATGACAGATCCTACAAGATTGATCCCAAGGCAGGGAGCCTCTCAGGGCTTTGCAACATTTTGTGCATCGTCTAGTGAAACCCAGGGACCCCTTCTCAGAATCATTCTCAGTGACTTCTAAGGTCCCATGTTTGGAATCTGCCCTGCCCCTGATCCAGCTGTCAAATGAAGGGGTTAGACCAGATGGCCTCGGAGGTCTCTTCCAGCTCCAGATGTTGCAGCCTAGGCCTCAGTTGCCCAATCTGTAAAACGAAGGAGTTGTAACAGGTTATTATGATTGCTGGATCTTCTGGAAAAGCAGGGGAAATGGGTGCCCCCTTCCGCCATTCTCCTGCAATCTTGGCTTCGTACCACAAGGGGGCAGTGTGCACACGCATTTCGAATCACTCCCTGGGGGTCGGCTTGCCATGCACCTGAGAGCCAACCTGCCCCCCCCCCAAGGTGCAGCCAGCCTTTTGTTCTTTTGTCCCCTGCCCCTCCAGGACATCCTCACCCTCCGCTGGTGCTGTACCCCGTGGTCTCATCTTGCCCTCTTCACCACCATCTCCACAAGAGTCAGAGACAAAGCTTATCACAAAATCATGGGAGCCCAAGGGCAGGCTGGGACCAGCTAACCCAGCAAGCAGGCCTAGCAAGTTGTTGTGAGTGGGAACAAGGAGGCATGCTCTGGCCTGGGGCTAGAGCCTCCACAGCTCACCCTGACTGTGTCTCCCCCACCCCCACCCAATTGATTCTTGCCGTCCAATTCCGCAGATATCCAGAGTGCCTCTGGAGCAAGGCACTGAGAAAGGCCAGAGAGATGGATTTCTGCCCATGGGCTGTTTACAAACAACAGACAAACATTTACAACAAAAGAGAAAGCAGATTAAATTGCCAAGGATTCCCCATCCTTTTAGCCTTCAAAAAATCTGAGTCAACAGATACTCCCCTTGGCACCTTAGTAAACAAAGGGACAGTGAAGTTATTGTTAACTACACGGCAGGCACTGAGCTTTATATGTTACATTATTATATATTGTGTATATCACATATGTGCATACATGTCTATCATGCATATACATACATGTGCACACATGTGCGCGCACGTGTGTGTATATCCCAAGCTACTAGGTCTCGATCTGGAAGGTACCTCAGAGGCCAAAGCTTCTTAAACTGTGGGTTACAACCCCATATGTCGGAATCGCAAAAAATCTGGCAACAGTACAAGGTTATGTATATCTATTTTATATACCTATGTGCCTGGGGTCACATAAAAGTTTCTCAGGCAAAAAGGGATCATGAGTGGAAAAAATTTAATTAGCCCTGCTCTGGTCCAAATCCTTTATTTGACAGATGAGCAAATCAAGACAGAAGGAACTTATCCTTCATAGACAGAGAGATAGGTAGAGATAAAGACATACACTCATTGTATATCCTTTGTATTATACATAAGATATAAACATATCTATATATGATAAGAGAGGGAAGCACGCGTGTTTCAAAAACACGAAACTCTCCAGAACAATGCCTCAATTGTTTCTGGATGTTTGTACATTTGGGCTTTTGTCCAAACTGCTTGTGTTAAAATCCAGGCTCTGTCACTAGCTATGGGACTTCGGAAAGGTCTAGGCCTCAGTTTCCTTATCTGTAAAATAGAAGAGCTGGCCTCGGGGGTCTCTGGAATCCCCTTCAGCTTCACATCTATGACCTCCTGTCTTCATGTTTCTGGCCATGTGTTGGCCAAGAAGCCATGGAAGCCCCAAAGGACTCGACTGTCCAATCAGGAAGCTACTACAGGGGTGTAGTGGCCAAGCATCTTGTGGACACTGTCAGAATAATTTTGAATGAGTGAATGAAGACGCATTTATTAAACACTTAGTACAAGCCAAGCCCTGTGCTAATAACTAGGAATAGGAAGAAAAAAGCAAGAGAATCCCTGTCCTTACACACTGATTGAGGGGAAGACAAAAGGCAGATTACAGGGCAAATGGCAAGGCCTAGAAGTCCCATGGAAGTGTCAGTAGGTGAGATGCAGTGCCAGGGGAATACAGAAGAGCAGGCCAGATGATAATAATGAAGATAGTAATAGCGCTAGAAGCACTTTACGGATATTATCTTATTTGAACCTCACAACAGTACTGGGAGGTAGGTGGTGTTATTATTCCCACTTTACATATGAGGAAACTGAGGCTCAGAGCGTTTCAGTGACTTGCCCACAGTCATGCAGCTAGTAATTGTCTGAAGTTGGTTCTTCCAAACTCCAGATCCAATGCCCAGGCAAGGCCTGGTGGTCCTTCATTTCATTGGAAGGAATGGTTCTCTTGACTCCCATCATCCAAGGTCAGTGAACAGTTAAGCAGCCAGGGTAGAGGTGCCCCTGCCATTAGTGGGACTTCCTGCTAATTGGCTCTTCAGAATGGGTTCTGGGATGGCCTGGGTTAGGAGAGGTAGTGAGGAGGGAAGGGAGGGGGGAAATCAGGTGCTGCTGGTGCTGGTGGGTCTTGTCCTAACTTCATGGAAGGAAAGGTTTGTTTTGAATTATGTCAGGTAATAGTTCTATGTAGTAAAGACATTTGCCATACAGACAAGCACTTACTTTGGAAGTGTCCGTGGAGCCATATGTGCTTGCAGATCACATCTTTTACATGAAAACTATTTGTTAGAGTTGGCCTGACCTAAATGTGATGTGCACAAAAGATATGCCAATGAGGCAACAGGATGCCGAAGAAAAAGCATTGGCTTAATATCCATGAAAGACCACAAGATCCTAGCTCTAGAACGGGAAGGAAACTTGGCCCAACTCCCATTTTCAAGCTAGGGAAACTGAGTCCCACAGAAGTGGTGACTTGCCCAAAGCTACAGAGGAAAAAATGACAGAACCGGGATTCAAACCAGGGTCCTCTTTTAATTACATCACAGTGGACACGGGAGGATTTGTACCCCTCTGGTTTCATCTCCAACCTGTTCGTTCCCCTTACATTTTGGGTTTTTTTTGTGGGGCAATGGGGGTTAAGTGACTTGCCCAGGGTCACACAGCTAGTAAGTGTCAGGTATTCGAGGCCAGATTTGAACTCAGGTACTCCTGAATCCAGGGCCAGTGCTTTATCCACTGTGCCACCTAGCCGCCCCTCCCCTTCCGTTTTAAATGGGTTCTCCCATTAGAATGTAAACTGCTTGAGAATAGGGAGATTGTCTTTTTTGTTTGTGTTTGTATTTCCACTGTCTAGCTCAGGCACTTAACAAATTCTCTCTCTCTCTCTCTCCTATCTGTCTCTGTCTCTATCTCTCTATCATCTATCTATATCTATTATCTTCCATCTATCTACCCAACCTTGTTTACAAGAGGCAGCAAAGCCTCAAGTTAAAAAATTGGATCATGGGGGCAGCTAGATGGTGCCTGGAGTCCCTGGAGTCAGGAGTACCTGAGTTCAAATCCAGCTTCAGACACTTAACATTTACTAGCTGTGTGACCCTGAGCAAGTCACTTAACCCCAACTGCCTGACTAAAAAAAAAAGAAAAAGAAAAAAAAATGGATCATGTGTAATTTAAGGAATAAAACTCCTTTCTAATATCACCTGTTTTAGGATTACACCAGGTCATGTGAGTTAGGAAGGCTTTTTTTTTTCTTTTGGGGGCAATGAGGGTTAAGTGACTTGCCCAGGGTCACACAGCTAGTAAGTGTCAAGTGTCTGAGACCAGATTTGAACTCAGGTCCTCCTGCCTCCAGGGCTGATGCTTTTATCCACTGTGCCACCTAGCTGTCCTGGTCTTCATCTACTCTGGCTGCTTTTTGTTTTCCTTGGGGCTATTTCTATTTACTCACAGAACACACAGAAAACTGGAATGTGACTGTCCAGATGTGGTGGCTTTCCTCCCTTTGATGAAGAAAATAATCTATGATAAAAATCCTGACAGATCTATTAAATTTTTTCTCCATTTATTCTCTTCTTTTTTTGTTTCATATTAAATATCCTTAGGATGATCCTTCCTGATTGGGTCGCTCACCAAGTTTTCTGTAAACAGTCTTGCTTTTTCCCTCTGTTACTTCTTACTGTATTAATACCTGAATTCAAATCTGATCTTAGACGTTTACTAGCTGTATGACCCTGGACAAGCCACTTAATTTCTGTCTCCCTCAGTTTCTTCATCTGTAAAAATGGGGATGATTAATAATAGCACTTCCCTCCCAGGGTGGTTTTGAGGATAATAGATGTTTGTAAGGGTCTTTGCAAACCTTAATATACTCCATGAATGTTAGCCGTTATTAGATAATACAGATCCTGATTAGTGTGAATAATGAATGCTGTGAAGTGGTTATATGTATTTGAATTCTCCCTATTTGAAGTTATAATTATGTAAAATACGGCAGTTGGTTCCAGCCCAATGGAAATATACAATAAGAATTCAAATAATGTGACCACTTCACAGGATCTATTATTCACACTAATTGGGAACTCACTATATTATGAGATGATACTCATAGTGTTCTATCATCCTGTTTCATAAGATTTTACAAGGAAGTTTCTCTTGTAAGTTCGTTATGCCTTTAGCTGCCTGTCATGGCTCTCCACTTTGCTAGGAGATCAAATGTTTGAAGCTCTTTGAGGGCAGGAATGGTTTCAACTCCTAGTGTAGGATAGTACCTTTAATATATATATATATATATATATAATATTAATTTTAAAAAATTGTTCACTTTCCAATTCTCTGCCTTCCTTCCTTCCATAACCTGTCCACCCCACTGTGAAGGCAAGGAATGTGATATTGATTATACATTTGAAAAAGTGCAAAACATATTTTTATGTTTAGACATGTTTCAGGAAAACCCCAAAAAGACCAAGAGAAAGGAAGAAAGTGAAAAAAAATTGCTTCAATCTGCATTCAGACTCCATTGGTTATTTCTCTGGAGATGAATAGCATTTTTCATCATAAATCCTTTAGATTTATTGGATTATTGTGTAGTCTTGGATCATTGTATTGATCAGAATAGCCAAGTCATTCACAGTTCAGCATTGTACAATATTGCTGTTATGGTGTATAATATTCTCCTGGTTCTACTCACTTCACTCAGCATCAGTTTATATAAGTCTCCCTAGGTTTTTTTTTCTTTTTAATATTTCTTAGGTGGGACTTGAACCCTGGTCTTTTAAAAAATAATATTTTATCCCCTCCCCCCATTACAGGTAAAACAAATTTTAACATTGGGGGGGGGTTAAGTTTTGAATTCCAAATTCTATCCTTCCTTCCCTAAGACAGTAAGCAATCTGATATAGGTTATACATGTGCAATCATGTAAAACATTTCCATATTACTCATTTTGTGGAAAAAAACTCAGAGAGAGAAGGAAGGAAAGAAGGAAGGAAGGAAGGAAGGAGGGAGGGAGGAAAAGAAAGGAAGGAAGGAAGAAAGAAAGAAAGAAAGAAAGAAAGAAAGAAAGAAAGAAAGAAAGAAAGAAAGAAAGAAAGAAAGAAAGAAAGAAAGAAAGAAGGAAGGAAGGAAGGAAAGAAAGAAGGAAAGAAAGAAAGAGAAAGAAAAAGTATTTTTTGGTTTGTATTCAGACACCGTCAGTTCTCTCTCTGAAAGTAGATAGCAATTTTCATCATGAGTCCTTTGGGAATTTCTTGGATAATTTTATTGCTAATACTAAAGTTATTCACAGTTAATCATCATACAATATGGTTGTTACTGTGTACAATGATCTCTTGGTCTTACTCATTTCACTTAAAATCAGTTTGTGTCTTTACAAGTTTTTCTGAAATCATCCTGTTTGTAATTTCTTATAGCACAGTAGTATTCCATGACAATCATATGCCACAACTTGTTTAGCCTTCCTTCAACTAATAGGCACATCCTCAATTTCCAATTCTTTGCCACCAAAAAAAAAAAAGAGCTGCTATTAATATTTTTGTACATACAGTTCCTTTTCCTTTTTAAAAAAAATCTTTGAGGGGCAGCTAGGTGGTGCAGTAGATAGAGCACCGGCTCTGGAGTCAGGAGTACCTGAGTTCAAATCCAGCTTCAGACATTTGACACTTACTAGCTGTGTGACCCTGGGCAAGTCACTGAACCCCAATTGCTTCACCAAAAATTTTTTTTAAATTCACTAAGACTTTAAAAAAAACCTTTGAGATACAGATGTGGTAGTTCTATTGCTAGGTCAAAGAGTATGCACAGTTTTATAGCCCACTGGGCATAGTTCCAAATCGTTCTCCAGAATAGTTGGATCGGTTCACAAATCCACCAACACTGTATCAGTGTACCAATTTTTCCATGTTCTCTCCAATATTTGTAATTTTCATTTTCTGTCTTATTAGCCAATCTTATAAGTGTGAGGTAGTACCTCATAGTTGGTTTAAGGTGCATTTCTCTAACTAGTAGTGATTTAGAGTATTTTTTCATATGGCTACAGATAGCTTTGATTTCTTCTTCTAAAAATTGTTCATATCCTTTAATCATTTATCAATTTGGAAATAAGTTCTAGTCTTATAAATTTGACTTAGTTCTCTATATATTTAAGAAATGAGGTCTTTATCAGAAAAACTTGCTATAAAAAATTCTCGCAGTTTTCTGCTTTCCTTCTAATTTTGGTTGCATTTAGTTTTGTTTGTGCAAAACCTTTTAAATTTAATATAATCAAAAGTACATATTTTACATCCTGTGATCCTCTCGATCTATTGTTTGGTCATAAATTCTTCCCTCTTCCATAGATCTGACAGGTAGACTATTCCTTGCTCCCCATCTGTAGAAAAAGAGTGTTGGAAGGGGTGACTTCTGAGTTCTCTGCCAGATCCAGAGCAATGAGCAGAGCTGCTGGAGGAGGCTGAAATCCCCTGTGCAATAAATTCCACCTCTCGGTGCCTCAGGTAATTCTAAATTACAGATTAGTCGGGGATCTACACTTGAGAGTAGTGGGAGGGAAGTTTCTGCCCTAGGAGTTCTGCACAGGGATGAGATCAGGAGTACCTCCTGACCTCATTTAGAGCACCCACATTTTTTTTCTGATTATGGTTACCAAACCATTAAAGGTGGGTGGGTGATTGAGCCCTGGGAGGACAAAATTCATCTTGGAGCACTTGAGTTCAATTTAACAAGCATTTACTCTGCTCATGCTGTGTGTCACACACTATGTAGGGGGCTGGTAATATAGGAAGGAAGGGAGGAAGGAAGGAAGGAAGGAAGGAAGGAAGGAAGGAAGGAAGGAAGGAAGGAAGGAAGGAAGGAAGGAAGGAAGGAAGGAAGGAAGGAAGAAAGAAAGAAGGAAAGAAAGAAAGAAAGAAAGAAAGAAAGAAAGAAAGAAAGAAAGAAAGAAAGAAAGAAAGAAAGAAAGAAAGAAAGAAAGAAAGAAAGAAAGAAAGAAGGAAGGAAGGAAGGAAGAAAAAAGAAAGGAAGGAAGGAAGGAAGGAAGGAAGGAAGGAAGGAAGAAAGGAAGAAAAGAAAGGGCAGCTAGGTGGTGCAGTGGATAAAGCACTGGTCCTTCTGAATTCAAATCCGACCTCACACACTTGACACTTGCTAGCTGTGTGACCCTGGGCAAGTCACTTAACCCTCATTGCCCTGCACCAAAAAAAAAAAAAAAGGAAAAAAAAAGAAAGAGAGAGAGAGAGAAAGAGAAAGAGAAAGAAAAAGTATTTTGGGGTCTGTATTCCTTTGCTCTGTACTCCTTCAGGGAGCTTATATACTATTGGAGAGAAACAATAGGCACAAAGTGAATACAAAAAAATTTGTCCATATTATGCTTGTGAGACATGATCTGTAAGACGACCCTCTCCTCTATCCTTACCCACCTAGTTCTGGATACAGGCAGCTGTGACCTTCAAAGTGAAAGTTAAGCCTGCCTGGCTTTCTTTTTCCTATTTTGACTCATCTGGTTTTTGTTGTTGTTGTTGTTGTTTTGCAGGCAAAGGGGGTTAAGTGACTTGCCCAGGGTCACACAGCTAGTATGTGTCAAGTGCCTGAGGCCGCATTTGAACTCAGGTACTCCTGAATCTAGGGCCGGTACTTTAACCACTGTGCCATCTAGCCGCCCCTTATTTTGACTCATCTGTAGGGAGAAGACACCTCTAAGCAGGGATAGCAGGTGAAGTCCATCATTTTTCAGCTGCTCCATGGAACTGTTTGCTGACGAATAATTTTCAGATAGCTAGTACTGTTTTGAGCTATCCATGAATTCATTCAATAAAGTTATATTCAAGTGGCCATTATTTACCTGTTAATATAGTAGTTACTGTCTCTGACTCAGCTCCCATTCCATAATGTTTTTTCTATACATCTACCTGTATATGGATATATGTGTGTGTATCCGCACACACATTTCTTTATATATTTGCATATAAGTATACCCATACATATCATGTGTTGTATCTTCCAATAGAATAGGTCCTTGAGGGCACATACTGTCTCACTTCTATCTTTGCATGCCAGTCAGTACCTAGCACAGAATTTGCTACATAGGAGATATTTAATAAAATCTTGTCGACTGACTGATATCAGAGCTAGAGAAAGAGGCGGGGTGATGCGTTATGGGAAGGACACTGGATTTAGAGGTAGACTGATGGGCTACAACACTGGCTCTGCCGCTTACTAGCTGGGTGACCTTGGACAGGTCACAGCACCTCTAGGCTTTTGTTCTTTTTCTCTTTCAGATGAAGGGATTGATCATGATGACCTCTGAGTTTTCTTCCTGTTCCCAAGTCTTAAAAGGACCCTTGAAATCACGCCGTCCAAATTCCGTATTTTATGGATGTGCAAATCAAGGCCCAGAGAGAGATGGAAAGTGAGTGACTTCCCCAAGATCTTACAGTTGGTAACAAAGGGAAGAATAGAAGCTAGGTCTTCTTCCTGTCAGCCCAGGATTCTCTCCACAGCCTCTTGTTGGGGTGTGTTTGTGTGAGAGAAGTGGCATGTTATTTTCTTTCATGTTTTAATGGTGAGAAACAATTTTCTCTGAAGTGAAACTCACCTGCAGGGAAAGAATTTAACAGCATGTGGGAGTACTAATTAGAGCTAATTCTCTACCTCTGACAATGCTAGCCTAGCAGAACTAGGTCTAGGAGAGGTAGGCATTTGGCTTACCAGAGTCACTGTGCAGTGATCCAGCAAGTTACCCAATAAACTCAAAGACAAAACTTCTCTTTACGCCTAAAGATGGTATTTCAGGACATGTTTTTGAAAAAAAAAAAAAGGAAAAAAAAAAGAAAAAAATGAGATGGGAAGTGAGGAAAGGGTGAGCTCACAGAATTGTAGATTCTGAGCAAGAAGTCACCACCATTTGGTGGAATCTGTTTCTTGAGGGCATCCAGCATGATGCCTGCCACATAAAGCTTTGTTAAATGCAATCAAACCCCTTCATTCAGATGGTGAAACTGAGACCCAAGGTGTCCCAATGTCATAGTCAAAACTCCGACCTAAATCCTTCGATCCAGTGGTTAGTGTTCCCATTGGGCTATGATGCATTTTCCTTCTTTATTTGAAAGTATTGCTTTATTGTTTTTTTAAAAGGTATTCATAAAGCACTCATTAATTGGACCTTGAATTCTTTATATTTCTAAAATATTAGTAAAGAAACTTTTTTAAAATAGCTAGTATCTATATAGCACATAAAGGTTGTAAAATACTTCATAAATATAATGTTAACCTCATAACAATCCTGAGAGGTAGGTGTTATTATCTACATTTGACAGATGTGGAAGCTGAGGCAAAGAGGTTAAGTGACTTGTCCATAGTCACACAGCCAGTCAGTATCTGAAGCAAGATTTGAACTCAGGTCTTCCAGTTGCATGGTTTCTCCACTGTGTGACGCCTGCCTGCCTACTGTTTTGTTTTTGTTCATTTGTTTTGTTTTTTTGTGAGGCAATTGGGGTTACTTGCCCAGTGACTTGCCCAGGGTCACACAGCTAGTAAGTGTCAAGTGTCTGAGGCTAAATTTGAACTCAGGTCCTCCTGACTCCAGGGCCATTGCTCTATCCACTGCACCACCTAGCTGCCCCATGCCTTCCTACTGTTAAAGTTTAAGCATCCAATTTAGTGTGAATAGAGAAGGATTAAAATGAGGTAGAACCTTTCAATAAACAAAATGTTGTCTTCAGGGCAAATGCCTGCTTTTTGATCAGAGAGAGAGACAGAGACAGAGACAGAGAGACAGAGAGCGCCAGGATTATCAATCAATCAAATTCGTTCATAACTTCCTGACTCTTGTCCATGTCCTCCCATGAATATGCCCCAGGAGGGTCTCATTATATTACCTGTTCATACCCTTTGCCTATTCAGGAATGGCTCTTGTTCTTAGACATTTCAATCAGCTCCTTACATATGTCTTGGATCGGAGACCTTTATCAGACAAACACTGCTCCAATTTTCTCCTCATTACCTGTTTCCCTTCTAGTTTTAAGTCCATTGGGTTTGTTTGCACAAAAACTTTTAAATAGTATCTCAACGAAATTGTACATTTTATCTTCTGTAATCTGGTTAAAATTTTACATAATATGAGTTTCGAATGAATCAGTGAACCACCCAGCCAGTGACATAACAAAGGGGAGGAGTGAGCTTAGTGGGATGACAGTTGGGCAAAGATCTGATTGGTAAATTGATACGCAATCTCAGTTCGATTTAATTCAATTCAATCAGCACTTACTGACTCCTATGTTCCAGGCACTAAGCCACGTGCTGGGAATACAGAGACAAAACCGAAAGGGTTCCTGCTTCTAAGGAGCTAACATTGTATTGGAAAAGAAGGGGCAGGACAAGCACAAACTATATCAGATTGTTCACTGTCTTGGGGGGAGATGGAGATAGAATTTGGAACTCGAAACTTTTTTAAAAAATGTTTAGAAATTGTTTTTACATGTATTTGGGGAAAATATTATTAAGGGAAGGGGCAGGCATGAAGACTAGAGAAAATCGGGAGAAAGAAGAAGGAGAGAAATAAAGAGGAAAGAGGAGTAGTATACACCTCTAGTGATTCACAAGGAAAACTTGAGTGAGTGTTTTTGAAATGCTGTGAATGAAGCAGGCCTGATTTTTTTTTTTAAGTTATTTCTGTGTGTAAATGAGGAAGTGAAAGCAATCAAAACTGCAAGATAAGGAAGCACAAGGCTCTCTTTCATTAAACAAATGCTCATTGTGCTTACTATTGATTCAGTCACTATTGATTTTGGTTTTTTAAAAAAGTGAACATAAAAACCCCAGACTAATAAGACAAGTGATACCTTCCACGAAGGGTTGGTGCTAAGGGCTGGAGAGGCAACCTGCTTTGTGAGAGCCGGAGAGATGGATGGTTACCCTTAGAGAAAGAAGGCTCTTCAGAGGAGTTCAGTGCTTTGGTTGTGGGGGGAGGGGGGAGGTAAGGAACATTCTGGTGACAGCTCCTGGTCTGTACTACCAAATACGTTCAGACACTGGTTAAGCAAGGCCTCTCTCTCTCCATCTCTCCCACCACGGCTACCTTCCCTCTGAGGCGACCTTCCATTTACAGTGTATATTTCGTATTCTATAGTGATTGAAATGTTGTCTCTCCCATTAGAATGGGAGCTCCTCAAGAGCAGACATCATTTTTTGCCTTTCTTTGTATCCTCAGTGCTTGGCACATAGGAAGCACTTCACAAATCACTGTTGGCTGACTGGCTGTGATACATAGAAGGATGGACCCAGTAACTCAGTGGATTGACTGCCCATCTAACTGTGCATCATAATCTGAGTAATAGGCATTTTCCATCCATTTGTTTTTTTCCTTTATGAATTGTTGGGTCAGTTTCTGTTGAGTAATCTCACTGGGGAAGTCTTGTAATATCTTGGGGTTGGCCCTAATCACACCAGGTCATCCATTAATAGAGGACACAGTAGGGAATCTTTTCCATTTGGACCTCATCAGTGAGAGAGGTGAACACTTTTGTTGAGCATAAGCAACCTGTTTGGGGTCTTGTTTGGTGATGATAATCAGAGGGTCATTGGACAAAGTTATATCAAAGTTAGGCAGCTGGGTGGTGTAGGGGACAGTGTTGCATTTGGAGTTGGGAAGATACAAACCTTAGGTAAGTCACTTAACCTGTTTCTTTCTCTGTATGATGGGCACAAATAGCACCTACTTCATAGGTTTGTTGTGAGGAGCAAAAGGTGATAACGTGTGTGCAGTGCTTAAAGTACTATGTAAATGCTATTTTCTAATCTTTTGGGAGGGGGCAATGAGGGTTAAGTGACTTGCCCAGGGTCACACAGTAAGTGTCAAGTGTCTGAGGCCCGATTTGAACTCAGGTCCTCCTGACTCCATCCACTGGGCCACCTAGCTGTCCTCTATTTTCTAATCTTTTGATTAAAATGTTACATAATAGTTCTTTGAAGTAGAGATGAACCAATGATAGGTCCAGTCAGAAGTCTTCGAGTTTCTGCACCTTTTGGTCAATTGCATGACATTAAAGATGTGGTCTGCTCTGTAAAGAACTGTTTGAAAGACCACCCTGTCCTTGATGAATGTGTGGGCCATGTTTATGTTTTATTAAGATGAGAAAGCAGGGATATAGGTCATTACTTTATTATTTATCATAAAAAAGACTCCACAACCCTCTTTTTGGAATAGGATGCCTTCCGCGATGTTTCTCTTCTCCAGCTTTGTGTCTGCTGGATAGCTCAGAATCGTCATGCAGGAGGAATGGTCTTTACAGACGGATCTAAGACAAAGAGACTTAATGTTTTTTTTCTAAATGCAGAACCCTTTTCTTTTGTTTTCAAGTCAGCAGTCATATCCCGTGGCCTAGGACTTTGGCTCCAGTTCTGTTCCTACTGTTTGGGGGCAAATACTTCATTTGGTGTTTTAACAGTTTCTCATAAAAATGAACATAACAAAACCTACCCCCACCCACTGCTAACCACAGCTGTAAAGAGCAAGTCTGACTTCCAGGACAAATTCAGGGGGAGGTGGGATAGCAGGTAGAGATTCCGCCCTTAGGAGACAAAGCTCTGAGACACAGTGAGGTCACTGATGGGGGTGGGGCCTTACAGGTGTGGCTAAAGGGAAGAAAGTGGCATCTGGCAGCTTCCGGTTTTAATTCTTCTTGCTAATTAGGTGCTAACTTCAGTTACAACTACCCGAGAAAGTGCCTGACAGAGAGTGCCTTCTAAATTTCAGTACCCTGGGTCAATGCCCTGATCACCCCACCTATCTTACGATTAACAGAGGAACATGACAGTAAATATTTAACAATCAGTTCTTGGGGAGTAGGGAGAGGGAGCATACAAGACATATACTTTGGGGGGGGCAATGAGGGTTGTGACATATACTTTTTTTTTTTTTTAGTGAGGCAATTGGGGTTAAGTGACTTGCCTAGTGTCACACAGCTAGTAAGTACTAAGTGTCTGAGGCCGGATTTGAACTCAGGTACTCCTGACTCCAGGACCCGTGCTCTATCCACTGCGCCATCTAGCTGCCCCTAGTGACATATACTTTTAACTGTAAGCTACATTGTTGCATTTTCTCCATCACTTAAATCTAAACATCAACAAGACAATAAAATCGAGCCTGAATTGTAGCATTGGCTGATTTCTGAGGTATAAATGCTCATGACAAAAGTTTAACAATCAGCTCTAGTTTGAGCTGGCTCCATCCAGTACATCCTTGGCTTTGCCTATACCTATTTCATAAGAACATAGCAGTAAAAAATGATTTTTGTGAAAGGCCATTGAGTTATTACAGGAAAGATTTAGATCCTTGACAGCTGAAATGGTTACCATATAGAGGCAGCTGGTGGCATTGTCGATAGAATACTATTAAGGAACTCTCAAATTCAAATGTAATTTTAGACATTTACAAGCTGTGTGACCCTGAGCATGTCACTTAACCTCTCTCTACCTCAATGTCCTCATCTGTAAAATGAGGGTCATAACAGCACCTACCTCTCTGGGGGGTTGGGAAGACCAAGTGAGCCTTTGTACGCCTCAGAGCACTGTATAAATGCCAGGCACTGGTATTATTTTTATGACTTGGAGTCACCCTTTGTTACTGGCAGGATCTAGAGTTGAAATGATCTAGACCAAATTCAACTCAATTCAACCAACATTTATTAAACACCAACTATATACACAATATTGGATACAAAGACAAGAGCAAGAACCAGATCTGTCCTCAAGTTTCTTACCAGGGGACACACACACACACACACACACCCCTTGCAAGTCAGTTTGAAGAAAGAACATTAACAACTGAGAGGATTCGAGGAAGGCTTCATGGAACCTCAAAGGAAGATGAGGATTCTGAAAAGGTAAAGATGAAGGAAAACTTTCCCAGGATGCAAGCTGATTTGTGCCCACACATGGAACCTGGAGATGGCGTATGGAGTTTGAGGAACAGTCAGTAGTCCGGTTTAGTTAGGTCATAGAGAGCAGTAAGAAATCAGGTTCGGAGTGGGGCTGTGGCCAGATTGTGGAAGACTTTGAATGCCAGCCAGAAGAGTTTGTTTTTTGTCTTAGAGGCAATTGAGAGGCCCTGAAAGCTTTCAGTCAGACTTGTGACTTAGGAAGATTAGGCAGTCAGCTGTGTGAGAAGTGATTAGTAGGGGGTAGTGGGGAAGAAAGCCTGTAAGGAGGTTATAACAACAGCTCAGAGAAGTGATGAAGGTCTGGCCTAGGCTAAATCCCTCATTTTACAGGAGAGAGGGAGAGGGAGGGAGGAAATAAGGAAGGGGGAGAGAGGAGAAGAGAGACAGAGAGAGAAACAGATACAGAGAGAGAGAGACAGAGAGAGAGAGAGACAGAGAGACAGAGAGAGAGAGACAGAGAGAGAGAGAGAGAGAGAGAGAGAGAGAGAGAGAGCCAGAGACAGAGAGAGAGAGAGCCAGAGACAGAGAGAGAGAGAGACAGAGAGAGACAGAGAGAGACAGAGAGAGAGAGAGAGAGAGAGAGAGAGAGAGAGAGAGAGAGAGAGAGAGAGAGAGAGAGGGAGGGAATGTCATAGGGATAATAAATAGCAAAGCCAGGTTTCAAATGCACTTTTCCTGATTTCAGATATCAGATCCTTTGTAAAACAGGCCCCCCCAATTTAATAATTATGAATTTAATTAAGAAATATGAATACTTCAGTATACAAAGAATGAAAAAGTATTTTGTCCAAGAAAACTGTGACCTTCCTGTGTCCTTTATTTGTAAAGTGCTTAGCCTAGTGCCTGACACATAGTAGGTGCTTAATAAATGTTTGTTCCCTTCCTCATTACCACAAACAACCCTGCATAGCTTCGACTTCTTTCTGTTCTCCTAAATCATGACAGGTTTCCCTATGTTCTTGTATCACTAGCTGTTAATTTCCTAATTGAAGCATGAAATGTCACAAGAGACTGAAATGAGATCTCCAGGGATTGCCAACAATCTCCAAGAGGGAGCTTCTGATACCAGATGTCTATTTTCCTAAAGTCCCTCCTGGCTGCCTTATAGATAAGCTACCAACTGTCAGAACTGACTAGAAAAACAGGCACTGTGTGCATTGAGGTAAATCCCCGATTACTTAGTCATGCCTTCTGGACTTTTGAATGTCCCAGGTGGCAAACTGATGCTCAGAAGATTGTTTCATCAGTCAAGAATACTCATCTTGAGATACACACACACACATCCCACACAGAAAGACAGAGACAGAAACAGAGGCAGAGACAGAAAGGGATGTCTAACTGGGTACTAGATTGATCTGTGATCTTCTTCATGTGGATAACCCCACCAGTAATGCAGATTGCAGCATATCCATACCCTTGGAAGGACCTGGCTCCTCTCATCCATGCACTTCCATCTCCGCCCCCCCCCCCCAGGAGCTCCATTTCCCATTTGTCCATTTCTCCCAGTTATTCTCCTTGTCCTGAGATAAATACATTCTTGAAGTTTGAGTTTGAGTTTGTACCTTGAATCTTGGTTAAGAACTCTGTTTCTTCCTCTCCTACCTAATATTGCTCCTTAGCCAAGATTCTTGTGTAACTCTAGTCTCTCCCAAGTCCTGCCCACTTCTCTCTTCATCTTTTCAGCCTTTCTTTGCTGAACTGAAACTGGCCTTAGTCTTTCCTGAGGTCCTGGCCTGGCTCAATGTTCCTGAAGGACTTCTTATGACCATCCCTTCAGAGAACAGAGAGGAAACAATGGAGTCCTGTGAAACAGGTGTGAGGTGCTCTATGGAAGCATCTTTCCTTCATTGGGGACGCTGATGAAGGAGCCCTTTCCAGGTGGGCCCACTGGAAGATTTTAGGCCAGAGCTTCAAGGAGGGAATAAAGGTGGTTCTGTTTGGTATTTTTTTGGTTTTTTTTTGCAGGGCAATGAGGGTTAAGTGACTTGCCCAGGGTCACACAGCTAGTGCCAAGTGTCTGAGACTGGATTTGAACTCAGATCCTCCTGAGTCCAGGGACGGTGCTCTGTCCACTGTGCCACCTAGCTGTCCCCCCCCAGTTTGGTCTTAAGGTTCCAGTGGACTGGGACTTGGATAATAATTTTACTCCACAGAATTTCTGAGTCTCGGACCCAGAAAGGACCTCAGACTACACCAGAAAATGTATCCTTTATAAAATCCCTGATAAGGGGTTATTCGTAGCTTGTGTTTGAAGACATCGACTCAGGTAGGGGGTAGGGGGGAACCACTACTGCGCTAGGCTTGGCAAAATAAAGAAAAAAATGTAACAATCCCTGCCTCTGTTCAGGAACTTGATATTCTTACTTTAGTGGTGTTAAAACTATCCTTCTTCAGGGTAGTATAATGGTTGAGCCATCCTCAAAGTCAGAAAGTCCTGGGTTCAAGTCTTACCTTTCGTATATACCATGGGTGATCCTGGGAGGAAGTCACTTAATCCCTCAGGGCACCAGATAGGTCTCTAAGACAATAAATGGCTAAGAAGATGCCTACTTGCATTGGTGGAGGGAATTTCTTCATTGGGATTTCTTTCTACCAATGAAATGACAGGTTCGGTCCCTATCCTTAATTTCCTCTTCTCTTTCTACTTGATCCTTTTTGATCTCTAGTGTTGATGCTCCCCTGACACACCCCTCGGTTAGACTCTCAGTTCTTCAGTCTCCCTACATCCTGTGACCTACTCTTCTGCTCCCCTTCTGCTATGCACGTGGATGGTCACTATTAGCCAATGAGCATTCTGCTCCTTTGATCAAAACCCCAACAGTTGTCTTTCTGACAGTGATCTCCTACTAGCACCCCATCTCTCCCTATGCCCATCCTTATCATGACCTCCAATCCCTGCAGCCCTTAGTACTACCGTTCTGACTGCTTTCTTTCCAATTTAGACCTAGAGCTAGTTAAATAATCCAAGTCAGCTTGCTTCTCAACTCGCCAAATCTCTCATTCCTTTGTTAACCCTGGTTTACTTAAAGAACCATCTGCCTCATCTGCTTCTACTCACATGCTGGAAATCATGTGCCTGAGCTGATGAGGGACATTACAAGCAAGTTATCTAACCTTAATAGGGTCCTCACTGAAAGAAGACAACCTTTTTATCTGCTTTGTGTCCCACTCCCCATGGAAGCTGTTCCCAACTTTCACTTGGACATCATCTCCTACTCTTTCCTTATGGTTTCTGATAATGACATGGCCCTTCTCTTTGTCAAATTTAATTTATCTGTATTTCCCCTTGATCTTCAATGTGGACAAATGATCTCTTAATTGTCAAATCTGGTGGTCTTTTCTCAGTCCCTATCCTCCTCAACCTCTGTGCATCATTTGACCCTCTTGACCACCCTTACCCTCTGGGATAGTCTCTACTCTTTGAGTTTAGAGACTTCTCCTGGTTCTCCTTGGAGTCCTCTCATCACTCTTCCTTCTCAGTTGTCTTTGCTGGTTCCTCATCCATGTTACATGCACCCCAACTGTGGGTATGCCCCAAGGCTCTCTCCCTGGGCCGCCTTCTCTCTGTAAACTCTCATCGATCAACCCCCATGGGTTTAATTATCATCTCTCTACACATGACTCTCAGATCTGTAAATCCAGCTTTAATCTCTCCTCTCTGCGTTGTAAGGGAATAAAATTCTAGCCAGTCTGTCTAAAATAGCTAGTGAGTGGTTGCCAATAAAGTAGAAGCTTTAGCAAGAGTTTAGACTTTTAAGCATTTATTAAGGAGAATAAGAATTTGGTGAAGAGAGAGAGAAAGGCCTGATTCATCTATCTGTCTTGGGGAGCTACAGTTCTCCTGCTCCACTCTCCATGAGAGTCCTGGCGAAAGATAGTGAGAGAGCCAGCCTCCCCCTTCTTCCTCCCACAAGCAAACATCACTTCCAATCGTTACAGCATGTTGGTCCCACATGGACAATTGCCTATTGGATGGCTCCACCTGGATGTCCCATGGACACCTCAAGCTTTACATGGCCAAAATAAAACTCATTAGCATTCCCTATAAACTCATGCCTCCTCCTAACTTGTCTGTTTCTGCCCTGAAATTCTTCTAGTCACCCAGATTCACAAGCCTTTCTGAAGGGTCAGGAACGGAGCAGGAGATACAAATGCAAAAGCAAAGACGATCCCAGTCCCCATCTTGGGAAGCCCATTTTGCTCAGCCTCGAGAACACAACAAGGCTAAATAAATGCTGCTGCTGCTACTACTAATAAATTTGATAACAAACACATAATGCTTCTGCCCACTGCTTTATAGCTTCTGGAAGTCAAGCTTCTTCTAGATTTCCATTAGCCAGACAGGTGCAGTTATAAGAAATGGGTCCAACTCCGTCAACCCAAGGAATGATACACCCCCAAGATGGCAGGAGCCCTGCTCGTCTGCTTGCAAGTTTTCCCTCAAATACCTGAAAATAAAATACAGAAAACAAAACCACCAATTGGTGACTCTCCCTGAGCCTGCTGTAAGAGGATAAAGAACATGCCGGAATGAGGGTAGATGCTGCCCATTTTTTATAAAGGGGCCAGAGTCCGATTCCACACCCTCTCGTTTGTTTAACTTGCCTTTTGAGCATTGTTGGCATGCTCCCACTGGGGTGGCCTAGCAGGGAGAGGGGAAGGCTTAGAGTTAGGAAGGCCTGCCTCAGATAGTGACTCTCTGGTTGTCCCTGCAGGTGGAGATACCCACATTGGCTTACAAAAAGCCTCTTTAAATCCCTAATCTGCCTGCAATATAGGACTAATTTAACCTACCAAGTCCAAGAGGCAGTGTTGGCCCAGTGAACAAAAAGCCCTGGATCTCAGGGAATTGAGCCTCTAATACTGACTAGTTGGGTGACTCTGAGCAAGTCACTTTGCCCCAGTCTTGCTTTCTCCGCTCTTCCACAGGGGATAATACCACACCTGTAGAAACTCCCTCACAAGGGAGACAGCAGTAAAGGCCCAGACCTCCCAGTGTTAAGTGTCTCTCTCTGTCATTTGGGGCCACATGGCTGTGGCCATGAGTATCTTGCAGCTGTGGGCATGGGGGAGTCCCATAAAGAAGGGGGAAGTGAAATGAATGCTGCCTTTCACCTCAAAGGATATGGGCGCACATGTTTGCCATAAGGACTTTCTTCAGGAAGACCTTGTGACAAACATTTTCTGTAGTTTTGGGGCCAAATGAGGATGAATAGTCTTGGGGCTTGGACAAGGTTTGGGATCTTCAGAACACCCCCCCCCCATCTCTCCCATTAAAAGACTCTGAGGAATCAAAGAGGGTGTGGGGATGTAATGAACAGGGAGAGAGCACGGTTGCATTGCCAGGCCTAGTCCTCACTAAGCATTTACTAAAGGCCCAATGAGCTCCCAAGCATTGTCCTAAGCATCGCAGACACAAAGACTAAAAATCAACAAACCCCCACTTTCTAGTAGCTTCTGTTCAATCCAGGAGAGAAGACAGGCATGCATGATACAAAGTAAGAAGCAGGAAAAAGGTGATTTCATGGGTGCCCGGAATCCTCTCCTGAGGAAATTCCTTCCACTGACTTCACAGTAGCACAAAGCTGCTTTGAGCCCCAAGGGCACCCCCAGCCAGCAGGGAGGAAGGTGCTGAATTCAGCTCTTCTAGGTTTCACAGCTGGCCCCCCACGACCCTGTGCTCCCTCTTGCTGCTGTTCAGTCATGTCTGACTTGTGACCCTATTTGGCTTTTCTTGGCAAAGACTGGAGAGGTTTGCCATTTCCTTCTCCAGCTCATTTTACAGATGAGGAAACTGAGGCAAACAGGGTGACATGACTTGCCCAGGGTCACACAGCTAGTAAGAGTCTGAGACTGGATTTAAACTCAGGTCTTCCTGACTCCAGGCCCAGTGCTCTAACCACACTGTGCCATGTAGCTGCCCTCATACTGCTTCTACACGAAGTAAAGGCAGATTCATTGGCAGGGGGGGTGGGAGGCACAAGCAAGAGGGTGAAGGAGAAGAACCAAGGAAGGTCTTAAGGCTCAGCTCTCTGCTACTTTGCTCCTTTGATAATTTGCTCGTTGCTCATTTGTTCGTTCATTCATTCATTCATTCATTCATTCACCTTTACTGCACTTACTACCTGGCCAGGGTTCCCATCTCCAGTAACAGCAGCTAGTATTTATACATTGCTTTAAGGTTTGTAAAGAGCTTGACAAGTGTTCTTCCATTTCTTCCTCACTACCACCGTGTCACTCCCTGCCTTCACAAACCCCAGAATCAAATACAAAAGGCTCTGTTCGGCATTCAGAGCCCTTCATCACCTGGTCCCTTCCTAATTTGCAGCATTCTTACACCTTGTTCCCCAACACATACTTTCTTATCCAGGTTGCAGCACAAAGAAGACACGACCTCCTGACTAGGCGCATTTTCCCGGGTACTCTTCATGCCTGCAATGTGCTCCCCCCTCCGCTCCTCCAAATCCCACCTAAAATCCCATCTCCTACAGGAAGCCTTTGCCAATTCCCGTTAAGTCTTCCGCTTTTCCTCCGTAAATTATTTCCCAGTTATCCTGTCCCTGGCTTGTTTGTATGCATTTGTTCCCTGCTTGTCTCCCCCTTTAGATTGTGAATTCCGGGAGGGTCGGGACTGTCTTTTGCCTTTCCTTGTATCCCGAGCTCTCGGGACAGTGCCTGACACGTAGCAGGCACTTAACGTTTACTGGTGACTCCCTGACCATCCTGGGAGGTGGGTGCTATGACTGAAATAAAAGGCAGGAGTGGAGCTGGAGCAGCCAGTGGGAGGACTGGCAGGTGCCTTGTCCAACACTTCGTTTCCCAGTAGGCTCCATGAATTTTCTTCCCGTGGCTCCCTATTAGCTCGAGTACATGTAGGGGACCCCTCCTGGGGCTACGGTCCCGTGACTTTTCTTCCCGTGGCTCCCTTTTGTCTCGGGTGTGTGTTGGGGGGAGCGGGTTTCCCCGTCTAGCACTTCACTACCCTGTACTTTCCACGCATTTTCTTCCCGTGGCTCCCTATTGCCCCTAGGATGCTGTCCCTTCCAGCCCGTTTGCGTTAGGTTTTAGCGGATCTTTCGGCAGAATAAACTAAGCTTTGGGTCAAAGTGGGACAGAGACGGGTTTGGGCCCCTCGGGGAGCCCGCTCTTCTTCGGAGCCTCCAGTGATGGGGCCAGGTGCGGGGGTCATCTCTCCCCGCTTCGCTGCGGCTCCTGCTCCCGCCCTAGGGCAGCTGCTGGTTGGACAGCTAGGAGGTCCCGACCCCCCGCGACATTTGCCCCTCCTCCAGGAGGAAGAGCCAGCCCCGGGCGCACGTAGAGGGAGGGTCCATACCTCGTACAGCAGCCGAACCCACCCGGCTCCACTCGGAAGACGCCTCCGGGCTCTGGGCAACAAGCCGCAGACGCTCGTCCACCCCCTCACTCGGGACCCGCCTCTCCCTGTGGATCCCACCAATCAGAGGCCGAGCTCCCCTCTCCTGGCTGGGCTCTGGGCGAGGCCCCGCCCTGCGTGCAGGAGGGCCAATTGGAGGCCTGTCCGCGGGGGAGGGGGCGGCGCCGAGCGCGCGCCTAGCCGAGCGGCGCCCGCGACGGGGCCAGTTGGCAGTTGGGAACCGGGACGCCCCGGAGGCGGCAGCGGCAGCTGAGGGGGAGCGGGGCGGTGGCGGCGGCCGTGCAGGGAGCGGAACGTCCGGCGGGGTGAGCGGGCCGCGGGCGGAGGGCCCGGCTGGGGAGGGAAGGGGTTCCCCCGGGGCTGAGGAAGGGCGGGTGGGCGGACGGGCTCGGGCCGGGCCGAGCCGTAGCGATGGGGGAGGGGAGGGGCCGCGGGCGCGCGGGTGGGGGGGAGGACTGCGCGTGCGCGCCCCCGCGCCTGCTGCCCCTCCTCCTCGGCCCCTCCCGCAGCCGCCGCCGCGAGTCCCCAGCTGAGCCGAGGGAACGGCCAGAGCTGGGGTGGCAGGGCGGGGCGGGCAGAGTGGGAGCCCCCTGGGGGCGTCCCCACCCCGCTGTCCCATTCTCCACCCCGAGGTCCCCCAGGACCGCAGGCTCTTCCGAGCCAAGAGCTCATCTAGTCCAACTTTCAGGGTGGGGGGGGGAATGAACTGAGCCCCAGAGAGGAGTCACACGGATGGGGGCGGGGGGGGGGGGGGGCGCTGAAAAAGGATTTGAACTCTAGAGTCTCGGATACCCAGTTCTGCGCTCTTTCGTGGCACTGGGGGTACCTTTCGTTCCTTCTTTGAAAATCAGATGAAGAAACTGAGGCCCAGAGTGGTCCCTTAACCGAGGCCCCTCGAATCCAGAGCTAGCGCTCCTCGACCGGTGCCTTCTGTGCCACTCGTTCCCAGGAGGGCACAAGAAGGGGCGAGGCCTGATCTGGACCTTTTCCCTCCCGAATTAAGACGATCTCAGCTTGCAGCCCCAGCCTCTTTCCGGCCCTGGACGCTGGATCGCCCTTGGGGACTGGACTTGGGCGGGCCGTGGTGGGAGTGGGCACCCTCCACTCCCGAGCGTGTCTCTCTTTCCACCAAATCCCCGCTTCTGCTTCACCTGCTTTCCGTGGCGAGATGCCTTTTCTGCGGAGCAGCTGGTGAACACGGGCACCAGGAACCTGCCAGGAGCTGCGTCCGCGGGGCAGGGGAAACCTGCCTTGGGCCTTTGGAGGCAGCGGTTAGGCTAGCCGGGCCACACGATTGGAGCCCCGCCCCCCTCCGTTGGGCCCTGGGGCATCCCTAGGCTGCCAGGCTGGTGTCGATTCGGCTTCAGACACTCGTGGCAAGCATTTCCACTTAGGCTGCCGTGTGCTGACCAATCTTGGACTCCTCGTGGATGACCTTTCGGGGGAGAGAAATTCTCACACCGCAGTTTTATGAGATAGCAAGTTAATTTCTGAGAGGATTTAATTCTGGCTTAATCACCAGACGTTTATGTTTAAAAGGTTAATATTTAAAAACTGGTTTTACTAACTCATTAACTTGTTGAGTGAGAGAGAAGATAGCAGTGGTGAGGGATGGGGCGGGGTTTGGGGAGGGAGCTTCATTTCTGGGACCCTGTTGCATGGGCTTTGGTGACTGGCAGAGTTTGCCTGGTGGCCTTGGGAAAGTGTTTCAGGCAAGTCAGGGACAAAGTGGTGCTATTCCACATGGCCACTCCCTGGGTAAGCACATTAATGAAGGGTGGGGATTGAATTGTCAGAACCCCAGAATGTTGAAGAGCCCTGAAAACAGCTATCCTGAGGCACCAGGGAGTCTCCATAAGGAATGGTGGACCCTAAACTTTGGACAGGAGCTTGTAAAGTTAGATACATCTTTTACTACCTCTCTAACTTCCCTGAGAGAATCTGTTATGAAAAAATTTTTTTAAACCCTTAAGAGGTTATCGAAAGAAAAGTAATAGGGAAAATAAAAGGAGGGGAAATTGTCAAGAGAAATGTTTTCAGTGTCAAGTGCACAGGTCGTTTAAGAGGGCAGAGTGAGGGGCAGCCGGGCTCTGGGGAAGGTGCTGGAGGGGCACTGTTCCATGGGCTGTCTCAGGTCCTACTTATGGCTGGTGGCCTCCTATGGAGGCTGGGGGGTTCCTTGTTTGGGCTAGATGACTCTGATGTCTTATTTAATGTGAGATTCTTGGAGTCACTTGTGTGTCTCCCTGTTGCAAGCAGAGTGCCATGCACGTGATTAATGTCCATAAAATGTTTGTGAATCAATTATTTAATCACAGAATCTCAGAGCTGGAAGACTTCAGAGGCCATCTAGTGTGCCGTGCCTGAACCGGCGTCCCCTCTACGGCAGGCCTACCTGACCAGCGAACAGCCAGCCTTTGCTTGAAGACAAGCACCCAGTGCAATGCCTTGCACATGGTAGGTGTTTGTTAAATTGACTTCCATTGACTGAGAAGGAAGCAAGGGAGGGGAGGGGAGGGACAAAGTGGCCCTATGGTGGTCCTGTCACAAATGCCTTCACCATGGTTACAATGTGACATAATCTCCAAACCTGTCCCCAAATCCCCTGTACAACATCCCAGGCAAGAGGCCTTGAAGTGACTCCCCCAACCTTTCTCCCCCACCCCCCACCCAGTTGCTCTTGGTCCTGCCCTCTGAGGCTGAGCATAACAAGGTGACTTTTTTTAAAAAATAAAAGTATTTTATTATTTTCCAGTTACATGTAGAGATAGTTTTCAACATTTGTTTATATAAGATTTCCAATTTCAAATTTTTCTCCCTCCCTCCCCTAGACAGCAGGTAATCATATATATATATATCATATATATATATAAATATATATGATATATATAATAACATTAAACATGCTTCTGCATTATGTCATGTTGTAAGAGAAGAATTAGAGCAATAAAGAAAAGCCTCAAAATAGAAAAACAACAGCACCAAAAAAACAAAAGAAATGGTATGGTTCGATCAGCATCCATATTCTACAGTTCTTTTTATTTTTTCTGGATTTGGAGAGCCTTTTCCATCATGAGTCCTTTGGAACTTTCTTGTTCCGTTGTCTTGGTGAGAAAAATCTAGTTTATCACAGTTGATAAACACATAATGTTGATGATACTGTGGACAGTGTTCTTCTGGTTCTGCTCATCTCACACATCATCAGTTCATGCAAGTCCTTCCAGGTTTCTCTGAACTCCTCCTGCTCGTCGTTTAAGGTGACTCTTTTTTTCCACATGATAGCCCTTCTTCATAATATATGTCCTCAGTTCCTTTACCCAGGCCACAGTTGGCTCAGGGCCTTTCTTAATCTTCTGAACCCTCTCCAGCTTATCAGTATCCTTTTAAAACTGGTGCTCAGATCTAAATGTGACAATTCAGATGGGATCTGACCTGGAGGGCATATATATAGCGGGGCTGTGTCCTCACTTCTTCTGGACAGTAAACCTTTCTTGCTGGTGTTGGATTTCTAGTATCACCCTACTGATGCACATTGAGCCTGCCGGCCCACTCCCAACTAGGCAGGCCCTCCCACCATATAAAATTGGGGAAAGCAATAAGCATTTATTATGCACCTACTGTATATCAGGCATAATGCTAAGCACTCCAAAGATATTATTTCATTTGATTCTCACAACAACCTTGTGAGGTAGGTGCTGTTATCCCTGTTTTAAAGTTGAGGAAATTGAGGCAAACAGAGATTGAATAACTTGCCCAGGATCAGACAGTGGGTAAGTGTCTGAGGCTAGATTTGAACTCAGACCTACTTGATTCCAGGCCCAGCACTCTACCCACTTTTCTACCTACCTGAAGCCAAATGTAAGAGTTTACATCCCCCCCCCCCTTTTTGTTTGGTCTTATTTTTGATTGTTTCAGTCATCCAATGTGATTTTCTTTCTCGTTGAAAATTTAATAAGCTTGCCATCTCTGTCCTTGTCCCATTAATTGATTAAAAATGTTGAATGGCATAGGTTGTATACTCTAGAGCTATAGAACCAGGTGGCATAGTGGATAGAGTATTTGATTTGGAATCAATAAGAACTGAGTTTGAATCCTTCCTCAGCTTTGTGACAAATCACTTTACTGCTCAGTGCCTCAGTTTCCTTTTCTGTAAAAAGGGGATGATACATTTAGTATCTGCCTCACAGGGTCGTGGTGGCATTTTAAATGAAATGATATATGTAAAGCTCTTTGAAAATCTCAAAGTGGAGAGAAAGTGTGTGGATTTGTTGGCTATTATTATTATTAGAAATTTTGCAATTTGATATCAAACCATTAGCCCCAAATTTCATTCCACTTACATTTTTTTTTTAAGTGAGGCAGTTGGGGTTAAGTGACTTGCCCAGGGTCACACAGCTAGTGTTAAGTGTCTGAGGCCGGATTTGAACTCAGGTACTCCTGACTCCAGGGCTGGTGCTTTATCCACTGTGCCACCTAGCTGCCCCTAATTCCACTTACATTTTATGCCATGTTCTAGAAATCCAAACCTTGTTTCCTGTCGCCATTTTCATCTCTGATGGCCATTCCCTTCCCAAGTCTGCTTTTCTCTTTGGAAGCCCCAGCCTTTGATCAAAGGGGATAAGCATACCTCTGCTCCCAAGGGCTTTTCCTTGTGCCTTGCACTAGTAGAGGCCTAGTCAGTGTCAGCTCAATCGCATTCCTTTTCTTGCTTAAGACAGTAACAATGGCTTTTTAGATCCTCTCTGGCAGATTCTATCATTTGTGCCCATGTGACTCATCAGAAGAGGGTGGAAGTTAGCAGGCTTGACCAGCTTTGGGAAGCGTGTCACCAGGCTACCCCAGCATCCATCTCTCTTCCCTGGGACCCTGGGGCTTGGATGGTCTTTCCTCTGAGGACAAGCAGCTGCTCTTTCCTTAGAGGTCCCAGCCTCCTCCTTATTGGGGAGGGGCTCAGGGGGTTGGGCTACATCATCCTTCTTTCTTCTTGTGGCTCTGTGCTCATCCTGTCCCTCTCCAACCTCAGGCGGTTCAGGTAGTGCTTTCTCCCCCTCCCGAGCCTTCTCGAAACCATTCCACTTTGTTTGAATGAGAATGTTCTTCGGAATGCTCTCCAGAAGGGGAGCTGCCTTGGCCTTCCCTTCTCAGAGGCAGAACGGCTTGACCTTGGAGCATCTTAGGGTCTCTGCAGGTCATTCAGCTCTCCCTTGATCCTGCTTTGGTATGGATCACACAAGTATGGAGTGGGAGCTGTAAGGAATGCTACAGGTCATCGACTCAACCCCCTCCTTTGACAGAGGAGGAAACTCAGGCCCAGGAGAGGCCAGATGATTTGCCCAGGGTCATATGGCTAGGAAACATCTTTCTAACCTCAAGTCCAATGTTGTAGCCAATAAATGGTTATTGGGACATCATTTCTACTACTATCTCTGCTGTGATTGAGCCCCCGTTGTTTTGAGTGCTTGGGAAATTGTGTAATGGTGGCGGAGGAAGTCCATGAAACTTAAACTTCTGTTAATCAGAAGAACCTGCAGGATCCTGAGGACTGAGTCAGTTTGTTTTCCCTTCATATCCCCCGGCAGCGTCTGGAATCGAGAAGGCAATTACTGAGTGCTTGTTGACTTGATTTGACAGAACTGCCGAATTCCCAAATCCTGGTAGTCTTTTGACTTTTACAAGAGAATTTAACCTCTGCCTGAGAGTCTCTTTGCCTCTCTGCAGTACATTTAACCCTGTCATGGCCTGGTGGTGATGGGATACAGAATTTCATGGGCCTTATTTTTTGGCTATAATGTGCCATAAATGAGGTAGAATTGTCAGGCAGGATTTTTTCCCCTAATTTAGAGTAAAAGAATCCTCTTTTTCTTTTTTCTTTTATGCTTGTCTTTCTATTTTCCTACCAGTGTTGTGTCGCCCTTTCCCCATTTTTGTGCCCTGTTGTTAAACACCTTGATACGATTGTGTTCTGAGAGGAAAGGCTGGCTTGTGATGCTTTCCATCGAAAGTAAACAGTAGCCGGACTAACCAAGCACCTCCCGAAGCAGGACCGGAACCGAAGAGGAGCAGGGAGGAGACAGAAGCACAGAGCAGGATAGTTTGTATAGAACAGTTCCCTATAATGAATTTAGAGGATATTTCTGGACATTGGTCTTCATGAAGTTATTGGCAATTGTTGTCTTCATCGCTGCCTTGTGGTATAGTGGACAGAATACAGAAATGAGTAGTTGGGGGAGATCTGCTCCCTTTAGGAGCCCTTCATTCAGGTGGATGATATCGGGCAGGTCACTCAATCTCTCTAAGTGTCACTTTGCTCATCTGTAGGTTGGAACAGTAACACTGATAGTGCCTGTATCCCAGGGTTGTTGTTTTGCTCACAATTGAGCTTTGAGGGTTGTAGAAATGCCAGCTAGGCTTATCTTCAAGAAATGTCTGACAAGGAATCTGATTAGAATGGAGGTGCTGCCTTAAACAGGAGCCTTGTAATCGAAATATCTCCTGATCCGAGAGGAGCAGCATAAATCAAACAAGGGTGGGGGGGGAGGGGAGAGACCCGAAATACAATGTAATTAAGCGCTTGGCATGTCTGATTAAAATCTTAGGTTGCTGTGTTTCTATTTGAGGCTTTACATTCTTGCTTTTTGTGTTAGTTACTTGTATCTACCTTTATATATGGATGGCCTAAATGCAAAGGCAGCATTTAGCCCCCATAAGCTCATGATGTCTCTGTTCCTCTTGGGAGGTGATTAGGGCCTGCCTTCTTCAGTGAGGGTTTAGCCCTTGGGTGCTGTAGTCAGAAAGAGCTGGCTTGAGTCAGGACTCTGGCTTAATCACACTCCATTTCCAGCCTCTGGTCTCTCTTGCAATTGAGGAAGATAGGACTTTAATTGCTTTAATATTGATGCCTACTACTCAGTGCTGTTGTTTTTTAATTGTAAAGTGCAGAAAAGTGGTAGTTGCTCCCATTGTTAAAGGGAGCAAGCATCTGAGCCAGATTCTCCAGCATAGGTGTTAACAGACTTTTTCAGCCTGTTTAAAGTTACAGGGTACGTTTTCTGTTTGCTCATTTCCTTAGGTATTTTTTTTTTAGCTCTTCTTATCTTAAAGCTGAAGTAAATATTAAATGGGAAGTTCCTGCCAGATCATCATTGTATGGTATCAGAAAACAAACTTTCTGAGTAGTGTTATGCAAAGAGTGGTGGCCTCCATCTTGCCTCTGACATAGACTGGCTGTGTGACCCTGGGCATGTCTGGTATCCTTTCTGAACTTCAGTGTCATCTGCAGAATGAGACTAACTGTACTGACTCTCCCGGGTACTTGGTGGGAAAAGGTTCAGTAAACCTTCAAATGCTACAGAAACATGAGCTAATGAAGAAGATGAGGAGGGGGAGGAGAAGGAGGAGGAACCTGCAGAACAGTCACTTATATTTGGCATCAGTTTTGTTGCTTTTGTCCAGAATGTTTCTGACCAGAGAAGGCTGTTCTTCAACTTCATTGCTTGGACCCCTTGGGCATGGGGCTGGAAAAACTGAGGGTCCCTTCTCAGAATAATGTTTTTAAATACATAAAGTAAAACACAGAATTACAAAGGGAACTATTTCTCTTGAAATACAGTCATCAAGCTTTTAAAAAACCAAGTTCATGAAGCCCGGTTTAAGCACGCCTGGGCTAGATGAAGCTCACTTGGATTGGGTTTTGCTTTTTAGAAGGGAGTGGCAAACTACAAAAGGTTTAGCTTTTGTAATCAGTATACTTTGAAAGTAAAGTTTGGGGGCAGCTCGGTGGCGCAGTGGATAGAGCACCAGCCCTGCAGTCAGGAGGACCTGAGTTCAAATTCGGCCTCACTTACTAGCTGTGTGACCCTGGGCAAGTCACTTAACCCCAGTTGCCTCACCAAAAAGAAAAGAAAGAAAGTAAAGTTTGTTAGTTTAGTTGATGGGTATTTCACATTTACTAAGTAATCTTCTTTTTCATCCTTATCTTTTCCCTATGTTAGCTCAGTGACAGAGAATAAGACCCTCCATCTTTGGGCTCCAGGTCTTTTCCCCAGCTGTCACCCAAGTGCTCTCCCTCCTCATTTCTGCCTCCTACCCTCCTTGGCTTCCTTTCAAGTCCTACTAAAATGCCACCTTCACCAGGGAGCTTTTCTTGAGTCCCTTTAATTCAGTGTCTTCCGTCTTCCAGTTTATCTTGTCCATAACTTGTTTGTTTATCATTGTTTGCATCTTAACACCCATATTACACTGAGTTCCTTGAGTGCAGGTTTTCTTTTGTGTATGGCTCACAATAGGTGCTTAAAGGGATGTCCCCACTCCAGTTCAGGCATTCTTTCCTCACACCACAAGGCCTCCTTTCTCACCTTAGTTTCACAACAGCTGAGCTCTCTGGGAAAGACTGAGCTCCTTGTGTGGCTACTTCACTAACCACCTTCTGCTGAGGGCCCTTCAGGGAGCTTTGTCTGTCACTGCCTTGCTTAGCTCTGTCACCTGAAAAGCTTAGCTGTGCTGAACCTAACAGGACTCACGTGGAGAATACACAGGAGCCGAAGTCGGTGCTTCTCTTTGGCAATGTCTTTGTCTTCTGGGGGTTTGTGTTTCTTAGTTAGTGAAATCTTTGAACGTAAAAGCTGTTCAGAGGCTGTCTTTGCTGTAGCATGCCTAGGTGGATATTAAATACATACTACTACTGTTCAGTCCTGAGGTGATGTAGTCAGTCAGTATGAAGCACCTGCCTTCCTCCCCCTATCTCCTTGCTTTATTTGATATTTACTTATCTCTGTTCTTGTTTCTTTCCTGGAGTGTAAGCCCCTTCAGGGCAAGGGTTGTTTTGTTTTGTGTCTTCAGCACCTGGCTTTTGATAAGAATTTGTGGATTGATTGTGTGCTGTGAGATCCAGGTTAAGGATTGGAATAATTGGGGCTAGATGGAAAGCTAAAATCTTTGTCTCAAGAGTTTAACGGTATTAAAGGAAGTGAGGACTGCTGAAAGGTTATCTACTTTAGAGGGCACTTGAGACTTGGTGAAGGAACTCATTGTGTCCAGTGGTTACTGGGAACCCTAGGACTAGGGGTGAGCAGAAACATCCCATGGCCCCAGATAAAAACTTATTGGAAGAATTGGGTTTGGTGGGTGGGGTGGGAAGCCATTGGGATGACCTTAATCAACATATTTAATGTTGAGATCATTGAGTCAGTTCTTTTCTTTTTCTTGGCCTCTGGGTAGAATAATTCTTGGGAGCTTTCCTACTTTGAATAGTGTTCCTTCTTTGTAGGCAGCCTAGAGTTAGGGGGAGAGAGAGAGAGAGAGTGTGCGCATGTGTGCATGTGTGTGTGTGCTTGCATGCAAGCTACATCCTCTGGCAAGGAGGGGAATCCATATTCAGATTTACATCACTTGGAAAAGAGTAAAATGTTACACTTAAAAAATTTTAAGATTGACAAACATGGATATTGTGGAATTGTTTAAGGGAGATGAGACAAAATATATGCATTTTAAAATTATAGGAAGGGCAGATTAGGGTAATCTGTTTTCTCTTTGGTATTCTTTATAAAAACAATTGTCCCAAAAATGCTTCATAAGCCTCACATGCATATATAATCACAGCAAACCTTTTTGGCGTAACAATCACCTAACACTTTTATGTGTATACATACACAAGATATGCTTGAAAAGTGATGAAGGAACTTGTTGAGATGGTTCCTTGTATATTCTAGGCTTATGATTTTGGGTGCTTCTCAATTTGTTTTTTTAACATTCATTTAAAAATTTTGACTTCCAATTTCCCTCTCTCCAGTATCTACCCTACCCATCGAGAAGGCAAGTAATATAATATCCATTATACATGTGAAGTCATACAAGACATGTTTCCATATTAGTCATGTTAAAAACAAATGAAAAGTTGGTTAAGAAAAGTGAAGAAAATGGAAAAAATATGCTTCAGTTTGCACTCAAGTGTTGTATCTCTGGAGGTGGATCGCATTTTTCATCATGAGTCCTTGGAATAGTTGTGGATTGTGTATTGATCGGAATAGCTAAGTCTTTCACAGTTGATTCTTTCTACAATATTGCTGTGGTTGTACCATGCTATTCATTCTGCATCAGTTCATATAGGTCTTCCCAGGTTTTTCTGAACACATCCTTGTCATTTCTTATAGTAGTATTCCATTTCATTCAGATATCACAGTTTGTTCAGCCGTTCCCCATCTGATGAGCATCCCCTCAATTCTCAATTCTTTGCTTCCACAAAAAGAGCTGCTATAAATGAGTCCTTTCTCCCTTGATCTCTTCCATCATGGTGCTATTGCAAGGTCAAAGGGCATGCACAGTTTTAAAGTCCTTTGGGCCTAGTTCCAGCAATGACAGCTGGACTAGGACAGACAATGTGAAGGGGCTGTGTCATGCATGGAGAATGCAGGCAGAAAGAATCCTGCCCTTGCCCTCAAGGAGCTTAGGAGGGGGGCGGGGTCTGGAGAGGGGGTGGCACGGACCCAGCATTTTTGTGCAAACTGAGGAGGGGGGAGAGAGAGAGCACTGGATATAAGGAAAACATAGGCAAAGTTTTAGTGTAATTTTGGTGTTTTCTCCCTCTCCCCACTTTCTTTTAGTGATTACTCCTTGCTGTTGAATCATGGGGGAAATTGAAGGCACTTACAGAGTCCTAGAGACTCCAGGAAGCCGTTTGGGGGGGCCGAATCACACGGGGGTCAGCACCTTGGAGCCGGGGCAAAGTCTGTCCTCAGCCATGGCGAAGACGTCTGCCAAACTGCAAGAGAAAGACCTTGCTGCTATCAGAGTCAAGTTGCTGGACAATGCCATCGAGATACTCCACGTGGAGGTGAGAGTGGCTGGGGGGCAGGCTGGGTGTTGGCAGTGAAGGGACGCTGCTTCCCTACTTCCTTGGCAGCATGGAGGAGGCTTTGTTGTCATTGAATAAGGAATAACTTTTGGTGGTCCAGACGTCAGAGTGCCTGGAAGCAGAACATTCGAAGTCTGGAAGGAGACACTTTGATGTGCCTTTTCTTATAGCTGTTTGATCCTCTGTCATCTGAATGCTGTAGAACTAATGGAGAGAATTCTAGCAGGTGAACCAGCGGCCTGGGGGTGATGAGTGTCGGCTGCTTGGGAAGGGTTATGCTACTTCCCCCTTCATCAGAGGTTATCATAGATCCCAGAGTGTTGAAGAAGGAAATGATTCCTCCTGTTTATGGAACACAGTCACAGCCGAATGAGGTCCTGTCCTTTTCCTCAGGATTTTCAAATGGCTCTTAGGAGGTCACACTGAGATAGTTTTGGTGTCGGAGAGGCGGCCGGGGACATGAGTGAGTCCAGGAACGTGTCTGGAGGAGTCAAGAGAAGGGATGATTGGATTTTAAAGGGGACTTGGAAGAATAAGAATGACCCTGGAATGTGCTGCTGCTCCCACCGGGTCTGGGAGGCAGCCTCAGGAGAGGGGACACTTAGAATCAGCTCTTGAGGCTTCTCCCATGAATTCAGTTCATGGAGAAGAAAGTGGGCAGCTAGGTGGCTCTGTGGATAGAGCACTGGCCTTGAAGTTGGGAGGACCTGAGTTCAAATCTCACCTCAGACACATTAGCTGTGTGAGCCTGGGCAAGTCACTTAGCCCCAGTTGCCTTAAACATCCGGGGCTATCTCCAGTCTTGCTGATGTATATCTTGCCACTGGGATGACCCAGATGGCTCTGCAGGAAACAGTGAGGTTGGTGACTTTGCAGTTAAATCCAGTTCGCTACAAGTTATGACATCCCCCTGGTGTTGTGGTCCTCTTTGAGAACGAAGGACAAAGGACATCTCATGGAGGGAATCCTTGAATGGCCCACTTGCCTTTGGCTGCCCTCAGAGCTGTTAAAGCAAGGGCTGGGGGTATGGTGGGTGCGGGGGAGGATTTGGACTGATATGCAAGCCTCATTCTGCTCTTGTAAAAGGTGATTGGGAGGGGCAGCTAGGTGGTGCAGTGGATAGAGCACTGGCCTTGGAGTCAGGAGTACCTGAGTTCAAATCCAGCCTCAGACACATAACACTTACTAGCTGTGTGACCCTGGGCAAGTCACTTAACCCCAATTGCCTCACTAAAAAACAAAAAAAACAAAAAAGGGTGATTGGGATTAGCAGGGGTTGTCTTACACTGGGGAGCTAAGATCATTGGGGAAAAAGGAGAAAGGCACTGAGAACAGGCTGTAACCTTTAAACAGCTGGCCCAGTACCCTTGGAGGGCATGCTACTTGCTGACTCCCAAATGTGTGGAGAGACCCAGGGTGATGGTAGTGATGGAATGCAGACAGGGCCTGCTTCTGGCCCTTGGCACCTGGGGGACAGATCTGTGTGAGGAGGAGTAGAATACTTGGTGACTCTGTGCTCAGGGTAGTGGTGGTGGTGGTGGGGCTACGGTGAAAACCTCTTGTGCAGGACCCTGTACATAGGATGTGTGTCCTGTTGGCAGGTCGGTGATTGTGCTATGAGGTTCCATCAGAAACAGGCTCCAGATCTTCTCATATCCTCAGGGCTTCTTGGCTTCTTTTGCCCTTGTCCACAGGGGCCTGACAAAAAGCACTGAGTTGAAAGTCAAAGCTGGCTTCAGATGCTGGTGGTGGGTAGCCTGGGGCAAGTCCCTTTTCTTCCCTGGGCTGAAATTTCTTCCTCTGAAAATTGGTGGTGGTGGTGGTGATGGTGGTGGGGGGGAGGGGGGGTTGGCCTGGCTGGTGTCTGAGGGCCCTTCTAGCTTGAGATCTCAGTGACTGTAAGCACCAGCCCACAGTTAGTATGTTTGCTTTGCATTCTACAGATGAGGTAACGTTCCTGGTTTGGTTTTTTATTATGTGACCTTAAGCTTACTTTCAGGTTAATCTGGTTTTTCTTCTCTAGTTCAGCTCTAATTAATGAAAACTCTCAGTAGGAAGAGGGAAAAAAGCCCAGGTGTGGGTTATCTAGATCATAAGCAGCCCAGAACTCTCCAGAAAGACTCCCTTGGTCTGTGCTGTCTTATCAATGACCGGGATGATGCCACTGGAGGTGGCATTTCCGTGGAGATTTACAAATACAAGAGACCTCATTGGGCTTGATTTTATCATCTCTGTTCACCAGACTTCAAGATAATTTAGTTTTTTTTATGTAAATGGAAAAGTTTGGTAGAAACTCAGGAATTTCATCTAACCAAGTTAGCTCTTTGCTGCTTTTGCTAGATAGATACCCAAATTACCCACATGTTTTTACTGTTTGAAAACACTGAGATTCCAAATCCCTGAACTCAGCTGCCTCCTGCCCCCTTGCTTTCCTCGCTGGTTTGCTCTTGCTGCCCTGCGGAGGGCCATTGGCCTGGCAGCCAGACACTGCCTCTGTCATTCTGGACACTTCAGGGTTTGCTCTGGAGAAGTTGTCATGGCAAAGTTGGCTTCTAGATAGTGATGACAATTGGTTATCATGGATTACTATTCAAAATGGAAAAGATGGTTTTTCCTTAGAGGCCTTTAAAAGTGCCTTTCATTTTGTACTAGTAACGAAGAATATGTCCCAATTCCCAATTATTGTAAGAGGCTTAGGTAAGAAAGCACTTTGCAAATCTTAGAAGGCCTCCAAGTGTCCCCAGTTTTGTTGTGACTCTCCAAGAAGTAGCAGATGTTTGCTGTGGCCTCGCCTGGGACCCCAGGCTCCATTTAGCTGGTGTCTTCCATATGTTAGCAGGCATCAAGAAGAGGACCTTCATTGTCTTTGTAGAGAAGCAAACAATGAGAACAGAAATTGTGCATAAAATTGAAATGTTGACAGAGATGTTTGCTAAAGTTTTGAGAGAGGTAAATAATCCAATTAAGTGAATGTTTATTTGTACACTTACTATGACCGAGGCACTTAGAGCCAAAAATGAAATGGTACCTGTGCCCCTGTTAACGTTTTATGGAAAGAGCCTGGCATTGGAGGCAGAGGGTCTGGTTCATACCCCACTGCTGACATATACTTAGTGATCGTGGGCAAGTCCCTTCACCTTCCCCTGGTCACGGTTTTTTTGTCTCTGAAATGAGGCCATTGGACAAGATGCTTCCAAGTGTCCCTTCGAGCTCCAGACTCTGATGCTAGGTCGAGTCCTTTAACATACGTTAACTTTGTGACCCTACTTCAGTCCTTTCCCCTACATCTAGAAAGATCTTCAAAGGGGTTAGACTGCATGTCTTTCAGGGTCCTTTCCTGCTAGATCTGTGGTCCTAAGTCAACTGAGAATGGATCAGTGGTTTTGCTTTATTTATTAATTTTTTTTGGTGGGGCAGTGGGGGTTAAGTGACTCGCCCAGGGTCACACAGCTAGTGTCAAGTGTCTGAGGTTGGATTTGAACTCAGGTCCTCCTGAATTCAGGGCCGGTGCTTTATCCACTGCGCCACCTAGCTGCCCCCTGTGGTTTGCTTTTTAGTAAACACTTAACCTAATATGTTATTGCCATGTTGTTGTTTAGTCATTTTCAGTCACGTCCAACTTTTTGTGAGCCCATTCGGGGTTTTCTTGGCAGAGACACTGGAGTGGTTTGCCAATTCCTTCTCCAGCTCATTTTACAGATTGGGAAACTGAGGCGAACAGGGGGAAGTGACTTGTTCAGGGTCACATAGCTAGCAAGCATCTGAAGTTGGATTTGAACTCAGGAAGACAAGTCTTCTTGACTCCAGGCCCAGCGCCCTTATCCACTGTGCCAACTGGCTGCCCCTGTTGCCAGTACACATCAGCTTCTGTGGAGTCTGTGCTCCTGTTTCACTTTCCCTCATTCAGCAATTTTGAAAGGGGAGTTTGGGGAGGAGTTTCAAAGTTAGCCTGGTGTGGAGGTAGCTTGGCATCGTGGAACTCATGTGGATTTGAGACAACCCGCCTTTGATGTTTTCTCACTGTGTGTCCATGGACAAGTCACCTGAGCCTTATTTTTTTCAGCTGTCAAATGTGATCAGTCACCGAATAAGCATTTTATTATGTGTCTACTCCATGCCAGGCATTGTGGATATAAAAAATGGCAAAAGACAGTAGTCCCTCACCTCAAGCAGCTCACTATCACAAGGAGCTAACATGCTAAAAGCCACTTACAAACAAGAGTGGAGGGAAGGCACTAGAATTAAGGAGGATTGAGAGGGAATTAAGAGAGAGAAACTTCTTGTAGAAGTTGGGATTTTAACTGGGACTTGAAGGAAGCCAGGGAATCCTGGAGAGATGAGAGAGAATGTTCTAGGTATGGAAAACAGCTAGAGAGATGGGGAAAGGCCAGGAGTCCAGTGTGGCTGGGTCAGAGTAGGAGCCGGGCAAGGTTCTGGAAGGCTTCGAAGGCCAGACAGGTCATGATAGGGAGCCACTGGGCTTTCCTGAGGGGTGGGGCTTGGCCAGGGGCTTTAGGAAAATCACACTGGGAAAAGTGATTTTGGTGACAATAATGCTTTAGTATCAACCAGTCATCATTATTATGAGGTTCAAATGGGAGATAGATGTGATATACTTTGCAAATCTGAATGTGCCTTTGTAAATAGTAACTCTTATTATCATTAGCATCTTCACCACTTCTGTATAAGCAATTTACCAAAACTTTTAAAAACTTTTTTAAAATATATTTTTCATTTGAAAATTTTCGATTGGAAACTTGCTCTTGATGTTACATCTGTTAAACCATTATATCTTTGTAAGTTCTATAGGTATTTAGAACTTTTTGACCATCTCTAATTTTCTTTTTTTTTTTCTTTCTTTTTTTTGGGGGGGCGGGGCAATTGGGGTTAAGTGACTTGCCCAGGGTCACACAACTAGCAAGTGTTAAGTGTGAGGCTGGATTTGAACTCAGGTCCTCCTGAATACAGGGCCAGTGCTCTATCCACTGTGCCACCTAGCTGCCCCATCTGTAATTTTCAAACATGTATTCATACCTGATGACTGACTAGGGTTTTGTGAGGTCACAGAATAAGAGAAAATATTTTATGATGCTTGGTGGTAGTTGGGAGTTGCATTAGGTGACTTTTCTTATGTGGGTATTTATTCTAATGGGATATGACATGTATAAGGTCTGAAGAAAACGAGGCCAGGGACATCAATGGTTTGGAATGTTCAGAGAAGCTGGATTTGTGACTGTATCTTGATTTTACCTTGACCTAAAATGAAGTTTGAGATGCAGGGTGCAGTTTTTAGCTATTTGTGGTCAGGGGCCAGTTGTTGGCCCTAATAAAGCCTGATTTGTATACACTTGACTGTGGTTTTGAAATTAGGAAACTGGCTCTAGATCTCGAAAGTATTTTTTTCAGAGTCATAAAGGAAGTAATTTGGAAGCTTGTATATCAGGTTGTGATTTCCTGTGGTTTAAAGACGTGCATTAGTAATACTTTGAATTTGAAGCCACGGTCAGATGTGAAAAACAGACCTGAATACTACCCCTAAATGGGAAGTGGATCCTCAGACTTCCATGAGACTTTCTCTTAGGATGGATAGTATATATTGTTGACAGGTTTTAAGATTAGCGCATTATAACCCATTTCCTTGCTCCTGGTGCAAGTGGACATGTTTGGGATGTCCTTTGGGTGCCATTATTTTCAATTTTTTCAAAAATGAACGCCATTGAGAAAGTTGTGCCTAGAGATTCATGGGAGCAGTTTGGAGGAGGCTCCCCAGGGGTACAGTCTTTCTCTGTGAAACAGCTCTCCTAGAGAAGCAATAGTTTCTAGTCAGATTTACCCAGCAAAGGATGGGGCACCCAACCCCAAGCTGCTTTTGTTCTCTTTTCTACTCCCTTTTTTGCCTCAGGAATGATGGTGATTTGGTCAGCTGTAAAAGTCTTACTAGCTTAAATATGTGACAAGGAGCAGGGCAGATGAATTCTGAATCTTAGGCGTGTTCTTGGAGACTTTTAACTTTTTTTGAGCTGATTCAGCAATTAATGCTTTCTGTCCTGGAAGAAATAGTCAAAATTCCAGACAGAATTGTGGCCAGATGTTTGTCATTGCTACCATATGAATATCCTAAGTATGGCAAATAAACTGCTTTAGAACTTATTTTTGTCTGCCTTCAGAAGAGAAAGTTAGTAATTCAGCATCTAAAATTTGAAGATAATAGATAGAGGGTTTAAAAAAAAAAGGAAAGCTAGTTACCATTTCTAGTATAAACAGATTATTTAATCCTACCATGGCTTTTCACAACATACTATTTTGTTTGGGGGACTTGGTGTCTTATTTAAACTTTGCTGCCCAGGGATGTGGTCACATTGGGTGGTACAAGATAGAAATGTAGTTATTTTTATTTTTAGAGAGGGAGGGGTGGGGGTGGGGAGAGAGAGAGAGAGAGAGAGAGAGAGAGAGAGACACGGAGGCATCGATGGAGAGTCACATACAGAAAGAGAGGGAGTGCAGAGAGAATGAATAGACTCTTCGTATGGGTTTAAAGTAATTTTAGCCAGTGAGGAAGACATTAAAGCAAAATGAAAAGATAGAAGGCAATTACACCACACCAGTCTGCACGAATTTAGGTACAAATCTCAAGGAGCCATTGGATATTAAAATCTCTAGGTGAGGGTTCCTCGAAACAGCCTTTGTTACTGTGGTTGCAGGTACTCTGACGACCAGTGCTCTCTCATCTTCGTCTTTCCCCCAGCTCCCAAACTTGTCCTCATTCTCATCCTTGTCCCCCCCCACTCCCTCTCAAACTTAATTCTTTCTTTAAGTTTCTGTGCATTGTGAAGGCAAAGCAAAAGGGAGTTGTGTATGATTTCTTTTATTTTCTTTTGCTGGCAGGTAGCAATTATCCTTCAACCATTTCCAAGCACAGCCATCTCAACTCCCAAACCACTTATGTCTCCCCCTTCTTTCTCCCTCCCACCCTCCTTCCCTCCATCTCCCAAAAGGAAAAGTTAAAGCAAAAAATAGAGGCTTAGAAGAAGTCAGTTGGGGTTAGGGTGTGCCTGGGTGCTTCCCCTTTTCACCAGTAGGTCTAAAGTCCTTCTTTCACAAGTTAACAATGAAAAGAAGTGTCTGAGTAGTTAAATTTCTATAGATTGTGAAGGTAATTCTGAAAGAAAAACATTCTTCAACAACAAAAAGCATCTTGTGCAGTTCATCAAGCATTTCAGCTGTGTTTCCTTCCCTGCCAACCTTTTAAAAATGAATGTTCTATATTTACTGCTTCTATTTCTCCTTAAACACACTCTGTAGCTGGGTTTAGGGCCCTCCTGTTTTTCTGACATTGAACTCTCAAATCAGCACATCCCCTGCTCAGACAGCCTTTTTCTCCAGCCTCATTCTCCTTACCCTTTCCATTGGTGTTGAATTCTTCCTTCTTCACTTTCCCTGGTTCTGGCCTTTCTTTCTCTTCCTGTTTTGTAAAAATGCATGTTGTTCAATTTTGAATTCTTGACCTTTTGATTTCTTGCCACATTGACCCTAGACCGTGTATTCAGATCTACAGTTTCAGCTGCCCTTTATGCAAATGACTGCTAAGTTGTGGCTCCAGCCCAGACCCTTCACCCAAGACAGAGAGGCAATGTGGGCCAGTGCAAATAAGACTGCCTCTGGAGTCCAAGGACCTGGTTTTAAATCTCTGATGCTTACTACCAGAAGCCCTGGAAGCAAGTCATGTAATCTCTTCTGGGTCTCAGTTTGCTCATCTGTAAAATGAGGGAGTTGGACTATAGTCTGAGATTTCCTTCTAATTCTAGCTTTGTGATCTTACAGTCTCTTTATTATCTGCTGGATGTCTATACTTGGCTGTGCCATTGTTATCTGAAACTTAACGTGCCAGAAATCCCCAAACTGACACTCTCTGTTTTCCTATCTTGAGCGCTAAAATCATACTCTCCCATCACCAGGACTCCAACAGACCTTGTCGTTATTCAGTCTTGTGTTACCCACTATTCGTTAACCATCTGAGTTGTTGCATAGACCTCTCCCTTCTCCAATACCCATTCCTGTGCCTGGCACCTTCCTTCCTTTTGCCAAGGCTCCTAATTCTTTTTTTAATAGAAAGTAAATTGAGTGTCACTTTATTACGTAAATGAAAACAAAATAAAACCCTATGGCTAGAAAGGTACATGTACAGAGGTGAGTTATATGACAAATACATTTCAACAATCTGACCCACAGTCACATCGATCTCCTTATAACACTTCTGTATGATAACTCTAAGCATTAGTACTTGACATCTACAAAGTTTCAGAATCCTGTAAAAATTAAAGTCATCTTGGGTTAAAATACAGCACAACTTGGAGGCAGCTAGGTGGCACAGTGGATAAAGCACTGGACCTGGATTCAGGAGGACCTGAGTTCAAATACATCCTCAGATACTTGACACTAGGTGTGTGACCCTGGGCAAGTCACTTAACTCTCATTGCCCCACCAAAAACAAAACAAAACAAAACAAAAAAGTACAGCACAACTTGTAAGGCAGAAATAGAGGCATTATTATCCAGTTCTTTAACTTCACTAAAAATGTAAGGCAAACTTAGAACTTTTTTTCTTAGCGTTTTAAAAAGTGAATGGAGCTCACAAATGTTAACCTGACCAAAGTTATAATAAATTACCCACAGTTAAACATTGCGTGTAGTAAGAGACATGTCTGACATGATTTTTCTCTCTAGAGATGTAAACTGGATTTTAATTTGTTTCTAAAATGATACCAGTCAGAAAATTTGTTGTAAATCTATTGAATGCCTCACTCATTATAAGGATGCTATGTATTAATAATGAATCAATATATTTTAAGTGAAAATCCAGTGTATCTTCAGTCATAGAATACAAGGTTCCTAATCTTGGAATCATTCCTGATTCTTTCCTATCCCCCAGTCCCCAGATCCAACTAGTTTCCAAGCCTTCTCCAGTCTACCCTCACCACAACTCGAACCTTTTTTCTGCACTCCCTCAGCTTTAGCTTTGCTTTAGGTCCTCATTACCTCTTGCCTAGATTTTTTTTTTTTTTTTGGTGAGGCAGTTGGAGTTGAGTGACTTGCCCAGGGTCACACAGCTAGTAAGTGTCAAGTGTCTGAGGATGGATTTGAACTTGGGTCCTAGTGAATCCAGGGCCAGTGCTTTATCCACTAAGCCATCTAGCTGCCCTTAAAATGTTTTTGTTTTTTGGGGGGTTTTTTGCGGGGCAATGAGGGTTAAGTGACTTGCCCAGGGTCATACAGCTAGTAAATATCAAGTGTCTGAGGATGGATTTGAACTCAGGTCCTCCTGAATCCAGGGCCTGTGCTCTATCCACTGCACCACCTAGTTGCCCCCAATGGATATTTCTGTTTGTTTTTTTTTTTTTTTTGATGAGGCAGTTGGAGTTAAGTGACTTGCCCAAGGTTACACAGCTAGTTAAGTGTCAAATGTCTGAGGCCATATTTGAACTCAGGTCCTCCTGAATCCAGGGCCTGTGCTCTATCCACTGCGCCACCGAGCTGCCCCCACAATGGATATTTCTAAAAGGGAGTTCTGCCCATGTCCTTTTCCCCCATGTCCTTTTCCCCCTCCTACTTCCCCAAATACAGATACTCACAAATCTTCACAGGCTTCTCTTGTCTCTAGGAATCTTCTCTAAAGTCTGGCCTCCCACCCTCCCTTTCTAGTCATGTTACCTCCTTTATGTTCCCATCCAAATTGGTTTCCCACATAGGACATCTGGCCTCTTACCTCCCTGCCTTTGTGACTAGATCCCTTAGGTCTGGAATATACTTTCTCATTGTCTGCATTGGACAATTCCTCACTTCTTTCTGCTCTTTTCCTCTTGCATTTCCATATGTCCCGTCCTTACAGTGGAAAATAAGCTTTGTTTTTTATTTTTGTGCGTAAAAACATTTATTTGAATGAATGGGTGAAAAAAGGTGTTTATTAATTACACTGTACTAATGGGGATACACTTGGAAAGTCCGACTGTCCCTGCCCTCAGGGAGCTCACATTCTAATGGGGGAGGTTTCAACTGTAGGTCATATCGGAAAAGGCCCATGGTCCTTAGGGTAGACTGCATTGGGCTGTTAAGCAAAGGTGTCTCAATGAGTTATTTATTGGGTTAGAGAAGGTGATGCTTCAATTGTGTTGCTACAGGACAATAATGAAATTATTCATTTGCGTTAAATATTTAACAATATTTCTTCATGAAAGAGGTGAATGTTTTTTAAAAGATGTATATCTAATAGAACAGGAGGCAAAATGGAATAAATACAAGGGTTACAAATTCCTGCATTTGACAACATATTAATAAGTGAATGAAGTTAGGGCTTGTCTCTAAGGTCATTTCCACGGATTAGAGCGCATCTGTTTCTGATGTCAAAGCATTGGGTAATGCTGTGAACTTTTGGTTTGGGGCCCTTCTCAGGAGGCCCTTCCCTTCACTCTCTAATTCAGCAAGCCAAGCCTTGTGACAGATGAAAAAGAGAAGTTTAACAAACCAGCTGACCCACCTGTAGCCCCCGAGGAGACGTTGCCAGGTAGTATTTCCAGGAATGCCTTCCCAAGGCTCCTGGGTTGTCTCCATCATTGTCTGAGAGGAGATGGAAGTCAGGGTGGTGGGAGTTGTTTGAGTTGTCTGGAGCAGGCTTCTCTGTCTCCCCCTCCTTGTGGGGGGACATGATGAGGGCATGATGAAAGAATGCTGATTGAAACTGCTGAGAAATGAATAGATAGCTGACCTAGACACCCTCTTTAAATGGAGCATCTGGGAGAAGCCAACCAGACAGAGGGAAGGGCCCCAGGGGCCAAGGGTACTTGGGAGGTGTGAGTTCCAGGGCTAAAGTAATCTCCCAGGATGAAGAGTTTTTTTGGGACATGATGGAGGAATCCAGATTGCAGCCCATCTCTGTGGTTGTCAGCCTCCTTTCTTTCTGACACTGAAAAGTTCAGCAGGGGAAGTAGAGAGAGGAAGGGGGAGGGGAGGAAGAGAGGAGACTATAAGCTTCTTGAAGTCAGGGACTGTCTGGCTCTGTCTTTGTCGTCCTCCCTGGCATCTAACAGAGTAGATGGTACTATTCTGTTTTGTGAAAGGTTCTCCTAAGGTACAGTGCCCAAGGCAGAGCCCAGTACTGCAGATACGCCTGCCTCAAAGGAGGATTGTCATCTCCTTCCCTCCAGAAACTGAGGTCCTGTCAGTGCAGCTAAAGATCAAGTTTACCTTTTTTTGCTGCCTTGTTATTTTCTGGCCCATATTGAGCTTATAGCCCACAAGAAATCTTGGCTCCTTTTCCTTTTAAAAATTGCACAGATGTCTTTTGCTTTTTATATCACATTCATTTCTCAGGAAGTCCCTTCTCCCTTCTCCTCAATACAGCAAAGCTTGCCTTGTAGCAGATTTTAAAAAGAAGTTTAACAAGCCAGCTAACTCATCTGTTGTGTCTGACAGCCCGTTGCTTTTCCAGTAAACTGTTTGCCAACCATGTCTCACATTTTATAACAGTTGACATTTATTAAATTTATTACATTTTGTCTTAATAGGTTTGGCCCATTTTGCCAGTCAAGATTCATTCATTCACAGAAACCACTAGTGGTCAGAGATAGGAGCAAACGGTGTTCTGAAAGAGGGCTTCAGTTCACTAACAGTAACTGTTAGCCCAAGAGTGTTGGCACCTGAGTTGTTTTCAGTCACAATCTACAGACTAACAAAGGTGACTGAAATGGGAATAGTCAGTGTGGGGGAGTGAGAGGCAGAAAGACAGGCACACTGGCTTATTGGTGGCAGAGTTGGGAATCACTTCCGCCATTTTGAGGAGTAGTTTGGAAGTATTCAGATAAAATGACTAAAATCTTCATTCCTTCTGATCCAGAGATTCCACTACATTATGGAGGTCAATGGCAAAAAGAACAGTTCCATATTCACCAAAATATCTCTCCCAGCACTTTTTCTAGAAGCAAAGACCTGGAAACAAAGGCAATGCCCATTGATTAGGGGAATGGCTAAGCACATTGTGGTACATGAATATGATGGATTATCAGCGTCCTATAAGAAACAGTGAATATGAGAAACATGGAAAAACATGGAAAAACTTAGATGAACTGATGCAAAATGTCATAAGCAGAGCCAAGAAAACAATATGCAAATCTATACCATGATTACAGCAACGTCAATGGAAAGAACAGCCACAAAAGTCATGACTCTTGCAAAGTATCAGTCACCAAGACGGGAGAGGAGAAGCTGGTCCTTTGGAAAGTCTGACAGGCGCCCACTGGTAGAGAACAGTGCACAGAATTTCAGATTTTTTTTAGATGGATTGGTTAGTTTTACTGAATTTTTTTCTCTTTTTCCTCTTTTTAAAAAAACTTTGATATAAGGATTGACTCAGGGAAGAGGCACAGGGGCAATCTAGGTGATACAAAAACAAGAGATATTGACAAAAATCTATTTCTAAAAAGAGTAATTTATTAAGTACTGTCTGTATACAGAGCAGTGCAAGAAGTGTTGGGGAGATAGAAAGTTTTCCTGCTGAGAGATCTTTTGGGGTCCCAGTTCTTTCAATTCCAGTTGTCATCTGAAAACTTAATAAATATGCCCTCTCTAGCTTCATTTAGGTAGGGAATGGTGTGTGGTATTTACATGAAAGTAGGAAGTGCACTGGGTTTGGCCCTTCCAACCTTGGAGAGTTTCTGAGGTGGCAGAAACCTCCATGGCCGTTTAGTCTGACCCATCCCTGAAAGAGAATCTGAAGAGTGTGAATACCCAGGAGCCCCCTCATGGCCTCCTGAGGGGTCCCATTGCTTTTTCAGATTACTGAGTGAGAATTCTTTCCTCACCTTTTACCTTCTAGCCCATTCCCCCCTCCCCCCATTCTCCTTGAAGTGAGAATTTCTCCAAAGCAATTATGCCTCTGTTTTACCCACTGTTTCAACTCTGAACCTCGTTTCCCCATCCTTCAAATGAAGGGGTTGGAGTAGATCATCACTAGGTTACTTTCCAGCTCCAACAGTGAGTGACTTTCTATGAGACTGATTATGTATCTAATAATTTACATGGAGCTGAAAACAGGAAGCAAGCAAGCAAGGCCTCAGAGCAGCCATGATAAATACCACTAAGTCCACACACACTAAAGGTCTTCCTTCAGCAATAACAGTGAGCATTCTTTAAGCACCTACTGCTTAATAAAGCTCCAGGAACTGTGCTCCACCTTCTGGGCATACAAAAACAAAGGCAAAAACAAAAAACCAGTCCCTGCTCTCTGACAATATGCATATAACTGGACAAACAAGACGGAGACAGGATAAATTGGTGATGACAATAATCATGATAATGTTATCTAGCATTTATATACCACTGTAAGGTTTGCCAAGTGCTTTACTTATATTATTTCATTTGATCCTTGCAACAACCCTGTGAGGTGGGTCCTGTTATTAGGCCCAAGCGGAGTTAAGTGACTTGCCCTGTGTCACACAGCCAGTATGTGTCTGAGGCAGGATTTCAGCCCAGGTCTTCTCATCTCCAAATCCAGTATTATCCCCTGGCAACACCCGGCTGCCTCCAGGACAGACAGTAGCCTGGGGGCTGGGGTTGGGGGACTTGGGGGTGGGGGTGGACCAGGCTTCTAGCTGACATTTGAAGTAGGGAGGCAGAGACAAGGAGGGCAAGAATTCCCTGATGGAGGAGAGCCAGTATTAGGGTTAGCTAGTTATACTCAAATCCTCCCTCAGTGTTGATTTATTCTTATTTTAGGCAGCTCTATGCCTCTCACACATCTCTCAGGGTATCCGCTGTATTCATTCTGTCACACAGTTCTGTGTTTGGGATTCATGACATGTTGACCTTGGGCTTATCATTTTTTTTTTTCTTTCAGGGCAATGAGGGTTAAGTAACTTGCCCAGGGTCGCACAGCTAGTAAGTGTCCAGTGTCCGAGGCCAGATTTAAACTCAACTCAGGTGGTCCTGAATCCAGGGCCGGTGCTTTATCCACTGTGCCACCTAGCTGCCCCCAGAAAGTACATTTTTAAAAAAATTGTCTCCATTTCTTCAACTTCTCCAAGGCCCTGAATGGGACTTAGTAAGGAATTCTATTTTTGTAGGCTTTATGACTACTCAGTGAAGAACAAAAATAAGTTAGGCGGATCTAAAATGTGGTTATAGGCGTGTTTGTGAGAACAATTGTACATAAACGTATGCTCAGTGTGTGTATAATTCTGTGCTTTCCCTAACCCACTCTCAGTTTGCCTTAGTGGTATGTAGAATTATAATTTATGCTTCCCATATATTTTTGTTGAATTGAGGAATTTGTGATTGTAGGCCTATCCTGATCGCAGTGAGAGTCATCTTTCCCCACCCATTCATATGTTCTGTCTGGCATTGCACTGTGTGGATTCTGGAATGTTCACCTTTCTTAAAAGCATCAGCATTTGGTAGAGGCTAGTTGGTGGATGGCCTACACTTGTTTAGTCATTTCAGTCATTTCTTACACTTTTTTTTGGTGGGGCAACTGGAGTTAAGTGACTTGCCCAGGGTCACACAGCTAGTAAGTGTCAAGTGTCTGAGGCTGGCTTTGAACTCAGGTCCTCCTGAATCCAGGGCTAGTGCTTTATCCACTGCGCCACCTAGCTGCCCCGTTTCAGTCATTTCTGATTCTTTGTGACCCTATTTGGGGTTTTCTTGGCAGAGATACTGGAGTGGTTTGCCATTTTCTTCTCCAATTTATTTGATAGATGAGGAAACTGAGGCAAACAGGGTTAAGTGCCTTGCCTGGGTCACACAGCTAGTAAGAGTTTTCACCTGGATTTGAACTCAGGTCTTCCTAACTCCAGGCTTGGCACTCTATCCACTGTGCCATCTAGGCCACTGACCTATAGTACAGTCTTTTTATTATGAATTAAACTTTTCTTATGATCATGAGAAATGCATTCTACCATAAACCTGGGTTGGGGGATATTTATAAGTTTATGAAAAATTCATTTTTTTGTCTTTATTTTGACTCTATTGAAATGGAGACTTATGCCCTTGTCATGTTTTAGTATTTGAAATGGATTCATTTACACAAATTTGAGTAAAAGGAGGACTATCCTTTCTCATTAAAATAGTTTTCAATAAAGACAAGTAAACATTTGCTTGAAGGGCAGTTTAAAATTTTAAATATTGCTCTATCATTGGTAATGGGGTACACTCTCTAAATGAAAATCACACGTAGTCTTCTCCCTCCTTTATCCCAGCATCACAGAATACGTTCTCTTATTTTAGCAGGTACGAGGAAAGAGTTAATGCTAACATGGCAGCGTCTGGTAATCCTCTGGGAGACATCAGCATTTCTAAAAGAGGCTGTTGGTTAAACCAGGTGGTCTCTGATGGATTTTACAAAGTAACAGAGTAAAGGGAAAACATTAAAGCTGAATATTCTTGAGTCTTCTCTCAGAATATCTGGGAAGACCTTTCTAGGGTAAGGAGAGGGGGAGATTGGGTGGAAGAGGAGTGGGAAGGTTGGCATGGTCCTGCAGGAGGCAGGAGTGGGCTGGGGAGACTTAGCAAGGAGGAGGCCCACTTCTCAGCCTCCGAGGGGAAGAGGCCAGATAGGAAGAACTTTTTTTTAAAAAAATCTAATTAATTAATTAATTAATTTGTTTTTTTCCCGTTACATGTAAAGATAGTTCTCCACTTTTCTTTATACACGCTTTCCAATTTCAGATTTTTCTCCCTCCCTCCCCTAGACAGCAGGCAATCTGATATAGGTTATATATATATACACATAATAACATTAATCCTATTTCTGCATTAGTCACGTTATAAGAGAAAAATCAGAGCAATGATGAAAAACCTCAAAATAGAAAAAACAACAGCACCAAAACCAAAAGAAATAGTATGGGTCATTCAGCATCTATACTCCACAGTTCTTTTTTTTTCTTGGATTTGGAGATCCTCTTCTATCATGAGTTCCCTGGAACTCTTCTGTACCATTGCATTGGTGAGAAGAATCTAGTCCATCACAGTAGGTCAACACTCAATGTTGATGATACTGTGTACAATGTTTTTCTGGTTCTGCTCATCTCACTCATCATCAGCCCACGCAAGACCCTCCAGGTTTTTCTGAACTCCTCCTGCTCATCGTTTCTTACAGCACAATAGTATTCCATTGTATTCATATACCACAACTTGTCCAGCCATTCCCCAATGGATGGGCATCCCCTCAACTTCCAATTCCTTGCCACCACATAAAGAGCAGCTATAAATATTTTTGTACATGTGGATCCCTTTCCCCTTTCCATGATTTCTTTTTTTTTTTTTTTTAGTGAGGCAATTGGGGTTAAGTGACTTGCCCAGGGTCACACAGCTAGTAAGTGTTAAGTGTCTAAGGCCGAATTTGAACTCAGGTACTCCTGACTCCAGGGTTGGTGCTCTATCCACTGTGCCACCTAGCTGCCCCTCCATGATTTCTTTGGGAAAAAGACCCAAAAGTGGTATTGCTGGGTCAAAGGGTATGGACAGCTTTATTGCCCTTTTGGCATAATTCCAAATTGCTCTCCAGAATGGTTGGATCAGTTCACAGCTCCACCAATAATGCATTAGTGTTCCAATTTTCCCACAGCTTCTCCAACATTTATTATTTTCCTTTTTTGTCATATTAGCCACTCTGATAGGTGTCAGGTGGTACCTCAGAGTTGTTTTAATTTGCATCTCTCTAATCAATAGTGATTTAGAGCATTTTTTCATATGGGAATAGATAGCTTTGGTTTCTTCATCAGAAAACTGCCTGTTCATATCCTTTGACCATTTCTCAATTGGGGAATGACTTGGATTCTTATAAATTTGATTTAGTTCCCTATATATTTTAGAGATGAGGCCTTTTTCAGAAGTACTGGCCTCAAAAATTGTTTCCCAGCTTTCTGCCTCCCTTCTAATAGGAAGAACTTTTGATTGGGTTTGGGGGCTCTTTCTGCTGTTCCTACAGACATCAGCTGTTGTGTGCAGGAGGAATATTGTGTCATAAAAACAGTTCAGGGGCAGCTAGCTAGGTGGTGCAGTGGATAGAGCACTGGCCCTGGATTCAGGAGGACTTGAGTTGAAATCTGGCCTCAGACACTTGACACTTACTAGCTGTGTGACCCTGGGCAAGTCACTTAACCTTCATTGCCCCTCCCCTCCCCCCCAAACAAAAAACCCAGTTCATAACCAGTGTTACTAACACACTCTGCTATTCAACAATTGTGTCTCTTTCCTTTCATACTAAACGGTAATAGTACACAGCTGGTAGACAGTGGCCCATTGCCTAGGAATGTAAGCACTGCTTGCTTTTAGTTCACTACAAGCCCCAGAGAGCTCTCTATTTATACTTGGGTAAGAGACTTATTTTTGTCTCTTTAGGAAATACATTTAGTAAAAACAAATGTTAATATGAATAACCGGTCTCAGACAAAAGTTTTACTGGAATTGTGGCCGATTTTGTACTTGAAAAGTACAAGATGAAGTTAGGTAGACTCTGCTGGACCATGAAGAGACTCCCTAGTCATCTCCACCCCATGGTCCTCTCCCTTCATCCTTATGTCCTTGGCTTTGCCTAAGCCCATCTTTCACCTCTCTCTGTGCCGCGGAGGAGCTAAAGCTCCACCCAACAGCAAAGTTAAAAATGCTAATGTTTATATGTGGAACCCCTAAGGAAAGAGGCTTTGGTTTCTGCAAGAGATTACTGAAAATACATTTGTCTGCATGCAGTTCTTGACAGCAAAACATTCATTCTAATATGTACTTTTTCTAATACAGCAACTGCAAAATAATCTATAAAATGCTGTACACAAAAGAAAATGGTAACAAAAACCATTTTTCTCACTAGTAATTCCTTAGAGTTATGTGACTTTCTGTGCTAATATCTCAATAAACACAAAAGCGATTTCAGACAATACTCACTTTTCATACACATGAAGTCTACAGTACCATAAGTACAGTACAGTAAAGAAAATTCTTAAAACTAAAACCTTTTTAACCTGACTTTTACCTTCCATTGTCAGTTGGCAGTGTGGGGACATAGTGCTATGTACCATACTGCTGTGAACCTCTCTACCTTACCGGCTCTGTGGAAACCAAGGCGAAGGTCGTTGGGGCTTCTTTGATGTCATTGGAAGATTCTGAGACTGTCGAGATCTTGACATCACCTCTGACACTGACCTTCATGTCTGGTGGATGGTGTCAGAGAGCAGCTTGAAATAATCTGTCAGCCACATGTGCTTTGTGTACTGTTTGAGATCCTTAAGGGTCTCAGTATTGGAGCATAGTTACAAATGTGTGTGGTTGCCAATGCAAAATTGAAAATGAAGTTACTGGGGCAGTTAGGTGGCACAGTGGATAAAGCATCCTTCCCTGAATTCAGGAGGACTTGAGTTCAAATCTGGCCTCAGACACTTACTAGCTGTGTGACCCTGGGCAAGTCACTTGACCCTCATTGTCCTGCAAAAACCAAAAACCAAACCAAAATGAAGTTACCAATAAAATAACAGGAACATGTGAAGTCACGCAGTTATTGAGATGGATTGTACAAGCACTGTCCCTGGAGAGGGTGTATCAGTTCATTGACTCTAATCACCATCCCTGTGACTTCCTAGTCCAAAGCAACCTCCCTTTCCCACCGTTCCCTTTTACCCCTTGTTCTGCCTCCTTCTCACCGACCACAGCTGCACAACCTTAGTTCTGGCCTCATTACCTCAGGCCTAGATTATTCATTAGTCTCCCTGCCTCAGGCTTTTCACTCTTCTAGTTCCACACCAGGGCTTCTGAAACTTCCTTCCCACTCACTCTAAAATAAACAGTATGCATAGCTTATTACTGTGCCAGACTTTTTTGTGACCCCAGAAGGGCTGGAGACCCACAGTCGAAGAAGCTTTGCTTTGTACCAGGGCCCCAGTTAAGCACTCCTGTTGTCCATCAATTCCAGTGGTCCTGTTGCCTGGAGGAACCAATATAAAGTGCGTCGTTTAGCTTTTGAAGCCCTTCACAAGCTGCCCCAACTTCCCACCCTCTGGTCCACTCTCTGTTTCTCCTGTTTGGTATTCTGCCTCCCATCTCCATGCCTATGTAGGTGTTAAACTTAGCCTCAGGCTTCCCAAGTGGAGCTTCCCCTCCCCCTCCACTTCAGCTGTGGGGAGGGGGTTGGGGTCCTCTGAGCTGGGCTAAGCTATGCAGATGAAAAACCCCAGGCCATGGGCATTGCCTGTGCACACCACCGGGAGGTGCGTGAAAACCCTCAGAGTCGCTGGGAGCACAGGCTTGGCTGGCCCTGGGGGTGGCCAGCCCCAGGTTTCACCTGAGAGAGAGAGTTAAATAAGAAGGGACACTGGAGACACTGAGGGGCAGTCAGCACGGGGAAGTTGGAGACGGGGATTGGAGAAAGCAAGATGGGGTGGACTGACGGAGCAGACAGAAAGAACGGTGTAGAGAAAAGGGTTTTTGTAGTGAGTTAGACTGAAGGAGGTGGGTAAGAGAAGAAGCACTTGGGAGTTTGTCACGACAGTACAGAAAGGGGGTTTGCTAAGGAGACTGAGGCTAAGGTAGTGAGAGAGAAGTTAAAGAGTGAAGCAAGGGGCTTGGAATTAGAAGAAAGGAGCTGAGCAGTATCAGTGAAAAGTGCAGGGGATCTGGGGTGAAGGAGAAAAAGAGTGAAAGTTGGAGAAAGCTGGAGCATACCCTAAGGCAGTGCCGCACTGCCCTTGTATTAAAAGCAGCCGTGTCTTATAATTTACACTTCTTTACCCTTATCTTTTACATTGATTTTTAGAAATAAACTCTGCTTTGATTATTTAATTAAGAGGCTTCTTAGTCTTTTGCTCATCAATTTGGGAGCGGAGCCCTGTGGAGAAAATTTTAAATGGCCCTTACTAAATTAATAGCAGTCAGACAGCCAGCCAGTCAAAAGTCCCAAGATTAAGCTCCCAGTCAGAACAGCCCCAAGTTAGTTAAAAATATTTTCATACCTAGAATGCATTCTCTCCCAGTCATCCTTACAGGGAACTTTCCCACTGCCAGTGCCCTCCATCTTTATTCTTTTTTTAAACTACCTTTTATTCTCTTTATATTCATCTGACATAGACTTATATTTGTCTTCTCCATCTGGATGTGAACTGACTGAGTAGAGATTCTTTCTTTGTACCTATGTCCCCTGTGCCTTGTGCAGTAGCTGGCACATTCTAGGCACTTAGTACTTGTGGATGGATTGAGGGGTTTACATTTTACCTTAAGGGAAGTAGAGAGATATTGGAGATTTTTGAGCAGGGGGGTTATGTGATCTCTGATTTAGAAAGACTTTTGTTAGTGGTATGGAAGCTGGATGGGTGAGAGTAAAGGCCTGAAGCTTTAGGTAAATGGCAAGGAGGGCCTGTGGCCATGGGAGGGGAGAGAAAGGGGTGGTAGGTACTTGGGGAGCCCAGCACAGTGCCTGTCACCAAGGAGGTGTGCTGAATTGACAGATCGCTACCCAAGTCAGCCTTTGAAAGCACAACTAGGACTGAGTCGCTTGGCTAAATGAAAACTCATTTATTCCTCACTACTTAGCAAACAGAATATGCATTCCTGCCTAGGTCACAATCTGACTGTACCTACCAGAGCAGCCTCATCTCCTGTGATTTCCCTTTGTATGTCTGCTGTCTAACTCAGGTCTCCATTTTTATGTTGACCTTGCCCATTTCTCCTACCCAGTCTCCCCCAAATTTCATGTTCTGTCCCTTCAGGGCCCAGTTCAGTTTCCATTTCCTTCATGAACGCTTCCTTGATCCTCCCAACTTTGTTGTCCCCATTCTGCTCCCCACCCTCTGTGTGAAAGTGATTTCTTGCTTGGATCTAAGTTTTGCATTTTTTTAAATTAAAAAATATCTAGGGGCAGCTAGGTGGCGCAGTAGATAGAGCACTGGCCCTGGAGTCAGGAGGACCTGAGTTCAAATCTGGCCTCAGGCACTTAACACTTACTAGCTGTGTGACCCTGGGCAAGTCACTTAACCCCAATTGCCTCACTTAAAAAAAAAATCTTACTTTGATTATTCTACCTATTGCTCCCCTCCATCCACTGGAAAAAAGAAATAGAGAAATACAAAACCCTTGTATTCCATAAGCACAGTCAAGCAAAGCATGTTTCCATCCTCCAAGACATCTAGGCTTGAAATCTATGTCATCCTGAGTCCTCACTCTCTCATACCTCTCTCCCCCCAGTCCTTTCTGCCTTTGTGGTCTAACAGTTTCTCATGCTCTCCCTTCTCTTCTCTGACACAGCCACCATCCTGCTGTTGTGGTCCCATATCACCTCACGCCTGGACCATTGACATCGTCTTTTGGTTGGTCTCCTTGCCTCAGATGGACAAAATGATCTTTAAAAGCACTGGTCTGACCAGGTCTCTCTGCTCTCCCCATTCAAAAACTTCACTGGCTTCCCTATTATTACCTGGCCCCTTCAGACTTTTCCAGTTGTCTTACACCTTACATCTCTGTATATCATTTGATCTCACGATACTGGCCTCCTTGCTGTTCCTCACACTTGTCATGCCATCACCCCACATGGTGTTTTCCCTGGAGCTATCTTCCTCCTCATCTCTGCCTCCTGGCTTTCCCAATTTCCTTCACGTTTTAGCTAAAGCTCTACCTCCCTCCTATAAGAAGCCTTCCCAGTTCTCCTTATTCTTAGTACCTTCCCTCTGAGACTACATGGCACCCATTTATCTTGTTGTTATCTTGTTGGTATAGAGTTGTTCACATGTTGTCTCCCCATTAGACGGTGTGAGGGCCAAAATTTGATATACGGAATGTTATTTGGGTGACTCGCCTTAATATTGGGGTCCCGGAAATATGAGGGACCTTTTAGGTTCACCCTCCCCTCTGAACTGCCCTTTTTAGATATTTCTCCCAGGTCAATAAGAAAGGAGCCTTTAAGCTTTAATTCTCAAAAGGATCAGATTTTATTACTTGGGAAGTAATTAAACAATAAAGGTAAAACTATAAAAATCAAAGATAAGGAAATAGGAAAATAGAAATACAGATAAATACTCTTAACTCTAAACTTAACATATTCAATCCTCAGACCATTTCCAGTTAAGCTAGTTCAAAGGAATTTAGGGTTTTCTGTAATTAACTCACCAACACCTGGCCAAGGACGGCCACCACAAGGGCTGAAGAACCAGAGACTGCCTTCTGAATCACCCTCCCCCTCCCTTCAGGGATCGTTCAATCTTTCCTCCCCCAAAAGGGGAGGTCCTTCAGAAACTGCCTATGGAGAGTTCTTCTAACCTCAGTAGCATACATAACCTCAGAGTGGGCCAGGTGTGGCCCCTCCCAAATGAGTCAGCTAAAAACGGCAATATTAATCTTTACCACAAATAATTTTTACCACAACGGGGAATCCCTTGGGGGAAGGAACTGGTTTTTTTTTTGTTTGTTTCTGATTTTTTCCCAGAGCTTAGCAAAGTACTTGGCATATAGTAGGTACTTAATAAATGCTTATTGACTGAGGACAATCATATTCATTGTTTTTTATAGCACACTAATGGTCCATTTCATTTGTATGTTGCATATTGTTTATAGTATTTCTTTATTTTAGCCTTCAGTTGATGGGCATCTTTGCTACCACAAAAAAAATGTCACTAAATATTTTGGCAACTATCCAGCCTTTCTTTCTATCCATTACCTCCTTAGGGTATATGTCTACCAGCAGAATCTATGGATCAAAGGGTAGAGATGTTTTAGCCACTCGATTTACATAATTCCAAATTGCTGTCTGAAGTGGTTAGATCACTCCACCAGCAATGCATAACATGCCTGTCTTTCCACAGTCCCCCCAAAATGATCTCTTTCCATCTTTTGTAATCTTTGTCAGGGTTATTGTGATTTTCATTTCTCTATTAGTAATTTGAAACATTCTTTCATATGGTTGCTAATAGTTTGTAATTCTTTTGAGAACTGTTAGTTCATATCCTTTGACCACTTATCTAATAAGAAATAAATGACTTTTGGATTTCTCAATTTCTGTTGCCTATTTATCCTAAATATCTGTTATCAGAGTTAGTTGATAAAAATATGCCACCTCCCCAGAATGACTTTTCATTCTAGTCACATTAATTTTATTCTTGTGAAATTTGGTTTTCAACTTCATATAATCAGAATTAGCTTTTGTTTTTAGAAATTGACCTCTATCCCTCGTTTTTGTTAAAAATTCACTTCTTGGGGGCAGCTAGGTGATGCACCGGCCCTGGAGTCAGGAGGACTTGAGTTCAAATCCTACCTCAGACACTTGACACTTACTAGCTGTGTGACCCTGGGCAAGTCACTTAACCCCAATTGCCTCACCAAAAAAAAAAAAAATTCACTTCTTATCCAAAGCTGTGAAAGGTAGATGATCTTTTTTTCTAATAATTTTTCAATGGTATGACCATTAATATTCAAGTCACATGTCTATTTTGAATTTGTTGTGGTTTATGTCGTAACATGTTAGTTTAAGGCTAATTTCTGCCAGACTGCTTTCCAGTTTCCCCAGAAATTCTTGGCAAATAAATTGGGTAATGTATCTTTTTAGATTTTTTGGACACTTCATTACTGTGTTCAGGTATTTAGCATTCTTCTTTGACAACCCTGTTCCACGGGTCTCTTTTTCTATTTTTAAACTAATACCAAGTGATTTTGAATATTCCTGCTTTATCATATAATTTGGCGTCTGGAAGTTAATCCTTATCTTTCTGGTTCTCACTGTTCTTAGAACCATGCATCTACATTGCACCAGGCAGTTTTTATGGTTCTGCTTAAGTTACGAGTGCAAGAATGCTGACAGTGAGATGTTTCATTTTTTTATTCACGTCCAACTAATTGTGACCCCATATGGCAGACAGATGAAGAAGCTGAGGCAAACAGAATTAAGTGATGTGCCCAGGGTCACAAAGCTAATAAATGTCTGATGCCAGATTTGAACTTGGGGGATGAGTCTTCCTGATTCCAGGCCAATCACTTTATCCATTGCACCACCCGGCATGCTGCCTTAGCTGGCATACACTAAAAATAGATTTGTTCCAACTTCATGTTATCCAGCATCCCTTCTTTCCAGTCCCCAAGTAGATGATGCATGGGGTCTGGGAAGGCCTCAGATTGTGTTTTGTCTCCCATAAGCTGAAGCAGCTCCCACAGCTGTGTATTTCAGCATCTTCCAGCCGTCTTTGTGGGCTTTTTGAATGGCATTTGAGGCCGAACATTGGCATCACGCACATTAAGACTATAAGAATTGAAGATTTGGAAGATGCCCAGATTAGAGTGAAATGCCATCAGAAATGCTGGTGACCTTTTAAAGAATCCAACATGTGTTCAGCCCGAGCTTCCTATTCCTCAAAGCTTTTTTAAAAAAAAAAAATTGCCCAGTAAAATAGGAACTTGCTTTGTTATGGAGTGATTGAGTTAATTGACAAGGAAAAAGCATCATGTAGCATCGTTTCAGACAGAGAGAGGGATTTTGAATTTTGCCAAAAAGGAGGAGTAGGAATTTGGGTGGATGGAGGAATTCTGTTTGGGCAAATGAACTAGAAATGGGTACATTTAATAAACAACTTTGAAGAACTAAATCAAGTTGTCCCAGGAAGAATTTTCCCACAGTGCTCAAGACAAAGAATAAAGAAGTACTTTGTTAGCCAATCTTTTGTGACTCATTTGCATCAAGGCAAAATATTTAATGCCTCTCTTGTAAATGTAACATTTTTAACAGTACACTTTTATTTCTCAGTTTAAAAGGACTGAACAGCTTTAGAAATGGGATTATTCAAGAAAAAAGCCTGTTTTACCTGTAATTTTCTATGTTATTGCTTATCATTTATTTTGTAGTCTAACAGTGGAAAAACACTTCCACATTCAATATTCAGCTGTTACTGAGTCAATTGTGGCAACATAACCGTATGTTTGTTTCATTTTGTGTTACTTCTGATTGTACTAATGCTTCAAGAAATTTTAGAATTTTGGTTTGTCCTAAAATATTAAGCCAGACTTTGATTGGATTAACTAGACATCTGGTTTCCCAGTTGTAGCAGGGTGTCCACCAACAGATGATGGGCAGAGCTCTGTTTTGAGTAGCAGGAATAAGAGGAGGGTTTGTGTAGGTGAAAGTTTGGGCAACAACTTTTGAGAAAATCAGAATAAGGATAGAAATTAGCTGAGATACTTACAGCTTCCTACGTGAAGCCTAAGTCCTAATTTGGGTTGGAGGAACAGCGTGGATGGGGTGCCAGGGTAGAGGTCAGGAGCGCTTGAGCTCAAATCTGGTGTCACACTTGCTGTGTGACTCTGGGCCAGTCCCTTCACCCTCAGTTTGCCTCCATTTCCTCATCTGTAAAACAGCTGGAGAAGGAAATGACAAACCACCTTGGTATCTTTGCCGAGAAAACCCCACATGGGCTCATGAAGAGTCAGGTACCATGGAAATGACTGAAAAACAAGTGGGCCAGTCCCTTCACCTCTGTCTGCCTCCATTCCCTCATCTATAAAATGGGAATGGTAACAGCGCCTCCCTCCCCAGGTTGTGACACAGCACAGGGCCTGACACAGTGAGCGCCCTAACAACGTGGGTGAGGACAGAAGCGAGTGTCCTCAGACAGTAACCTAAGGGCTAGAACAGTTTGGTCTTGTGTCTCCAGCACCAGCACACTGTATCTACTGGGCCGTTACCATGGGCCAGACATGATGCTGTGTGGAGCTGAGAAGTGGAGAGCAGCTGCAGACTGATACTCAGTGGGATGGTGTATCAAGGAAGGGTTTTTGTCAGATGGGTGAGACACGGGTGTGTTGGAAGGAAGGAGCCAGTAGACACAAGAGACTGCAGATAAGTGAGAAAGGGATAATAGAATGGATAACCATCTGGAGAAGGCAGGAGAGGGGAGAGGCCCAGAGATGCTTTTAGATTTATTGACCTTGGCAAGGAGAAAAGGCTACTTTGTGTGAGACTGGAGAGAGGGAAGGGATGGTGGGAGAGGATGTCTGAGTCATGTGAGACCAGTAGGAGGGAGAGAAGAGGAAGCTGTCTGAGGATGGCTTCAGATTTTTTCAGAGAAGTTAGGAAAGTAGGTCCTCAACCGAGAGAATTGGGAGGTGGGTGGGGAAGAGAGCCTTGAAGGATGACTAGATGATTAGGTGTGTAGGAAATGCTTGGGGCAGTTTCACTTCTGTGGTTTATTATCGCTGCCATACAGAAAACTGACCTCACTTAGTATATTGACATTATCTCTTCTTGCATGTCTGGAGGTCACAAAATTAAAAAAAAACCAAACACTTTATTGAAAGATTGAAAACCAAAAAACTCCCAACTCACCAAACAGACACAGGCCAATAAGCAGGCCTTTTTCAAAGATCTCATTAGATTTTTTTTTTTTTTAGTGAGGCAATTGGGGTTAAGTGACTTGCCCAGGGTCACACAGCTAGTAAGTGTTAAGTGTCTGAGGCCAGATTTGAACTCAGGTCCTCCTGAATCCAGGGCTGGTGCTCTCTCCACTGCGCCATCTAGCTGCCCCTAATTAGATTATTTTTGATTGCTAGTTTTCTTCTTTAGCATCATCTCTGCTGAAAAGAGTAAATGTGGCTAACAGGAAGTCAGCTAACTTGTCTTGTGCAGAGGGGAAATAGGAGCAGTTTAGGATGCAGTGGAATTATTGGAAGTAAACTCTCTGAGGGCATTCTTGGAAGGTAGTGGAGGAGGGCTACATACACTCTGCCTTAGCCTCAGCTGCATTCACATATTCTCTCATTGGCCAAGAAGACAGTGGAAATTGTCGAGGAGAGGTCAAAGTCAGCAGAATAATCAGTACACATATTTATTTTTATTATTATTTATGTTTATTAAGTGCCGACTGTGCACAAGTCAAGGATGAGCTTGGGATGCTTCTGGGATGAAAGGGAGGCATAACTCTCTGGTTGCATGTAGTTCCTCAGTCAGTGTGGATGGCAGCATCTCCATACCTCCTCCTCAAGCACAGATCAAGTAGGTTGGGCACTCCAACCTACAACTCCGACCACAACTCTTCTCCTATCAGATTGAAATAGGAAATGAAAGAGACCCTTTTCATTGTTATTTGGGAGTTTCAAAGAAATCTCAATACAAATATAAACCCTTTGAATTGATTGTTTAATTTCTAAAAAATTGCTATCAATTTCCATTAAAGCCACAAATGTATTTGATTTGTGACACAGTAACCATTTGTCATATATTGTTACAAAGGTAAACAAACACACAAAATTTAACCAAGTTTTGTGTGTTAACAGGAGCTTCGTTCCACAGCTTTAAAAATGTTTCTTTTCTTGAATTGAATCTGAAATTAATTTTCTTCTGTCCTTCCTTCTTCCTCCCCTCCCCCTTTTTTTTCTAGCCCAAATGCTATGGACAGATCCTGTTAACAGAGGTGTTTAAACATTTAAATTTGATTGAATCAGATTACTTTGGATTGGAATTCCAGAATGTCCAGTCTTATTGGGTATGTAAAGAACAAAATTGTTTATTTTTGGAAAAATGTTGGAATACTGTTATACGGGGGTGAAATGCATATGACATTAAATGGTATATACTTGCTGTTGATAAGGTTCCTGCCAGCTACCTTGTATTTATTTTATTTTATTTTAAAAAACATTTATTTATTTAATAATAATAAACATTTTTATTTAAAGTTTTGAGTTCCAAATTTTATCCCTCCTTCTGTCCCAGAGGGGGAGTAAGCAGATATAGGTTATACATGTGCAATTATGTAAGACATTACCGTATTAGTCATTTTGTAAGAAAACTTGAATAACAGGAAAAAATGAAAGAAAATGAAAAATAGCATGCTTCAGTCTGTTCAGTCAGCATCAGTTCTTTCTTTGGAGGTGGATAGTATGCTTCATCATTAGTCCTTCGATCATATTGCTAAGAATAGTTAAGTCACTTACATTTCTTTATCAAACAATATTGCTGCCGCTGTGCACATTCTGGTTCTTTCTGCTCACTTCACCATACATCAGTTCATATAAGTCTTTCTAGGCCTTTCTGAAATTATCCTGTTTGTCATTTCTTTTTTTTTTTCAATCTTGAAACTATTTTATTATTTTACCGTAACATGTAAAGATAGTTTTCAACATTTGTTTTTATAAGATTTTGAGTTCCAAATTTTTCTCCCACCCTCTCCCCTTCCCAAGACAGAAAACATTCTAATATAGGTTATATATGTACAATCACATTAAACATCTTTCTGCATTAGTCATGTTGTGAAAGAAGAATCAGAACAAAAGGGAAAAACCTCAGAAAAGAAAAAAACAAGAACAACAAAAAGTAGAAACAGTATGGTTCAATCTGCATTCAGATTCCACAGGTTTTTTTTCTGGATGTGGAGAGCATTTTCCATCATGAGTCCTTTGGCATTGTCTTGGATCATTGTATTGCTGAAAAGAGCTAAGTATATCACAGTTGATCATGTTGCTTTTACTGTGCACAATGTATTACTGATTCTGCTCACTTCACTCAGCATCAGTCTGCTTAAGTCTTTCCAGGTTTTTCTGAAATTTGTCTGCTCATCATTTCTTACAACCTGTTTGTCATTTCTTGTAGCACAATAATATTCCATCACCATCATATACCCCAGCTTGTTTAGCCATTCCCTAGTTGATGTGTATTCCTTTGATTTCTAATTCTTAGCCACCACCAAAAGAGCTACTAGAAATTTGTATTTATTTAAAAAAATATATTTTAAACCCTTTTTTTGGGGGGGGTGTTTGTGGGGCAATGGGGGTGAAGTGACTTGCCCAGGGTCACACAGCTAGTAAGTGTTAAGTGTCTGAGGCCGGATTTGAACTCAGGTCCTCCTGACTCCAGGGTTGGTGCTCTATCCACTGCGCCACCTAGCTGCCCCTGAATAATCTTGCATGAACTGATGCTGAGTGAGAGGAGCAGAACCAGGAGAACATTGTGCACAGTATCATCAACATTATGTGTTGATCAACTGTGATGGATTTGTTTCTTCTTAGCAATACAATGGTCCAAGATAGTTCCAAAGGACTCATGATGGAAAAGGCTCTCCAAATACAGAAAATAAGAACTGTGGAATATAGATGCAGATTGAACCATACTATTTCTTTTGTTTTTTGATGCTGTTGTTTTTCTTTTTCTTTTTCTTTTTTTTTTGGTGGGGCTATGGGGGTTAAGTGGCTTTCCCAAGGTCACACAGCTAGTCAGGTATCTGAGGCCGGATTTGAACTCAGGTCTTCCTGAATCCAGGGCCGGTGCTCTATCCACTGCACCACCTAGCTGCCCCTTGTTTTTCTATTTTGAGGTTTTTCCTTTTTGCTCTGATTATTCTCTTATAACATGACTAATGCAGAAATATGTTTAATGTTATTGTACATATATAACCTATGTCAGATCACTTGCTGTCTTGGGGAGGGAGGGAGGGAGAAAAATTTGAAACTAGAAATTTTATAAAAACAAATGTTGAAAACTATCTCTACATGTAACTAGAAAATAATAAAATACTTTTATAATTTAAAAAAATAGAATGTTCTACAAGAATGGCAGGATCCTTTCGGTTTTTTGTTCAGTTAACAGATACGTATTCAGAGTCTGACATGTGAAAACGCAGTCAGAGAGTTTGGGGGATACAAAAATCCTTAAGGATCTTATAATCTAGTGGGAAAGAATTTTAGAGTTAGGAGAACTTCATAAGTCGTGCCTGCACCCGAGCAAGTGTGTTCTCTACACTTTCCCTGAAGAGAAATGCTTCCCCCTCCTTCCCAGCTGGACTTGGCTGAAAATACCTCCAGTGAGGAGAAACCTGCTCCCTCCCGAGGCAAGAAGTCACCCAGCGCACTCCTGGCGTGCTCTGGTTAGGAGAACGATGTCTTTACATTAAATCTATTGGGCATGTTCAAAAGATTTTAAATTATGTAATAAAAAAGTCATCTTCCTTTTTTTTCTGTTGTCATAGAATCTGACTTTTTAAAAAAGAAATATTTTTACCATTTGTTTTTCTTCTGGATTGTGAATAATATCAGCATTTTTCAGTGTGTCTGCTGAATGGACATGCTAAAAGGAAGCATTGTATAGAATGAGTTTACTTTTCTTTTTTTCATTCCCTTTAGATTTGGCTTGAACCGATGAAACCCATCATTAAACAAATACGAAGTAAGTCCATTTTTGTCCTTTGAAAAGCTTTTGATTTTTTGATGATTCTTAGTTTTTGGAATTGCTTGAGTATAGTTTGATCATCAAGGGACAGTATCAACATGAATAAAACAGCAGTTGATAAAGTAATTTCTGTTTGTTTTGGGGTTAGAAGACAATTTGCAACAGATTTACCTTTTGTTTCTGTTTTTCTTTTGCCACTATTGAAATGAATGTATCATAAGCACATACCAAGTGCTTTTATGTGTTGGAGGTACAGAGAATAAGGTAGAGAGCCCATGGACATTTAAAATTCCATTGATGATTGGTAGCAGATAATCAATAAATTACTGTCCTTATATTGGCCTTTTTTTTTTTTTTTTTAGTGAGGCAGTTGGGGTTAAGTGACTTGCCCAGGGTCACACAGCTAGTAAGTGTCAAGTGTCTGAGGCCAGATTTGAACTCAGGTCCTCCTGACTCCAGGGCCGGTGCTCTATCCACTGTGCCACCTAGCTGCCCCTTATTGTCCTCTCTTTCTTTTTTAGGCTTTCCTTCTTTGTATAACTAGTTTTAGCTTATTCGACAATCACATTATCTTAAAGGTTTTAAATAGCTTGAAGTAGTTTAGTTGCAGTAGTAATAACAACATTGTACCTTTAAGTTTTTAATGATTGGGTTTGTGAAAGGGTGTTTCTTCCTGTTGTTTGTAGATTATAAAAATTATGACACTTTTCCTTTTTCTGTTGAAATTCTACTTGTTACAGTCATAGTAGGGAATCAAGCACAATAATAATGTCTATTAGATCAGACATAGTGGTAGGATCCTATAAATGAATCATAGGATTATCACAAATATAAAAGGGCTCATTGGCCAGTCAGTTATGTTACTTGGTTTTGGAAAGCTTGATAACGATGGAGGAACCCATTTCAATTTAAACTTCCTAGATGTGTAGGAATAAATGGGTCAGAGGCATTTTTTTTCCCCGTATTTTTATTGATGATCTAACTATTCAAGGCATCCTGGTATGGTGTCTGTAAGCCCAGTTTGTGCACCAGAAAACCTTAACTTGAGACCTGACTTGGACACTTATGAGCTGCTCTAGGATCCTGAGGAAGATAGTAGTATACTTCCCAGAGCAGTGTGTGTCATCAGGGATTATGGCCTGGCCTGGGAGGCAGAAGACCTGTACCCTAGCCCCATCTCAGGCACTTAGTAACTGAGTGAACAGGGCAAGAAAAGTCACTTCCTAGTGACCCAGGAAAATGCTGTAAGTTTGTGTGGCACTGACTGATGAGTTGTGGCTCACTCATCTGGACCAATAGAGAATGCTTGTGATGGTTTTTTGTTCAGTTATATCCGACTCTTGATGACCCTGTTTGGAGTTTTCTTGGCAAGGATACTGCAGTGGTTTGCCATTTCCATCTCCAGCTCATGTTACAGATGAGAAACTGAGGCAAACAGGATTAAATGACTTGCTCAGGGTCATACTTCTGGGGAAGTGTCTGAGGTCAGATCTGAACTTGGGAAGAACTCTGTCCACTCTGCCACGTGGCTGCATTAGGATTTCCTCACACTGATGAAAGGATTTTCTCACATTGATGTCCGTCCCTGCCCTTTCTTGCCCCCTTTTCCCCCCAAAAAAGCCCTAAAAAAGCACCAGGCCTCATATAATGCTGTTCAAGGAAAGTAGTTAATATCTTATTTAAAATGAAAATATTTTTACATTGTTTCCAAAATTTCAAGTTAAACGTGTTATTTCTATGTCTATAGAAAGTAACTTTGTGGTGTTTTAAAATATTTTTGTCATAGGACCAAAGAACACAGTTCTTCGGCTAGCTGTCAAATTTTTCCCACCTGACCCTGGACAGTTGCAAGAAGAGTACACAAGGTAAAGAAGCTATAACTTAACACATTTTAAAATGAAAACAAGTTCTGGGAGCAGAATTAGTCATTGGGACTCATTAGAAAGGCAGTTATCTAAGACTTTGAACCAAGGATTTGTGACGCAAATGTCTACTCAAGTAAAATGAAATTGTTTAGACAATGAGATGGTTTTTTTTTGCGCTAATATATTGATTAAGATCATTTTTACAGGATGTTTGTAATTGGAAAAATTAGTAGATCTTTGCACAGAGCTTTCAGATATGCCTGATAGATATGTCTTATTTTTATAGAAAGATGCTCTTAAAATTTAAAAGGAAAGAGGAACCTTGGCCAGAGAAAGAATCACAATCCCTGGGTTTTCTTTTCAGCCTGTTCCTGCCTCATAGTGGACTCCTTAGAGGTCGTGTCTCTTCCCTGGGTCTCAGTTTTCTACCTAATCTTTGAAACAAAAGGATTGATCTAAAAAAATCCATCTGGCCCCTTCATTGCACTGTGGAGGCTGTTTGAAAAGACCCAACAGAAGTTGTCTGTGGTCCTTTTGTGTAGCTTCTCTTACATTAGATAACGTGATTTATGGTCATGCAAAACCTAACTGTAAAGAACCCAGGTACAGTAACCCTGATTAACAAGGTGGCCAGTGCATATTGCTCATTAGAGAAATTATATTTTAAAATATAGGATTAGATCTTTATAGAATTGACATTAAAATAGTTGGTATTAAATTGCCTTGGAAAATAAATTTTAATAAGAATTTCAGTCAGGTGATGTGGATCTCTTTTAGACTAACAGGGTTAGGCGTCAGAGAACAGGCCTATAACATCACAGTTTGGGTTGCCTTCCTCCCACGTGGTCATGGTTATTTTAGTGTTTTCTGTCACTGGGAACACCCCTTAGGACATTACAATATGTATGAAAGACTCAGCATGGTACAGTGAGAAAAGTACTAACTCCCAGGCCCACATCTATCAGCCTATTTACCCAAACTTTGCCATCCTGAAATAAGGAGAGGTTTAGAATTGGTCTGCATAATGTTGAAAAAAAAAATTAAAGGGTTTTAAGAAGCAGCTTGCTTTCTCAAGATACTAACCCCCATTAAAGTGATTTAAGGTGATTGAAATGTGTAACATTTAGAGGTAAACCTTGTTCTGGGGACTCAGTGTAAAATGTGTGTTTGACTAAGATGAAGATTGTAACCCTGAATTTATTGCCTAGAAGAGTGTACAGCTGTGGACTTGCTGGAAGGGGCAGCAGATGATGTTGGGAGACAGACACCCCCCCCCTTCTCTGCTACCATAGGGCTCTCTGGGGGAGGGGCAGCTATTAGCCACACTTGAGACAGAGAATCTGATGAAGATGCTGCGGATGGTATCACTGCTGTCCAGTTAGTGACCAGGGCTTGGGCAACTTTGCTTGATATTGCCACCACTACGGGTGCACGTTTTTATGTGTAACAGATGTCCACATTCGTTTCTAAACCAGCCCCCCTGAAAAACAGTGCCACGTCTGAGTGTGCGTGGAAGCCAGCAAGCCTGGTTGTTTGGCCAAAGCGACTTGTCCTGGCCAAGTTTATTCCCAGTTTTCCTCTGATTAGTAGGTGCTTGTGTGTGGCATTCACTCTCTGGGGCCCTCAGTGACAGCTCATTTCCTTCAAAGTCGTGTGCCACGCCCACTGCTGAAGGCCCTTCCTTACTGTCACTGCCCAGGAGCAGTGGGTGCCTTGCCTTCAGATGAGAGTCAAAGCTCGTATCCATAAGTAACTCTGAAAATCCTCTTTCTTTAGATATTTGTTTGCCCTCCAAATCAAGAGAGACTTAGCAGAGAAGCGACTCCCCTGCAGTGACAACACGGCCGCCCTCCTCACTTCTCATCTCTTGCAGTGTTAGTATCTCTCTCACCACCAGTTTTGTGAATGACTGGATCCAAGCCCATGGAGTCTCCTGGGCATGTCTATACCCAGAAAGCACCAGGGTGCATAGGGCATGTATAGAATGATGTCATGCTGCTGTTTGGCTTAGAGTTATTGCAGTGGAACTGTCTGGGGAAGAGTGTTTGGGAGCTGACGGAAACTCTCGGGTGCCCTCAGCTCCACAGGGCTTGATTTCTATTCAAACTGGGCATGTGCCTCATAAAAATCAGGTCAGGCCCAAAGAGGTAACAGATTCTGAAAGAGATGGCCCTGCCTGCTAGAGCTTTGGTCACCTCCAGTGATTTCAGTGAAGCAAAGCACAATAAACCCAAGGTGCAGAGGGAAGCAGTGTTGCTTCAAGTCCTGATGCAAGTAGAAACCAGACCTTCATGAGAAATAACAGGCATGTCCAAATCACATCTGGTTGTAAATATAACAGGGAGCAGGGGGATGAGGGAAGATGGTACGGGACTCTGAAAAGTAGAGAAACAATTGAAAATTGTCTATTAGGATAATCCAGTTTTAAAAGAGTGATAAAGATATAAATCTGAGGTTCTAAATTTGAAAGCAAAAAGGGAGGTTGTCAAAAGTTCGAGAAGTTTTTGGGAAAGAGCTAGGTAAACCCAAGGTGAACCGTTCAGTTGTCCTCCCTTGTTGCCCACCACCATGTACTGCAAAGACTCTTGGATGCCATCCGTACTTTGGTGAGGAGTTGGCAGAGGCTTGCCGTCATTCTGGGTTGGGAAGCACAGCTGAAGCTGACCAGACACAAGCAGAAGAAATCTGTGCTAGGACGCTCCCCCCCAACACACCCACACACCCCTCAACATTGAGAACCTGCTGTGTGCGGGGCCCTGGGATGACAAACATAAAAATGAATGAGTCGCTGCCCTTCCATAGCTTGCATTCTATTGGGAGGATAAGACATGTATATAGAAATGGAACAACAAAGTAAATGTGAAAGAATTCCAGTGGGAGGGTGGGCAGAGCTCAGTGAAGGTTCTGTTGACTTAGAGAAGTGTCCTGTATTTCAGACTCGTTGCCAAGACAGGCTCCCCTTGCCTCTGTGCTGTGGTGAAATGAAGCAGCTCTGACTTTCTGAAGGGTTTTTTGGCAAACTGGGCTTTGGGGACAGGGGAAGTGATGTGTTGGCTGGTTTGTCTGGTTGTTTGCTATGTGTCTGTGTGATTCATGGAAGGCTTCTCATCCTCTATTTGGCATTCATCTCATCTGTTGGGTTTTTTCTGACTTCCCAGTTTACTGTTTTTTAAAAAAAACTTAAGCAAGGTCTTTTGTTGGTTTTACTCCAGCTGAGATAGGGGACTACGAAGAAAATGCAGATCGAGAGCATCTTAAAATCAATAACTATGTACCGAACCAAGAACAAATTCAAGAGAAGATCATAGAACACCATCGAGAACACAGGTAAGCAACATCACTGTTACCTCTATTCACTAACCAGAGTGGGGCGGGGGGACTGCTGGAATGGAGGAGGGTGGTTTGTTCACACAGTCGTGATCTGTATTGGAGCCTTTGCTTTTTTTGGTCTCAAAGTGAGGGTTCAATGCAGGGGGCAGAGCAGGAGGTGAAGAATCACTGTTGTCATTTATTAAGCACCTCCTGTATGCCAGGCACTGGCATAAGGCATGAGACAGGACAGTCTCTGCCCTCAAGGGGTGTGAGGAGGTGAGAGCTTTAGGCTGATTTCATCATCTTGCACAGTGTTGAGTTCTTGGGGACACAGATTGTATTTGGCACTGCAGGAGGAGAGGCAGCAGGCCTTCGGAGGTGGTGGGATTGCTCAGTGTCCAAAGCCGGTATAAAAATCACCTGTGCTAAATGGACGTTTGGAGCCACTCTTGACGTGTCCATAAGTTGAGTCAGTGGAAATGTTTAAGCATTTTGGGGTAATGATGCCCTCTCTTCAGTTGTGAGCACAGCAGTGTAGTGGAGGATAAATGTAGAAATGAAAAAAAAACATTAATGAAGCCCTTCTGAAGTGCCAGCCAGTCTCTGCTCTGAAAGAGATCCCTCTCTAATTGGGAGGGACAGCGCTGAGTGTTCAGCTGTAGGCTAATAGACCCCAAAGTCCTCAGGTGCGTGGCTAAGCAGGGCTCCTTGGGGTCCATCTGGGAGGCCACATGGCTTGGCTGGGTGTCTTGGAGGGTCAGGGTGACCCTTGACAATAAGACCTGGCCATTCTCTTCACTGGAATGACTGCACACCTCAGTAGTGTCGCTCCATCTCTCTCCTCCCCACCTTGGGGTGGGGTCTGGGGCCCCAGGAGCTAAAGGTCAGTTTGTATAAAGGTGAAGTAGCACCCTGTCTTGTCTTTGAAGCTTTTGGTTTCAGTAGTCTAACATTAGCAGTAGAGGGAGGGCACCAGAGAAAAAGTGTGAGGGGTTAGAAATAGGATGTGCCTAAAAGGTTAGGGCTGGGTACAGCCACCCTGAGTACAGAGGGACCCTGCGGAGTTGGGGGGGGGGCGCGGCGTGACTAGTGTCACGCAAGCAGACTTCATTGGCTCAGATGGTAAAACAAAGTTGTCTTTTGGGGTGCAGGCCCCTCTGGAGGCTGCAGTGGCGAAATAAGATTCACCTCTGGGAAAGCAGAAGGAACAGGATAGAAATACAAGGTGGCAGAAATATAAGATTTGTGTTTATTTGGGATAAGGAGAGAGGAAGGGAGCAGTGGTTATTTTTTTTTTTTTTTAGTGAGGCAATTGGGGTTAAGTGACTTGCCTAGGGTCACACAGCTAGTAAGTATTAAGTGTCTGAGGCCGGATTTGAACTCAGGTACTCCTGACTCCAGGGCCGGTGCTCTATCCACTGCGCCATCTAGCTGCCCCTGTGGTTCTTTTTCAAGAAGAGTCTTTTGTTAGGATCAAATCCATTTTATAACAGCTTTCTGTGCTATTTGAGACTGTGAACATTTTAAATGTATTCCATGCTAGAGTATCACCCTTTGTACCCAGATTGTGCCAGCCACTTCTCAGGCTTCTCTTGTTTTTAATCCTACTTCGAAGACCTTAACTTTGCCAGTCAGGCAGCGCCCCATTGATTCTCTTAGAAAGGCACATGCAAACCTGGGTGGGTGTATATGTTATATTTTTAGCTTTCTCATCAGGGTTTATGGTTTCTCTTTTATAAGAAAATGTCATCCTTATTTTGTAGAGTCTCATTTCTGATGTTTCTTGAAGTTTTCCACTTGGTTTCTCCTTTGTCAGTCAAGACAGCCTGTAGCTGGTTCTTGGTGTTAAAGGGCATTTTCTTTGGTTGCACCAGGCTTAGCTGAATCCTCAAGATTATAGAATCAACTTTCCACCCACACCATTTAACATAATAACACTTCTCCAGCTTTTGGCTGACCACGAGCCGGTGAAGATGGTTAATAATAGAGAACGAAATGGGCTCATGTGCCCTATGTTGTTTGCAGGTTGTCTCCCCCATTAGGCTGGGAGCTTTTTTGGGGTATCCCCAGCACTTAGCCCAGCCCCTGACACATAGTAGGCACTTCATAAATGTATTGACTGAGGAGTGATTGGAGGTAATTGAGTAGAGGGAAGGCAGTGACATTCAGGAGAACCAGGAAAGACTCTTCATGGAAGGTGGCATTTTAGCTGGAAAGGAAGCCAGGAGGGGGAGGGGAAGAGGGAGAAGCATTCCCAGTGGACAGAATGGACGCTGAGGATGTCCAGGGGCCAGTGTCCAGTAGTGCTGAGGACGTGGGAGGGAGGGAGGTGTGAGGGCTCTGAAGGCTGGACAGAGGGAGCATTTTGTGTTTGATCCTGGAGGTGAGTAGAGCCCAGAGTCTACAGAGCAGGGGAGCAACCCAGTCAGACCCTTCATGGAGTTGGTTTCTGTTCATTACTGGTGCCAGACAAACAGCACCCCAGGGTGGGGTTCAGTGCTTGGCCCACACTTGGCTCTCCGGTGTGACGTAGCATCAATGGGGGAAATACAACTCCACTTATTTTTAGAAGGCAGCCTGACTCCTAGAAAGATTACCAGACACTTAATCCATTCTTAGTGAGCTTCTTAGGCAAGGTGACGCCTCCCTGTTGTTGGAACATTGCCTCACGTTCTGTCTGAGCTCTTCTGCACATGGTAGCTGGATATAGCTTTGCCAGTCATCTACAAACCTCCTGAATATTCCGGGACTCCACAGATGACATTCACCAAGCAAGACATTTCCTGTAGAGTGGAAGGTCATTTAGATCATTGTCATCAGCTAGGCTTCCTGCTGATCTAGTCAGTCTGTAGCTAGGTGCATAAACAGAAGACCATGGTATTTCTTCACCATTTATTAGGAATAGGTTATTTTTAATGTTGTACTAAAAACTGTTCTCATGTTATTTTTCCTTTAAAGGGGCCAAACACCCGCTGAGTCAGATTTCCAGGTACTTGAAATTGCTAGGAAGTTAGACATGTATGGGATCAAGTTTCACCTGGCCTCTGATCGAGAGGGGACCAAAATTCACCTTGCTGTTTCTCACATGGGTGTACTCGTATTCCAGGTGGGTTTCATAGGGGGAGGGGTGTTCAGTGCCTTAAAAAAACCTTGTTATCTTCAAGTTTGATTCATTTCTGTGTCCCATAGTTATCATGTTTTGTTTAGGTTTGTAAAAATTGGGTCGAAATTCATATAATTTGAGTCGAAATCAACTGGTCCTGGTAATAAATGTCAGCAAGCATTTAGTAAGTATTTATACCTGGTGGGCCTCAGTTCTGATTTGGAGGAGCAAGAGAAACGGTGTCTACTGTCTTCTATCTGATGGCTCTTCAGCTGCTGATAGCAGCTATCAAGATTGCTCTGATAAGGAAGTCAAAGCCATCTGTAGTCATATGAAATCTCTAAACCACTATTGATCAGAGAAATGAAAATTAAAACAGCTCTGAGGTATCACCTCACACATATCAGAATGGTAAACATAGCAAAAGAGGAAACTAATGTATGTTGAAGGGGATGTGGGAAAGCTGGGACTCTCATTCACTGTTGGTGGAGTTGTGAATAAATCCATCTATTCTGGAGAGCAATTTGGAACTATACCCAAAGGGCTATCAAACTGTGCATACCCTTAGATCTGCCAATATCGCTGCTAGGTTTATATCCCAAAGACATCCCCAAAAAGAGAAAAAGATCTAGTTGTACAAAAATATAGCAGCTCTTTTTGTGGTAGCTAAGAATTGGAAATCAAAGGAATACCCATCAATTGGGGAACGGCTAAACAACTGTGGTATATGATGGTGATGGAATATTATTATGCTATTAGAAATGGCAAGCAGGATGATTTCAGAAAGGCCTGGAAAGACTTGTATGAACTGATGTCTAGTGAAGTGAACATTGTACACAGAGACAGCAATATTGCTTGAGGAAGAACTGTGAATGACTAAACTATTCTCAGCAATGCAGTGATCCAAGACAATCCCAAAGGACTATGGATGAAACATAGTATCCACCTCCAAAGAAAGAAGAGATATTGATGGAACACAGACTAAATAAAGCAGGCTATTTTTCACTTTTTTTTCATTTTTTCCTTTTATTCAAGTTTTCTTATACAAAATGACTAATATGGTCATGTTTTACATAATTGCACATGTATAACATATGTGTTTGCTTACTACCTCAGGAAGGGAGGAGGGAAGGAGAGATAAAATTTGGAACTCAAAACTTTAAATAAAAATGTTTCTTATTTAAAAAAAAAAAAGGATTGGCAGTAGATAGAGCACCGGCCTTGGAGTCAGGAGGACCTGAGTTCCAATCCAGCTTCAGACACTTGATACTTACTAGCTGTGTGACCCTGGGCAAGTCACTTAACCCCAATTGCCTCACCTCCTCCCCCCCCAAAAAAAGGATTGCTCTGAGCTAAGTGGGCCTAGCTTCTTTAGCCATTTCTTGAGTGACATCATTCCTGGCTTTTCATCTTTGTCATCACTTCGTTCTTGATTTGTCAGTGTCCCCTGTAAAAAGTCGTGCCTGTTTCAGCTCAGGGTTGTAGGTGTTTCTTGGCCAGTTGTGCATTTTGGTCCTCTGCTTTTCAAGGTGACCTTCTTCTACATCATGTAGGACTGTAACTCTCTGGGATCTGTCAGTCAGGCACAAGATTGTGTCAGCGTTTTAAAGGCATTTTATTGAGGTCACCTCAAATCCGTGGTCTTTTTCATATGAACGACTCCCCCATACTTATGTAATAGATTATTTGAGCCTACATTTGGGGACTTTATGTTTATCCTGATTAAATTTCGTCTTGTAGGTTTGGGCCTAAGGCTCAGCCTGTCAGAATCAGTTTGTGTGCTGAAGTTAACGTGTCTATTTCATTATATTTTTAACCAAACCACGTTGTTCTTTCTTCCTGATGGTGGTATTGTTGAGCTGTACTTGAACAACCTGAGCTTTGTTTGTCATGCTCATCTCCCACTTACGCAGTCCTGTTTAGCCCCATGAGCATAGTATTGGATGCAACATCGTAGTGGTCATCAGTCACTTCATTGGAAAACCACAACTTTTCCTTGACTCTAAAAGCTACAACTATATTGATTGGTTAAAACATGGTTACTTAAACCCAAATATCTCCCCTTGCCCATTCTCTTTCCCCCATAAAGCCCTCCTGATTTATTTTAGTACTTAATCACTCCCTCCTCAAAGGGTCCACCTTCGATGCATGTATTAAGTGTTTTGTTTGTTGTTACCCTTGCCTTAGTGTTAGCCTCATCTTCCCCATTTTCTGAACAGACCAGCCTTTTCTTAATCCAGCTACTGCTTCCACCTGCTTTTCATCTCTTTATAGTAACTATTCTATTTGTATACAGAGCCTTATCAAAAGATTTGAATTACAAGGGAAAAGATCTTGCACACAGAATTAGGCAGTTGAAGTTTAAAAGAAAAATCTGTGATTTGGTACATTTTGTATCTATTACCTATCTAGTTTGTAAAATTATGTCAGTCATTGGCATTTGATGTTGTGTGCATGGGGGGGAGGTTAGGGTAAGTGCTTATATAATGAGAAATGTGTTCAATATTTTGTTTTTTTTTAAATGTAGGGGAACACCAAAATTAACACCTTCAATTGGTCCAAAGTCCGTAAACTGAGCTTTAAGAGGAAAAGGTTTCTTATTAAACTTCACCCAGAAGTTCATGTAAGTGTTAACACCATATAACCCTTTTTTCCCACTGCTCTCTTTAAAAACCCAGAAACATTTCTTTTGCTGGAATCTATTTTTCAAAAAATGAGTGTCATGTAAAAATCTACATGCCTGATAATATGGTATACTTTTAGTATAAGACAGATATTCATCCAGAATCATGTAGAAACTTAGACTCAAAGGGATTATGGTCATTCCCTAGTCTAATTCCTCAGTTTGCACATGAGGAGATTGACATGTGGGGGTTCAGTGACTTGACCAAGATTGCACCCAGAGTCAAGGGCCAGAATGGTCTGAAAAGTCTTTTTGAAGGTAGATCTTTATTGTCTATTGAAGGGGACTTGTGGGCAAGCAAGCACTTTGTTCATTTTTCAGACACAAATCAAAGGACTTAACAGCAGTCAGGCTTCACTTTTCAAAGGGCATTAGACTGGCAGCCCTGCTCTTTAGAGGAAAATCACACACTTAAAAGGGCTCCCTGAAGTACAGTGTCTGTGTGAGTGCTCCAGACCCATCATCAAGAGCAGTCAACCAACCAATCAAGAGCTACCGGCCGATACTTGGACTGATGGTCTTCGGATAATGTCGTGGAGGGATTTCTGGTGGTCTCATCCCTGAGGACTGGCCTTTAGAACAGGGAGACAGGAGATTAGTAAAAGGCAAGGGTGGGGTAGCTAGATGGCACAGTGGATAGAGCACCGGCCCTGGAGTCAGGAGTACCTGAGTTCAAATCCGGCCTCGGACACTTAACACTTACTAGCTGTGTGACCCTGGGCAAGTCACTTAACCCCAATTGTCTCACTAAAAAACAAACAAACAAACAAACAAACAAAAGGCAAGGGCAAGGTTTATCTAGACATGTCTTTTGCTTTCGGTATGAGCCAACATCAAAAGTACCTTTGCTCATTTAACCCCTTAGGAGAGCCACAAGAGCATGAGGATTACAGAGAAATAAAAAGACGAGCAAACGTTGTTTTTCTCACTAAGTCAAAAACGAAACAAGGGGACTGTTTTTCTTAGGGCTGTTGCCATAGTCAAGAGAGAACAAGGAGAAATTAATTTATATAAAAATGCATTATATTTTGGAGTCATATTTCTATTTGCATATAGCAAAGCTAGCTTTGGGATCAGCATGGAGATTTTCAAAGGAGGCATTTGGTTATTTCTCACTTTTATCATCCCTTGTGTTTTGGTTTGTCTTTTGAAGTTACTTTACTGTGTGTTTAAACCTTTGTTCCTTAATGAATAACCTGAGTCTCTGTGTTTTGTTTCTAGGGCCCATATCAGGATACATTGGAATTTCTCTTGGGGAGTAGAGATGAGTGTAAGAACTTCTGGAAGATTTGTGTAGAATACCATACCTTTTTCAGGCTTTTTGATCAGCCCAAGCCAAAAGCTAAAGCTGTCTTCTTCAGCCGAGGGTCTTCATTCAGATACAGGTAGAGGGTCTTACTGGTACTCTTTCCCTAAATCACTGTAAGATGATATGAGAGAGATCTTTACTGAGAGAAAGCAGTATTGCAAGATAGCCTGCATACATACGTAAGAAATGTGGCCATGTAAAATATTAGATGGTTAATCACTGTGCACTTGAGCTGAGATTTTTAAAAAATGATTTCACCAAAGTGACAGAGAGAATCAAGCTCACTCCTTGCAAGGGGAGCTGGAAGATGCCGAGAGAGCCTTGAATTGGAAACTTTGTTACTGTAACATACTTGGAATAACTCATGTTGACCATCTGAACCTTGTCCACAGTGGGAGAACCCAAAAACAACTGGTGGACTTTGTTAAAGACAGTGGGATAAAGAAAATGCCCTATGAAAGGTAAGCCCTGGGAGTTGTGTGACTGAAATGTATCGGCCCCATTCCTAAAAGTCAAAACCTAAATTCTCTGAATTTTGTACAAAAGCAGCTTCTTATTAATGAAACGAACCAGTAAATGTTTCTTAAAACACATTTTAGAGGGTTTAAAGACAGGCTGAAGTATTTCTTTTCAGATGGTAGAGCTGAGGTGCTCAGTTGGGTATAAACACCGACATTGTCATGTCCCTAAGGCACAGCTATGATTGTGTCATGGCTCTGTCTTCTGAAAATGTCCCCTTTGCTGGGCACTTCCAGGCCTCCACTGCGGGGCTCTCCAGGCCGAGCAGACTTGCTGTGGCCCACCTTGGCCTTTCCTCTTGTGTCTCTAAACCTGTGCTATCCCCATCATCTCCTTTGTCTCTGAAAACAGTAACTTAATGGCTCAGCTTGTGGGTGACTGGAATGTGCCTCCCAGTCTTAGATAGGTGTCTGATGTCTTTGCCAAGAAAACCCCAAATGGGGTCTTGAAGAATTGGACATGATTGAAACATTTGCCTGGAGACACACAGGGTCTTGCTTAATTAGTAAGTCAGTGTCTGAGACAGGATTTGAATTCAAGTCTCACCTGTCTGTTGTACCTTCTAATTGTCTGCAGGCGTTTTGTTGTTTAGTCGTGTCCGACTCTCTGTGACCCCATGTGGGGTTTTCTTGGCAGAGATCCTGGAGTAGTTTGCCATTTCCTTCTCCAGCTCATTTTACAGATGAGGAAACTGAGGCAAATAGGGTGAAGTGACTTGCCCAAGGTCACACATCTACTAAGTTTCTGAGGTCAAATTTGCATTCAGGTCTTCCTGACTCCAGCATTGTATCCACTGAGCCTCCTTGTCCATTGCCTCTTGTGCCTTGTTTTTTCTTTGGTCCTTTTTTTTTTTTTAAAGTATCATTTTTATTTTATTTTTTGGTGAGGCAATTGGGGTTAAGTGACTTGCCCAGGGTCACACAACTAGTACGCATCAAGAGTCTGAGGCCAGATTTGAACTCAGGTCCTCCTGAATTCAGGATTGGTGCTTTATCCACCGCACCACCTAGTTGCCCCTAGTATCATTTTTGATAGTCATAAGCATTGAAGCTGAGAAGTTACTTGCTATTTCCTTATGGTATTTTTCCCTTTGGTATAGTGGCTGGAGATTTGGCCTTAGAATCAGGAAGACCTGAACTCAAACCTTGTCTCTGACACATGGACCTTGTGATCCTAGACTCATTGGTGCTCCGGGAACCTCTCCACACCAGTTTTGTTTTGTTTTTAAATTAATTCCTTCTTGCATTGTTAGTTTTGTTCTCCTATGTATATATTAATGATCCAAATTTTAGTTTTCCATTTCCTACTTAGATTTCTATAGGCCTTTCATGGTTTCTGTTTGAGAAAAATAGGGAGTGTAGCATCATTTGGAATTGGGAGTTTTTCTTAATGGATAATGTTGTATGCGTTTCCTTGGGTGAAATTGGTTAGTAAGAGGAATAAGGTTCATTCTTCTAATAACTTCTTTCTTCTGCATGCAGAAGGCACAGCAAGGCTCGAATCACTGCTCGAACTTTGAATAAGGATTTGCCAAAACAGGTGAGTCTGGCTATACTTTGTACATAGCCAGGTCAGTACAGGTGTAGCTCATTTCCATTGTGCATCAATTTGTTTTTTTGTTGTTTGTTTGGTTTTTTTAGTGAGGCAGTTGGGCTTAAGTGACTTGCCCAGGGTCACACAGCTAGTTAAGTGTTAAGTGTCTGAGGCCGGATTTGAAATCAGGTACTCCTGACTCCAGGGCTGGTGCTCTATCCACTGCGCCATCTAGCTGCCTCATTGTGCATCAATTCTAAATCACTTATATTATTGGAGTAAAATTTTCACCTTTTCAAAGAGTGTTTCTGCCTTTATTTTTGGCTTGCACATGGGTTTTCTTGTCATCTCCATTCATATATTGAGACCTATCATGAAAATTTGACATTGCATTACCTCATTTTAAGTAATTGATTTTGATGTTCGTTTTGTCCAAAGATATATTTTTTGTTTGTTTTTGTTTTAGTGAGGCAATTGGGGTTAAGTGACTTGCCCAGGGTCACACAGCTAGTAAGTATTAGGTGTCTGAGGCCGGATTTGAACTCAGGTCCTCCTGACTCCAGGGCCGGTGCTCTATCCACTGCGCCACCTAGCTGCCCCGCAAAGATATTTTAAACATACTGTGGATGCTTGTGATTTAGGCCCAGTGTGTTGTAAACTGTAGTGGAAAGCAACAAACCAAACTTGAAACCAGAAGTTCTACCTCTAAATAATCGCCCTCCTATTTCTGATTTTTGATAAATTTCACCTATATGATGGGTAATTTTCTTAAAGCTTGGCAAGGAGAGGGGGCAGCTAGGTGGCGCAGTGGATAAAGCACCAGCCCTGGATTCAGGAGGACTTGAGTTCAAATCCAGTCTCAGACACTTGACACTTACTAGCTGTGTGACCCTGAGCAAGTCACTTAATCCTCATTGCCCTGAAAATAAATAAATAAATGAATGAATGAATGATACATGATCCTGAAATAGTAAAACCAGTGCAGTTAGTCTGAAGAAATGAAAATGATACCACTCAGTGTACTTATTTAATGAAAGTTCATTTGAGTATTTCAACAACCATATATGCCATGAAGAGCTTGACCAGGAGAACCTGGCTCCTTACTCCAAAGCACACGTGCTGCCTTCTGCCTGTTGTTTCCGTTGAAATGCACGATGTCGTCCCCCCCCCCCCAAGAAACAACCCCCAGATGTAGGCATTTGCCTCCGAGATCTGATAGGCTACATTTCCTGGGATCATGTCACTAGAGGTTTCTAATTGCAGGCAGAGTTTTCCTTTCCTTGGCTTGATTTGTCAGATAAAATGAAAGAATGTGACCAAAGCCTGTGTACAAACATATATTAGGTCAGCATTTCTTGCTAGTTAGTGTTTCTAATAGGAATAAAGTTGTGATAGGAAAAAAATGGATTGTGATTCTTACGTCAATGGAAGTGCTGTCTTTGATATATTTAACAAACATTTTGTTTCCTGGAGGTAAAAAATGTAATTTTACTTGTTGCTTTTTACAATTGTGATTCCTAGAGCATCTCATTTACCGAGGGCTTGAGACTTCCTGGCTCACCGTGTTCTACAAATGCCTCCTTTTATTCCGTCCCTACTTCTTCTGTGACCCCTGCTGACCTGCCCATCTGCATGGACAGCAGCAGTTCCTTCATGGCCTCCAAGGCCGTCTCCTTGAAGAGCTCGCTGGCAGAAAGGAGCAGCATGACATCAGCTGAAGAAGCTGACAAGAGAACGGTCCAACCACGTGGATCTCCAATCCTCCAGTCATTTCAAGGTGTTGGGTCTTGTCATGTTGCGAGAAATTACAGCTCCACTTGTCTGGGTGCACAGGCTAGGGATGTAGAAAGGGGACGGGGGATGACTTGTCAAAATGACAATGGTGAGGATGACTTGACCACAGGCGTCTTCATTTTCGATGCTGAGTATCAGTGTAACAAGCAGCCTGGCAGCAGGGCTGCCCCTCTGTTCACTTTGACAAACTCCCCATTGCAGGTTTCAGAAGAATTTATCGATGACGACCCAGCCGAGATCTCCTTTTTTGCTGGAGGATCTGAGGCATTTTCCTACGCCTATGGTTGTTTGGCTTTGCAGGAAGGCCTTTCATCTCAGCAGCACCCCCATTCCCCATCTTCCCCTGGCATGGGTCTTTCTCAACACCTGAGCTCAGACCAGGCCAGCCCAGACAGGTATTCTACAGAAGCAGTAGATATGAATTTGGAAGAGGATTTTGAATTTGAGGAAGGGAGTGATTTCAATGGCAATGAGCGACCATCAGACACCTCAGAGTTATTTGAGGTAAAAGCCCGAGCCAGCAGAATGCAAAGCCTTTTGAGTCCCTCGGAAACGAGTTCCCTAATAAACCATCAGTCAGAGAGCAGCTCTCTCAATGTGCCACTGAATGGGGGCTCTGCCTTGCTCACCCCCAGCTCAGCCAATCAGTCGGAAGCCAGTTCCATGGTCAATTTCCCAGCCTACTCGGTCCGCTCGGAGGGCAGCTCAGCCTTTCAGTTCTCTGACATCCTTGACCAGTTAGAGCAGCTGAGTTGTCCTCCCACCACGACCGAAGACTCCAGCACCACTGAGACAGACTCCTGGGATTCAGACACTGAGGCGCCCTTAGATGTCAGTCTATTCTTTAGCAACCCCTTTGCACAGACAAACAGTGAGAGGCTCACTTTTGATTTTCAGAATAATTTAAAGAATCTGACCCAGGAAGAGCTGACAGAAAAAATTCACATTGACCATTGATAAGCACTTTGGGAATAAACCCCCCCCCCCAAGATGTTCACAATCAGTCTTTACAATTCATTAGCAGACGTTCAAGGGGCTCAAGGGAACATGGGTTGATTTGGAGGTAGAAAATCATTTGTGTTGGTGGCTGACCGATTCATTCATTCTTTCTTCCCAGCCTCCCGGTGTGTTATTTTTATCCTGTCTTATTTGAGGAAATATGGAAGGTTTAGAACTTCTATATTAAATCCCACTGAAAAGTAAGCACTAATTATCCATATCGGTAGTAGGGTGTAGAGAACACTACATTTAGACAGTCTCTGAGAAGAGAAGTTCCCTTTGTTATTTTCTGTGGAGTCCAATACATTCTAGCGAGTCTAGTTTTTCCTTTCTCTCTGTCTCATTTGGTGGGACTAAAAATGGTGCCACAGCTGGATTTAGCCCTTGGTGTTGCCACCTCACAGTGACCTTTGAACACGGTCACTGTAGCAAACCTGCTGCAGAGCCTGTTCAGATGAGGCTTTTCCTATGGATAAATCATGAAGGACCTTTTTGATTGTCAGGCTAATGCACTGACTCTTGAATTTGCCACCCTGGATTTATGGAGTGGCACTTTGGGATGGACAAGTCTGTGTCCCAACCAATGCACAGAAGCATTTGATAACTGTCCCCCAGAGAACCCAGAGGTGCATTTTGTTGAATCATTTGAGCTGCTGCTGCAGCAGTGCAATAGAGTGCAATTGGGGGAAACCTGGAACATTTATTCAAATCGTTTTTGAAAGGTCTGCCCTCTTTGGCATTAATTAGGCCCACAAGGCAAGCAGTAGCCACCAACAAAGTGGTGCCAAGCACATCAAATGGCTTTAGCCAGAAGCATTACAGGTGCTATTCGCTGTTATCTGTTCTAGTAGCTGTCAGTAGACGTTTTCTGGGAGGTGCCTTCTGAATTGACAGTCTTGTTGTTTAGAGCCGTCAGGGAACCCCGGAAGCAGGTCACTTAGCAGTTATGCACATACTCAGGCTAAAAGAGAGAGAGTTAGTGTCCGAGAAAGCCTTCCCGTGCCCAAGGAGGCAGACCGTCCTCCAGGGTGCTTCAGGGATAGAGATGGTGCCCAGGGAGAAGTGTCTTCATAACATTTTGCTCGGGGAATTAAAATTTTAAGTTTGTCACCATTTACAATTATTGACTGACATCATTGGCACAGGGCCGACTGTTTAAACTCAAAATTATAATACTGTGGTGATTTCCTTGAAGTGTAATTTGGCCAAGAGCATCTTTGGGTAGAAATTATTCTCCCTGATAGCCGTAGTTCTTAACTTTTTTGTGTCATGGGACCCCTTGAGCTCTCTGGAGAAGCTTGTGCGCTCCTTGGCAGAATAGCATTTTTAAGTGCATAAAATAAAATACATAATTTTATTCGAATAAAATGATGTTGGAATATAGTTATCAAGATATGTTCTAAAAATTCACAGCCCCATCAAGGTGCCATAGAGTTCTGTGTGTCACACTATATTTTAGCTCCCCTTCAAAATACAAGGTGCTGGGACAGTCTCCAAGGGCACATTGCCTTCTCACTCCACATCAGTTATTTTTCATAGAAATCTTTTTTCTGGATGGAATTACTCTAGTCAAGAATTGCTTAGGTCGAACCACATATTTTCCATCCCGAACCTGTCAGAATTTTACTGGGCTGCTCACAAGGTCACGGTGTTGTTGAGTTGGCAGGGTGATGTTGTCATTCTTTCCTCTTTGTCATTTGCTTCCAGCCCATTTGGATATAGTAGGATTGACCTTGCTTAATGCCATTCCCCGTGTTGTCTGTAGAAAGAGAGCAGGAGTTTAGAGAATATAGGAAAATAAAGCTGCTGATTGTTGAGGTTTCCCTTCATCAGCATCATTGAGTTCAGAGACTCAGTCAGTGCCTTAGGTTTTGCAGTGGTTGATATATGAAGTAAGAGGTAGCTCTGCCTCCCTTTTTGTATCTCTGCACCTCTGCTCTCTAGCCTGGCCCACTTCAGTGTTTCTGACTCTCCGTGTTTGTCTGCCCCATACTCTCACCCCTGTCTTTGTCCCTCTGTGTGTCTGCTCCCTCTTTAAGGACTTTTGGCTGTGAGTTTGTGTTAGGCTCACCCAAACCTGTGGAGATGATGGGATGAATGTAGAACCTCATCTCAGCCAAGAGCTGGGGTAGGATGGTGTGAATTGTAGATTAGAGGTAAGGAATAATATCTAAGTAAAGGTTACTTCTACCACTTCACTTGTGAATATTATGTAACTCAATACCAGCTCTTTTTGTAAAGTATTTTAGGGTTAGAATAGCATCATTTTGAGCAAGTTTTTTTATACTGCTATTCTCTCTGTCATGAGGGATTTCTTATTAGTTTTCTCACTTAATGTACCATTTGATGCTGTGACTTAACTTAAAACTTCTTAGAACTTTATGTAAATAAACAACCTCTATTGCCCTACTCTTACAAGAAGAACACCCTTGTGGCTTTGGACCCTGTGTCTTCTGGGGCTGCTCTCACAATGCTGACTTTTATCGAAGGGCACATTAGACTGTTTTAGTGACTGTCAGACCTCAGCAGTCCATTGGCCATACTCAGACTGATGGAGAAGGAGGCACTGGGGAGCAGGGTGGGGGGAGGGGAGGGGACACATTGAGCTGTAGATGAAATGGGACTGTGTTGTCCTCCTGCCTGCCTGTGTTAGCAGCACAGGGAAGATGGGCTTGCATCCAGCACTGTTGGGGTCCCTCCTTTAGGTACTCAGCACAATAGGTACGTTCTGTTTTTAGAGGGCTTATCCAGAGTTATTTTTCAGTGTATAAATTGCTATTTGGAGTTTCTTCCTAAAAATGCACATTTGGACTGAATATTTGCGTGTTCAGTGTTGCCCAAAGCACGATTGCTTGGAATGTTAAATGAAAAGAAATCATAAGGGATATTGCTTCACAAACAGGGCTAATATTCTTTGGTATCACTAGTGCCTTTCACAGCTGTTTTAGACTTTTTCAAATTGCTTTTAAAAGTAGCTATGGTGCAAAATTTTAGCCAAGAGAGCTTTTGCTTAATGTTGAATGAAGGCCAAGTAAGTGCCCATCTCTCCTTGTCTTCCTCCAGACCCCTTCTTGTAACTCTGCTTTTAGGGTCTCTTGGAAAATAAGATGGTTTAATTGAGCCATACCAGACGCCTGGCCTTTCCTCGAAGGCAGAGCTGCTCTTTGCTACCCAGCTCCAGAATAGCTTACTCACGAGCCTTTGTCATTAGGTAAATCTGTGCTCTTAACCAGAGGTTGCTGTGACGTTTATTGTGTGACGCTTCTTGTGTTCTGGGGGGAGGGCAGCATCCATGGTGCGGGGCTAAGTGGAACATACAACACACACATCTAGGAGCTTTCTGCCCTCCAGGGGCTAGTATGGCCAGGACTGTGCTAGTTACTGGAACTGCTTGTCTCCACGCACCTGGCCTTCTTCCCCAAAGCACTGCAGCTAATGCCCATTAAACACTATGCCTTAGAGAGTATTTATTTTTTATTAGAGACCAAGCCAAGTTTTATATTTAGTCATCAGAAATTCAGATATTTTATGTAGTGCCAGTCATTGAACATTTTTAAGTCTCTAGAGTGGAGCTGTTAATTGTTGATTTTTTAAAAAATTGACTGCACTTGTATTATCTGTTGCAGTATATACTGTGTATTTTAGAATAATCAGTTATTCATGTACCATTTTGTATATTTCCTAGAAGTTTTTATGATTATGAAAATATGGTTGATGATCCTTTTGTCAAGCTGTGCTTAATTTTAAACTCAAGTGCTTTCCACCCTCCCCTCCCCCATATGCTCTTAAAAGTAGTGTTGATAACATGGACTGAGATGTCTCTCTTACACACACACACACACACACACACACACACACACACACACACACAAATTTATTGTTTGGGTACAAACCTTTTGGTAAGTCATTCCCATTGTTGTCATTTTGTTTTAGATGTCATTTAGATGTCTTTTGAGTGTTGAAGTAGACGGGTATATCACAATTTTATTGCAGACTCTTGCAGTGTTTCTCTGTGTCTAGGAATAATTTTAATCCATCATAAATGCTGTGAGTGTGCGTATACATTGTGTACTGCATACAGAGTGAAATCTACACCACAAGTGCTTGTCTCCAGGTACATTTATTCCCTCCCTCTCTGTGGGATCCTAGAAAAGCCATCCCATAAACTGAATGAGAGCTTCATAGATGAAAAAGTGTTTTTAAATTGGCATTCAAGGATTTATCATTGACATATTTGAGAATACTTGTTTCCCTGTAGGTGCCATGAAGTCTGTCTTCATTGTAATCTCACTCGTCACTGTACTCACTTTAAAGTGTAACTTATCCATTGATCTGCCTGTAAAGGAAGAGCCACTGACACAGGACAGGGAAGTGGGCGGCTGCATCCAGCTTCTCTCTTCACCTCCTGGCCCTGGGCCTTGCTCGGAATGGCTGCTTCACTTTGGAGCACTTTGCAATCTTGAAAGAGCCATACAAGTGTCACTTATTAGCAGTTACTCTTAAAGGAAGATAAGGGGAGCTGGAATTTCTCAATACATTTAAACTTGATCATTTTTTCAGGAGACATTTTGGTTGGCTAGTTTTGGGGGTCTTTTTACAATTTTGTTTTCTGTTGAAATGGCTGATTTCTAAATCTACAGAAATGTACTCATTCCAAACTTTTTCATTGTTTATGCAATAAAATAAGGAAACATTTATTATGAATGACAAAATGGACTTGTTAGCTTTTTTCCCCCCTCTATTTATTTACACTGTAAATTTAAACAAGAGAATACTTTCCTAGAGCTGCTGAACATCTTTGAATTAATGGTTCTTACTTCGTAGACTACTATTGAATAGAGGAGACTAAGGAAAATGACATTTAAAAAATATTTCCTATCTTTAAGTAAGTTGATTGCTGTGTTTATATAAGAACAAAGAAACAAAACCCCCAAAACCAAAACCAGGGAAATGCCTCATGTGTCATTTAGCCCTCCTTGTTAGCTGTGTATAGAATTTGTTATCTGTTTGCCATCATCTAACGTAACCAGATTGAATACTAGTGTATTCTGGACTTAGTAGCTGTTCCTTGTAGCTGAAGACCTTTTAGTCTTTCCTGTATTTTCAGGACTGCCCCTATGATGAGTTTGTGGGAGGCCATGGACAAGAGTCACCCTGGAGGAGCTGCTGCTGCTGTCTGCATCCCTGGGGACAGTATCCCAATCAGTGTATGAGATTACAGAGGATTTAAGGCTTTTAAAAACATGGGTTAGCAGTGGGCACCTTTAACATCATCTGAAGAAATGCTCTTTGTCTCAGGAATGATAGAAAAAAATGGGACCATGACTTCCTGCTTTCTTCTAGTGCCTAGTTTCTTAAACTGCGTGACCCTATAGGGGGTCGCATAACTGATTGTGGGGGTCGTGAACAAATTGGCAATGGTAAAAGGTTATGTAGACCTATTTTATATACCGATGTACCCAGGGTCACATAAGAATTTCTCGGGCAAAAAGGAGTCACAAATGGAAAAAGTTAATGAAGGGGCAGCTAGGTGGCGCAGTGGCTAGAGCACCGGCCCTGGAGTCCGGAGTACCTGAGTTCAAATCCGGCCTCAGACACTTAACACTTACTAGCTGTGTGACCCTGGGCAAGTCACTTAACCCCACTTGCCTCACTAAAAAAAAAAAAAAAAAAGTTAATGAAGCCCTGGGCTGGTTCATGTAGATTCCATCCTGTCAAATCCAGTGAATTAGCTGCATTAGCAAATAAATCCCAGTGTCAGAGCTTGTTTTATTTCCATTTTGAATAGAAATTTCACTTGGGTTTTGTGCTTTGATTTTATGCTGTGTAATAGAAATTGAGGTAATTTTGTCCCATGAAGGTCTTTTTGTTATGTAGCTATCCTTTTACATCAACACTCCTCTTAAAAAGCTCATAATCTTTATGTGTTAAAAGCCTGTCTTTTGAAGAAATACAGCTTTCCTCAGTGAGGTTCACATGTGAGCAGTTTGATCCTACAGTAGCATGGCCTTAGAAGACTGATACTGGAAGGTAATGACATCAGCTGGACCCTGGGGCGTGCAGGACACTGCTGCTGCCTTTAGATGTTTGAAGGCTGCTTGCCCCAGACTGAGTTTAGAGAGGTTGGAGTACGATGGGAGTGTTCTCTTGTCCAAGTGCTTTGGGTTGGCCAGATAGGTAGCAGCAGTTTGCCTAACAGACCCTACCTCTTCCTTCCTTAAGGGTCTGCCTAAATGCCACCTCTTTGAAGAAGGCTTCCTTGATTACTCTAGACTTGGAACACACAGCACACAATGTAGCAGTGAGTAATGTAAGAATTAGTATTCCATACTCACTACTTATTTTGAGTTCAGGAATGCTGTCTTACACTTTTGTATGCCTCCGCCATGCCTAACCTAGAATTGGACGTAGGACAGGTACGTTACTTGCTGGCTGATTGGCAGCAGAAATAGGAATTGTGGGTACCCATGTGTGGAAAGATAGTTGACCCCCAGGCATCCCTGTTGTTCCATATCAGCATCTTCCTTTACCATAATGCCCCTCTGTGAGGTGGGTCTTTTCTCCACAGATTCCTTGGGGCAGGTTTTCAATGTTGAGAGAACCAAGGTCCTTTCTGACATCATGACCAACAAGGGACTGGTGGAGAAATGCTGGGTTGATCTAGCACTAAAATTCTTGAATTAGTTGAAACTTTTTTCTAGGAAAGTCACCAATTGAACCATTCACATTTTATGGGTTGTGTGTTGGGGACAAAACAGTTCAGTTTTCCTTAATTTCTTTCTTTTTTTAATTTTAATTTTAATTTTTTAAAAGTTTTCCGTAATTTCTAATGAAATTGAAACAGGCTTATGTTTATTTGATTTGGGCATTGTGCTTTAGGAGTTTCCTCTCATCTTCCAGCAGCACTCAGAAGATGTGCTCACCATCGTGCAGTGCACTTCCTGTTTCTTCTTTGGAAAATAAATGGTACTAAATTGGCAAGAATACTTCCCAATCTGACATATTGTGGGTTCAAGTTAAGAGCCTCATTTTCCCCTCTCAAACAGCCTAGATACAAATAGCTACAAAAATGAAATAGCCTTCATTTGATAATTACTAATTGCTTGGAATCATAAACTTTATCGAGCTATTTGGACTTGTTAGTTAGAGCCAGATGCTATTTACGGGTGACAAATCTTTCTATAACATGACCTCCTGGTGGTTTGGAGGCAGAAGTAGGTTTTATATGGATTCATCAGCTTTTTTCTTCACAGACTTGTTTCCCTTTTCTAGCTCTCTGTGTCCTGATGTTTGCAGCCATTTGCACTGCCTTAAAACCCTAGTATCAAAGCTTTAGCTTGAGAGAGAAACAACCAACAGTTTAGACACTTTTTTAATGTCCTAAGTGTGCTTGTTGGTCATATTTACAAGAAGCAGCTGGTTCTTCACTGGGTCGTTGGAGTGCTGATTAAAGAGGATTTTTAAGGAAGAGAGAATTGAAATGGATGAAATAATAAAGATAAACTTAACTGTCCTTTCATTATAATCATGGTGTTGCATTACCTAATTAGACTAATGTAAGTCAAGCCTCTGAAGGAAAAACTAAAGGTAAGCCGGAGCCCTGAGTATTTGAATCCTGAAGCTAAGATTCTCAGTGTTTTCCCGACGTTACCATAGCTTTCTGCTCTATGGAAGATTTTCTTTGCCCAAAGTGTAGTTTGGTCCTCACCCCTGCAGAAACTCATTTGTCAGTTGTTGTTATGACAATGCAAATCATCTCCAACTGTGAAAGTGAATAGCCCAGCAGCAGTGTAGACTGCAGTCGGACCTAGATCCTCTGCTACTTCACTCACTTTTTACAGGATTTCATTTTGGCAATTCAAGAATTCTTCCTCGTTTGCATTTGAAGAAGTAGGCACACTTTTTTGTTTGTTTGCTTTTTGTTTTTTAGTGAGGCAATTGGGGTTAAGTGACTTGCCCAGGGTCACACAGCTAGTAAGTGTTAAGTGTCTGAGGTCGGCTTTGAACTCAGGTACTCCTGACTTCAGGGCCGGTGCTCTATCCACTGCGCCACCTAGCTGCCCCAGTAGGCACACTTTTACTTGGCTGGAACTCTGAGTCTTTTAGGTATTCTTCATTTTACCTAGTTGATGAATGACTTCCTACAAAGCTGGGTGTAAAGACACTTTTTTACTAGTAGATGACAGAGTATAACCACATTTCATTGTGTGGAGGGAGTCCGAGCTCACACTTTAAGTAAAGTAGTATTTGTTATTAACAAAACCAAGGTCTTTTATTCAAACTTAATAAAGGGTCTCCAGAGTCCTGTTTTGATGAATAGTAAGATTGTATTTTTGGCAGCCTGTTAATTGTATGTGAGCACATTTTGAGAGTCCTTGAAGTAATTGCCCTCTTAAATAGTCCTCTTTCAGTTTTATTTACATTTAACATTTTTGCTGTTAGTTAAAAATTTTTCTAGGCAAAAGTCAACATCCATGCTAGCTCTATTTAAATGTAAAATTTAGTGAAACATGAATTAATGAAGGTTTTAAAACAACTATCTTTGAGAATATCTCTTGTAAAACAAAAATTTTCTTGGTCTTTGTGGCACTGGGAAATCATTTTACCTTTCATTATACTAGGCCACTCCCTAAGATTGTTAAGTTGCAGAGAGTGCACTTTTTTGCATCGGAGAGAATTCTCCCATGAGGGACTTTGTAATGAAATGAAACTAGGCCCAGCTACCTTTCTCCCCTCCCCCTCCAGCTCCACTCATGACCACCTCTTTTTTCCTTATCCACTAAGGAGAAGAATTTATGGACTCTAGTCAGCGGACAAAGTGGATTCACTTGAAGTGATTATAAAATATTTTGGAGATTTCATTTTAAACAGAAATGGTTGTATGGACAATATTTAGCTACTTGTGTTTTTGTTGTACTTTCTGTTGCTGAAGTAGAAATGGAAGGTTCAACTTTTTGTAATTTTGGCTAATTAATGGGAAAACAGAAGAGACCTTCAGTGAAAGCTTGGATTTGTCCAGAAGACCACTCCTGGCTCATCTTTCTTTACAAAGGGGATGAGTCATTTGGCAGCATAGAGTGTGCCATCTGCAAAAGACAGGCCATGGAGCTTAGTTACTCTGCTGGGAATGCGTTCCTTTTCTTGATTCCTGAGCAACGTTGGTTTTTGTCGGGGAGCAATAAAACCTTTGTAGAGTAGGGCACAGCCGTGATTAGGGTAAATGTGATCCTGTTAAGTATGAGAAAAGCACTTTTTTTTTGGCGGGGGAGGAGAAAGGTAAGGGAGGAGCTTTTGTTGCCCACGTATTTGGTTGCTAATTTTATTTTATTTTTTGTTTATTTTATTTTATTTTTTTTTGGTGAGGCAATTGGGGTTAAGTGACTTGCCCAGGGTCACACAGCTAGTGTTTGAGGCTGGATTTGAACTCAGGTACTCCTGACTCCAGGGCCAGTGGTCTATCCATTGTACCACCTAGCTGCCCCAATTGATTTTAATTTAAATGTGTAACTCACAAGTCCAATTTCAGTAAACAGATTTTTCACGAAAGATAGTTTAACTCAAAATGATTACAGTTGAAAAAAGTGGGCTTTTTGCCGAGCATTCATAGCTAACCTCCAGGTACTTTGACGAGCTGACTCAGTTACAGTCTTCCTTAGATGTTTGAATTTGTTGGTGTGAAAATAAGGGCTTCATCATTCTCCTGCTGCTGCTGAAATATGTGTACTTAAGTTATTCAGTGAAACAAAAAGCTTCAATACATAGACTCATTCACCCTATCTGTCTTGCAGACCTGGACTGCATTGATCACACATTGTATATATCTTTACCTGGTTACACACATTAGTTGTTTATGTAGGTGCAAATAGAGGTTCAGTAGATTCTAAAAAATATTTTTTGTTCCAAAAGATGCTCTTACTTGTCATAGAGCTAAGCCTGGGTAGACTTCAGTACCTGCACAAAAGGGAGGTGACTCCCATGCTAGAACTCAACAGCTGAAGGCTTGTTACTGGGAATGAGACTAGAAATGAATAGAAATGCCATGGGCAGCGAGGTGGCGCAGTGAGTAAAGCACCGGCCCTGGATTTAGGAGGACCTGAATTCAAATCTGGCCTCAGACACTTGACACTTACTAGCTGTGTGACCCTGGGAAAGTCACTTAACCCTCATTGCCCAACCCCTCCCCAAAAAATAGAAATGCCAAATAACCAAGAAGTAGGAAATTCAAGGGTTTTTTAAATTGATGTTAAAACTCTTTTCCCTAAAATTTTGAGCAAAAGGTTATACATTTTGCTAACTGCATTGGTAGTAATTGGGACAGTATCTAAAGGTGTTTTTTAAAATCTTGATTCATGTAGGAAAAGAATAGAAATATAGCTTTCCTTTTAAAATTCACTAATGAAGACTTCATATATTTTTAGAGGACATTATGAGACCTCTCACCCTAAAATGTCAGTTGGAATATTTGTGCCATTAATTGATTTTTTTACCATTAGTTTTTATGTTGATGGTCATCAGCTTGGTTTTTCAGTAAATGGAAGCCAGTGGAAGAAATTTTATTAACAGTGTAAGCTGTCAACAACAAAAAAGAAGTGAAATATTCCAGGTACTAGAAAAAATGTATCAAAATAAACTTTAATGAATGAAGCAAGTCCAATTGACTGGATGCTATGTTCTCATTTGAATATCCTGATGTCTCTTGACCTGTCATTATTGTGTTACTCTCTCCTCAACAACCAGTTTTAGTTAAGTGCTTATGATGGGCCAGCTGCAAGTGCTGGAGATACAAAGAAAGACTTTAATAAATCAAAGGGATTTTTCTGAACTAGGCACAAAACATTCCTTCTTATTTTAGGGACTTGGTCCTTCCTCTTTTTACTCTTCTAATGATCATGCCATTTCTTTCTCGGTTCTTTAACGAAGAGAAAGTCCCCTTCAAGGAACTAAGGTATAATATCTTGGGCATACATCTCAGAGGAAACCAAATAATCTTTACCTTGGTCCCAGTCAAATGGTTTTCTGCTGCTTTGTTCTATCTTGTTTGCGATCGTATTTGGGTAAGGTTTTGAACAAATTCTCAGAAACAAAGAAAGCAACCACATGCCATTCATTATGGCAATAGTCTTGTCTCTTAAAATCTTTTAATTACTTTAAAAAACTCAACAACTTAGTTTGCCCCTGACACAACCAAATTGGATAAGCATCCATTTACAACTAATCACCTTGAACCTTAGTTTCTTTGTACAGTCTGTCCGAAATGACTTCTTGGGCCTTTCCGCCCATTAACTCCACCTCTCTCCTCTCAGTGTCCACATTTTGTCTTGTAGAGTCTGAGTGTTGACATGTTCTCTGCCTCCCACTCCTCATGGTTATGATTTTTTGGTGTTATCTTATTTCGTGACATTATTGTATCCTAGTTTACTTAGCCATTCACACATTTCCCTTCTGCTGTTGCCCATCACCATAACACCTTTCTCAGTTCATCCTCCCCTCCTGTTCCAATTGCAGGCCTCTCGGAGGACAGCTCTCCACTGTCTCCCTTCATGCTGAAGAGTTCACTGAGTTTGAACCCAGCCTTTCAGGTGTCTCTGAGTCCAACTGGACAGGGCTCATCCCCTCTCCTAAGCCCTGTCCTAGGTGATGCTGGTTGTGTCAGAGTTGAAGATGAGGATGAAACAGAACACCAGGTAGGATGCTATCTGTATGTCAGTAATTCCCAAACAAGGGGACTGTTACCCATAGTGTAAACTCTATTGCTGTGTCATTCTTGCCATCTCTTCAGCTTGGAGTCTATATGGATTTGTTTAGTGTGCACTCTCTTTGGCAGACAGCATGTTCTGAGTTAGATGATCATGGGGACCTCATCCATCTTGGTTATCTAGCAGGGAACTGTGGTTACCAGTTGTGGACTTTCTGGTTAACAATACACAGAAAGACAGAAGAGCCCACCAGTACGGGCCGAGCCCTTATCCGTGGTCTCGGCTGCTTCCTCGCCGTTGGAGGGGCCCTTCCCTTGCACCTGGGACAATCCTCTATGAAGGCCTTTGCTTCTGCAGTAGTTGATAAGGAAGCATTGGAATGTCTTTGGACAATTAAAGAGGAATACATTGAGCAACAAATGACTCGTGTCAGATGTGGTAGCATTTACTAGCTTGGGAGACTTATGGAACATCTGTTAATTAGTTCTGCTGAAACCATTTTCAAATCCAGATTTAGTCTTTACATGAGAGCTTGTTGAGTGATAGGAAGAAAGAAGACAAGCATTTATATAATACCTACTATGTGCCAGGCAGTTTACAATTTACTCATTTGATCCTCCCAACAACCCTGTGAGGTGGGCACTATTATCATCCCCATTTGACAGATGTGGAAACTGAGGCAGAGAGAGATTAAGGGACTTAATCAGGGTCACACAGCTAATAAGTATCTGATGTTGGATTTGAACTCCAATCTTCCTGACTCCAGGCCCAGGGCTCAGCACACTGGGGTGCCCCTGAGCTGACCAACATTTTACCTCATCAGATTAGGAGCAAGAGATTATCAAGAAACTTCGATTGGCAGAGTTCAAACATAAACACGTGGGGCAGCTAGGTGGTGCAGTGGATAGAGCACCAACCTTGGAGTCAGGAGGACCTGAATTCAAATGTGGCCCCAGACACTTGACACTTACTAGCTGTGTGACCCTGGGCAAGTCACTTAACCCCAATTGCCTCACCAAAACAAAACAAAACAACATAAACACGTGAAACAAGTAGGAAAGGAGGGAGACAGCAGCATGGAAAGAAAGGTGCGGTGTCTGTGCTGACATGTCAGGAGGATGTCTAGGGCCTGAGGCATGCTGGGAGTCCAAGAGGGTCGCTTGGGGGAGGAGGTCCTGTACTAATCTGCCTGCTCTCGATGGGCATGAAGTAGAACAATCTCATGTAGACAATGTGAATTCCCCAGCCTGCAGTAAACTCTGAAATGAGGGTCCTGAGGGTCCTCTGAGGGGTCCTGCCGTGCTCCATGTGCAACATCCGGCTGCAGCTGCCCCTGCTCTCTGACCCAGCTTGTGTGGCCTTTCTTCCAGGCTCGGGCTCCCTGCCCCGACGCCGTTCCCGACAGATGACAGCATGGCCTTTGAGTGGGGAGGGGGCATTTTCCTGCTCATCCCTTGTTCCTTCTGAGCCCTTCAAGAAGGGTGAATGGGGGCTGAAGTCAGAGTCTGAGAACAGGCCATAGGCACTGCAGAAATGACCATCATGAATTTGGATTCTGGGAGGGAGGGATGATTTAGCAAAGGCTGCTTGGTGTGCTGAGGCCCTGTCTGGGTCCTAGCCCTCACGCTTTCACTCACCATGAATGCACCTCACACAAGGCAGCCTCCTTGGAGTGGGGCGAGGGGGTTGGGGCGAGCCACAATAAGCATCTATTTATTGCCTGCTGTGTAGTGTGCCTGCCACTGTGTTTAAATATTCTCTCATTTGATGCTCACAATAAACTCTTCGAGGTAGGCCCTATTATGATCCCCATTTCACAATTGAGGAAACCGAGGTAGACAAAGGTCACACACAGATAGGATTTGAACTCAACTCTTCCTGATTCTAGGCCCAGTGCTCAGTGTCCTGTGGTACCCCTTGGCTCCCTCTGGGATTGGGCTTGGTGATTTCTTTCTTTTTTTTTTTTTTTTTTGGTATTAGAATTTTATTTTCCCAAATTACATGTAAAATACAAATTTTGACAGCAAATTTTTTTTTTTGGCGGAGCAGTGGGGGTTAAGTTGACTTGCCCAGGGTCACACAGCTAGTAAGTGTCAAGTGTTTGAGGCTGGATTTGAACTCAGGTCCTCCTGAATCCAAGGCCAGTGCTTTATCCACTGTGCCACCTAGCTGCCCCCCTGACATCAATTTTTATGTTGGTGGGGTTTTTTTTTGTTTTTTTTTTAGTGAGGCAATTGGGGTTAAGTGACTTGCCCAGGGTCACACAGCTAGTAAGTGTTAAGTGTGTGAGGTCGGATTTGAACTCAGGTACTCCTGACTCCAGGGCCGGTGCTCTATCCACTGCGCCACCTAGCCGCCCCCTGACATCAATTTTTATAAAACTTTGTGTTCCAAATTCTCTTCCTTACTCCCTCCCCACCGCCCCCCAAAACTCAAGCAATTCAGTATAAGCTATACATGAGCAGTCATGGAAAACATTTCCACATTAGCCAGGTTGTGAAAGAAAACAGACAAAAACAAAAATTCAGATAAAGGAACTAACAGAAAAATTATGCTTCAATCTGTATTCAGATACCATCAGTTCTCTCTCTTTAGATGGACTGCATTTTTCATAAGACCTTCAGAGTTGTCTTGGATTATAGCACTACTGAAAATAACCGAGTCATTCACAGCAGATCATCTCACAACATTGCTGTTATTTTGTATATAGTCCATTTCATGTTACATCACCTCATGCAGGTCCTTTCAGGTCTTTCTGATAGCATCCTGCTCATCATTTTTGGTGATTTTTAAAACTCCTTTCAATCCTAGAATTCTGTTTCTATGGATTTTTTTTTTTTAAGTGAGGCAATTGGGGTTAAGTGACTTGCCCAGGGTCACACAGCTAGTAAGTGTTAAGTGTCTGAGGCCAGATTTGAACTCAGGTACTCCTGACTCCAGGGCCGGTGCTCTATCTACTGCGCCACCTAGCTGCCCCGTTTCTATGGATTTTAATTCCTGAAAAGTTTTGACCAGTCTAATGTGGAAAAACCCTACGTGAGCTTACTGTGATTTCTTTTTAAGTAATTTTACCTTGCTTCAGGGAGCTCTTTGCTCATCCTTCCACCACCCTAGTACTTATGCACTTGCTTTAGCTAGGATATTTTCTCTCCTTACCATCCTAACAGGGAAAACAAAGCACAAACATGAGAAAGTTCGATGTGAGGGATTTAGAATTCTTGAATTTCTATTTCATTTAATGCTTACGTATTCATTATTTATTTAACATTTTAATGAATTTACTTTCTAAAGTTAATAAAAAGCAATTGTAGAGATTTCCCTGTCACCTGCTTTTCTCCCAGAATGGGTCAGCTCAGTGGCCATGTGCCCACTGGGTGAGAGCGTGCCACAGGGAACACTGCCTTCTCTGGACACAGCCGGCAGCTGTTGTCTTTGGATGATGGAGAGAGACAAGGATGGAAACTCTGCTGAGGCGTAGTGGGAAACCACTGCATGTAGGGTTAGATGAGTGTCTTTGACTCTGTAAATGTAGATAGATTTCATAGGCCTAGTAACTAGAAATAAGATGAGTAGCAGTTTTCCATTATCTGTGATGCCGGGAGAAATGCCTAGAATTTCCTGGCTTTTGGAAGTCCAGGAAGGCAGAGGCAATTCAGCCTCATTGAGCACAGTACTTAAGGATTCTGTCTCCTAGGGAATATTTCCATAGGATTCAGGGCCAGAGGACCTTCGAGGTCATCACGTCTAGCCTAAACTGTAGTAGTGAGGAGACGAGCTGTCAATTGCACCTGGGTCCTTGTGTTCTTTCTCATTCATTCTACTTTGGGTATTTCATGAAATCATAGAAGAGTTAGGCAGATCATTTCATCCTTTATTCTTTGGCTACAGAAACAGCCCCGGAGAATCAGGTAACCCTACCAAGGTCACATAGCCGCACGGAGCTCTACCTGGCTGGGACTTCTGACTTGAGGTCTGTACCAAACTGCATCACTACTGACTCCTTGAGCAAACAGAATTGCTGTCCCTGCCTCACTTGGTTTCCTGGCGGGCCCATTAGGGTTTTCTTTCTCTGAGCACCTTGGATTGGCCACAGTGTTATTTCCCAGTTGCATTTAGAGCAGGGATAGGAAACATTTTTTTCAGGAACATCTGCACATACAGTTGAGATTACAGTAAATCTATCAGCAATAACATTTTTCATAACAATTTAGCTTAGAACTTTTGTTGTCTTTGTTACAGTGTATGGGTAAATATGAAGAGTCTGGCTTTTGATTCATTTCTAAGGCTTCCTTTCCCAAGAATTTAGAAAAATAAAGCCCTGCCACCACCACTCCTAGACTGCCGTTTGTTATCTCATTAATCTCTGGGAGTTTGCTTTTTTTTTAGTGAGGCAATTGGGGTTAAGTGACATGCCCAGGGTCACACAGCCAGCAAGTGTGATAGCCAGGACCAGGCTCAAACCCAGGGTTTTTGACTCCCTGCCTTTCTCACTGGGCCCCAGTTTCTTTTGTAGCCTTAGTTAGGAGGTTAGGGTGGTGGATTTTTACGGTCCCATTTAGCTCCACATTCTGTGAAACCTTTGTCCTTATCGCTGAGCAAAAACTACTTATGAGAGGCTCCAGGATTCCCAGCCTAAATTCCTTCTGTGGAATCTTGTGGATGGATGGATGGGTTGGACCAGAAGATGGTTTAGAATCGGAGACTCATTCCTCTTGGTTTCTTTCTGTCCTCTGTTTAGTGGAAATGGCAGGAGAAGCCACCAGTTATTGATACTTCAGTGTAAATAAATGTTCTCTGTTTGATAATAGAATGCAGACTTAGGTTTTGTCTTTAAACTTTTGAAAGGCTCATAGAGAAAAGGGATGACTTGGCTGGCTTGGCCTCTGAGGGCAAAAGTAGGAACTAGTCTTGTTGGAACATCTGTGCTTCTCTTGAAAGCAGCTAGTTGGGTAGCAGTTCTGTCAAGTGCCAGCTTCCAGAGAGAGAGAGAGAGTACCTGTAGGAACAGCTGGGTTATAGGAGTTGTGCATGGGTCCCAGTGAGAGCCAAGAGGCTCCACAAGGTTGTTGGAGCCTAGAGGAGTGGCCCGTGATTGGCGATGGGCATGCCACACTTAGCTCCAACTTCTAAGTCAGCTGAGAAAGCCTCTCTGGGGTGAACTTGGTCCTCGAGGGTCCCCTTGGCCCAGAAGAGATCATATTCTTTGAATTGGGAATTTGGGAGATGAGCTCCTTGGTTATCCCCACCTCCAGTGAAGCCCACAGCCATGCCAGAGGAAGGCTAGATGAAGGCTACTGATGGGAGGCTGTGGCACTTCCATTTGGAACATGTTCTGACAGGTGTTTGGTGTCTTGACTTTGTGCTCACTGATGATCACACAAGGGACACCTGGGATACATGTCTATGTAAAAAGCAGTGTCCAAAGGGTGGGACATCTGGCTTTTCTTCCGTATGTGACCTGTGACAGTCTCAACCTCCCCCCCCCATCCCTGTTTCCAGTATTTACCTCAAGGGGCTCAGGGAATCAGAGGGATGACTTAGAATTATGTAATAGCTCCTGTTTTCACAGCACTTGGGCTTGGTTCTGAGAAAAGACATTCTTTTTAAGTTCCCATTGGCCCAGGATGGCAGAGGAGGCTTTTCCATATGAAAGTTTTAACCATGAGCCTGTAGAATTGTGGCTAATGGGCTCCCTCAGCTGCCGAAGCTAGTGTTCATGACGAACAAGAAACCACTGAGGTATTTTAACAAAACCTGTGTGTGTGTGTGTGTGTGTGTGTGTGTGTGTGTGCATGCACGTGCATGCACGTGCATGTGCATAAATGTATGTGTTTATACAGATAACTATATATGGGTTTACACACATACATGGGAAAGAGAGTGAGAAAGAGCAAGCACTATGTGATGTGACCTTGGGCAAGTCACTTAACCTCTGCCTCAGTTTTCTCATCTATAAAATGGAGATAAGAATACCTCCTACTTCCCAGGGGCAGGTGTTTTGAGGATCAGATGAGATTATACATACAAAGCACATTGTAAACCTTAAAAGTGTCACTTAAATGCTTGCTAATATCATTACTGTCCGTGTGTTTCTTTCTTTTTTTTTTTTTTAGTGAGGCAATTGGGGTTAAGTGACTTGCCCAGGGTCACATAGCTAGTAAGTGTTAAATGTCTGAGGCCAGATTTGAACTCAGGTCTTCCTGATTCCAGGGCCAGTGCTCTATCCACTGCGCCATCTAGCTGCCCCCAGTGTGTTTCTTCTAATACAAATGTTTTCCTAATTAAAATCATGTAAATCATGAAGCACACAAATAAGCCATATCTTTATTATACAAGAAATTGGTCATTTATACTGCTTCAGAATAAGAGATGTTTGCTTTTTCACTGATCATCAGGAGAGAAGAAAAGAATGCTTTTTTTTTTTTTTTTTGGTGCGGCAATGAGGGTTAAGTGACTTGCCCAGGGTCACACAGCTAGTAAGTGTTAAGTGTCTGAGACCAGATTTGAACTCAGGTCCTCCTGAATCCAGGGCCAGTGCTCTATCCACTGTGCCACCTAGCTGCCCTGAAAAGAACACCTTTTAACTAAAGCAGCAGTGTCAGTGTGTGTATATTGTGTATATTGTCTTTGTCTCTCTGTGCACCTCTCACATATCTACATACATAGATATTTGCAGAGAGAGGAGGAAGAACACTGTATAAAAAGTTAGGATCATGCAGGTAGACAGTTTAACTTGTTTACAAGTGTTGCTGTTTTTAGTTCTCAGAGAGTAATCTGGATCTTCCAATAATGAGCAGTCCCTGTTCTGTGCAGGAAAAACACTTGAGTAGACTCTTCCTCAAATGATTGTCTTAAAGGGGAGAAAACAACTGAAATCTTAAATCTTACTTGTGTTTTTGTCCAAATGTTCCAATGTTTAATTAGCAGGCACAGTTAAGAATGTCAGCCCCAGCAGGCTGTGCCCATGTTTTGTATAGCGCTTCAGGCTTTTCAGAGCTCTTCACGTAAATCATCTCATTTGATCCTCATAGTAGGTTCTGTTATTATCCATTTTACAAATGGAGAAACTGAGGCTAGACTTAAGGGACTTAGCGAGAGTTACACACACAGTGTCCAGGTTACTTCTGAGGCTTTTCTCCCTCATCCTCACAACTTCTCAGACCTCTCCAAGACAGAAATGTTTCCAAGATTAAAGCAACCTTAGCTGTCTGCGATGGCCGGAAGCCAAAAAAAGTTAAAGCCCCATGAACTGAGACCTTGACTTTCTCACTCTCCCTTCCCATATCCCACACTTCCTGCAGTAAGGCTGCACTCACAGACCAAACCCAGCCCTACCCCTTGGGTCTCCTCTCCCTCTTTCCGGTGCCATGGAGACCCAGGCTCCAGGCTGCCAAGGTTTGCTCAGGTAGCCACAGACAGCGAGCATGAGAGGCAGCAGCCTTTCAGGAGCAAAAGGTAAGGTGACCACACACATTGAGTTTTACCCGTCACAACTCCCCCAGTTTGACAGTCCTACCAGTGAAGGGGCAGATACCCTGTGGCACCAAGGCAACAGCTCTCGATTGCCCAGAAGGAGTGGGACAGACCACCGGGACAAGACAACATGGTGGGAGTGGGAGTCGGGGGTGTTGAGCCGCAGCCCACCAAGCCTGAGGGAAGAGCACAGCATCCATCCAGCTGGGGCCGTTTCTGACCACCTAGAATTCACCTGGGGCACAGACATAGGCTAGTTAACTCTGAATTTGCCCCATGTGGGAAGAGGCTGAGATTCTGAGATCCAGCCCCCAACAAAACCACTATCAGAACAGACAGGGTTAACAAAAGTAATAGGAGCAAATTGGGGGAAAAAACCACTGGAAATTACCAAAAATCTCAGAAAGATGAAAACTCAATGACCTTAGGCATAAGCCCATAAATTAATATGGAAAACTAACAATTAAGGGTCTAGTAAATGAGTTCAAGCATCTGTGAATAAATAACTTCAAAACTAAGGAATGATCCAACTGTTGATGAGACAGAGGACCCCAGGGAGTCACAACATTCTGAGAATTGTTTTTGTTTTTGTTTTTTTGGTGAGGCATTTGGGGTTAAGTGACTTGCCTACAGTCATACAGCTAGTAAGTGTTACATGTCTGAGGCCGGATTTGAACTCAGGTCCTCCTGACTCCAGGGCTAGTGCTCTATCCACTGCAACACCTAGCTGCCCCATTCTGAGTGGTTTAAAAGAGAAATGAAAATAATGAGAGCAAAATTTATGGCCTGCATGTTCAAAACCCTGGAATCTGCAGTGGCAGTGATGTCAGAGAAACAAATGAGAAAACAAGGGATTGGAAATAAAAATATAAAGAAGTGAAGAACAGGGGCAGCTAGGTGGCCCAGTGGATAGAGCACCGGCCCTGGAGTCAGGAGGACCTGAGTTCAAATCCGGCCTCAGACACTTAACACTTACTAGCTCTGTGACCCTGGGCAAGTCACTTAACCCCAATTGCCTCACTTAAAAAAAAAAAAAGAAGTGAAGAACAACCTAGAAGAAGAGAAGCAAAAACCAGAAACATTAAAAGAAAACTTGCTTTTGTGCAAGCAAAACCAATTGATCTCAAGGACACCATGTGCAGAAACACCCTAAGGATCACAGGTCTCCCTGAAAGAACATGACATGACAAAGAACCTTCAGCACCAGAATTCAGGAAATCAAAGAGAATTGTCCTGAATTCCTGAACACAGAAAGTGAAATACCCATTGAAAGGATTCACAGATCGCCTCCAGAAAACAGAGGAAAAAAACAACCCAAGGCTAAAAATTTCAGTACACATCATAGTTAAATTTAACAATTCAATTCAAAAACAAGTTGTACAAACCATCAGGAAAAACGGCCTTCACATGTAAAGGAGGGATGGAATCATGTGTCCTCCAGAGCGAAGTCCATGATGACCTACCCTACAAATCTGAGCATAATCATAAATGAGAAAAGCTGAATGTTCAATAACAAAGAGATGTGCAGGAGGAGTGAATGCATGAATGAATGAATGAATGAATGAATGAATGAATGAATGAATGAATGCAGCAGCCAAGGACAGCAACATTAACAGGACAGGAAGAAGCCAGTTGGGGTTCAGTGACTTGCCCAGGGTCACACAGCTACTAAGTGTTGTGTCTGAAGCCGGATTTGAACTTAGTTCCTCCTGAATCCAGGGCCAGTGCTTTATCCACTGCGCCATCTAGCTGCCCCCAGAAGCCTCTTTTCTTACTGTACACAGGAGATGAGGGGCAGTTGCAGGTCTGATAGAGGTTACTGTGAAGAGGTAGGTGACAGAACCTGGCAAGACCCTGCCTACAGGTGGATCAATGGCACTAATTCCCATTACAATACCGGGGTATACATGAATAGGAGAAGGGGATCAGAGAGATATAAATATGTTTGAGAAGTTCAGACTCCTGGAGGCAGCGAGCACTTGGTGGAGTGAAAAAGTGTGGACCCATGAAGGAGATTTTGAGTCAAATGAGGGAAAAAAGATAACCAGAGGACATTATAGAGCAGTAGCAGGCTGCATAATTAGGGACATAGTGGGGGAGGTCCCCTACCATGGGACATTGTCCTCTCTGACACCTGCAATAATTGACAGTTGTTCTGGGAATGAAACATGGTGAAAAAGGTGAATCCCTGGGTCAGTGGCAGAAACTAGCTAGAGAGGAGAGCCTAGAATGTATACTTTAGAAGCTTGGATTACATGAGGAATACAGAGAAAAGAGGAAGACCAGATAATTAAAGGGTCATGAATCAGAGAATGAGGGTCTAGAGTAGACAGAAATACAGGACAAGTAATAGAGTGAGAGGAATCTTTTTTTGGAAAGGGGGGCAAAAGAGATTTTTAAAAAAATAATGAAAAGGACTAGTTGAAGAGAAGGAGGGGAATAGGGTAACAAATTGACTGAGAGAAAAAAGGGAGAGGGAAGGATTATGTAACCAGATAAAACCAGAAGAGAAAAGGGGACTAATAAGCAAACCCCCCAAGGGAAGAGGGTGAGGGGAAGAGAGACAGTGGGAACAGGGCAACCTTAAAAAAGATTAAAGGGAAAAATCATAATTTGGAAAAAAAAAACTATTGGAGACAAGAATGACAGAAAATATAAGCCTGAGTCTCATAACTTTAAATGTGAATGGATTAAACACTCCAATAAAAGGTAAAAGAGCAATAGTTGGGATAAGAACACAGAATTCTACAATCTGTTGCTTATAAGAAATATCATTTCAAAACAAAGACATACACAAAATAAAACTGAGGGGATAGGCAAAAAACTTATTATGCATCAAATGAATGCAAAAAAACAAGAGCTGGGGCAGCTAGGTGGCACAGTGGATAAAGCACCTGCCCTGGATTCAGGAGGACCTGAGTTCAAATCTGACCTCAGACAAAAAACAAAAAAACAAGAGCTAACATCCTGTCTGACAAAGTTAAAAAAAACATAAAAAAAGGAATAAATTAGGAAATGTATTATATCTTGAAATATTATCCTGAAAGGAACCATAGATAACAAATTAATATGAGTAATAAACTTAGGTTTCAAGTGTCTTAGCATCCACATTCATAAAGTTAATATCTGAGCTACAAGAAAGAATACGTAGACAAAAAAAAAGAGTACATAGAGAGCAACACAATAATGACAAGAGACTTAAATATCCCTCTTTCAGTTTTGGATAAATCTAACAGAAACAAGAGAGAATGCAGGACTGAACAAAATTTATGGGAAAATGAGTTAAAAGACTTACAGCATCTTCTAAATGGGACAGCGATAAGATGTGTGGGGGTGTGGGGGTGTGGGTGTGTGTGGGTGCGAATTTTTTTGGGGGGTGGAACACAAGCTCCTAAGTGTTCACATTTTGAACTTGGGTCTTCCTAAAATCCAAGTTAAACCCCAAGCCACCTCTAATGCACACAACATGGGCTTTTTTTTAAGGAGTGCGTGTAGGATCAGTGGATCTGGAACTTTAAAGTGGTGGGGATTGTTTTTGAGAGAATTTAGGAAGTACTATAGCCTGTAGCTCAAAGAGCAAGCCAGTTGGGAGAGGGGGAATGAACCCCAAGTGTGAACTTGTGAATGAAAGCCTCAAGCTCTCCTGTCCCAAGGAGCCATTTACACAGGGTTTGTTTTCACATCTGCATCATTCTGGCTTATAGCACAGCTGTTAGCATCTGGAGAGCCTTCCTGGGGATGTCTGGTATTTGATCAGGTGCCATGCTTGCCAAATAAGCTAGACTGCTTCCTGCTCTTCTTATGTGATGTTCAGTCGCCTTTCTTTGTAATTGCTCGGCTGTCCCTCACTCCCAGCCCTTTCTCTGCCTCATTAAATCCTGAGCTTCAATACTCAGTTCAAATACCTCCTATGGGAGGTACTAAGGCCTTTTCCTTAGAAATGGATTAATGGGGTGGCTAGGTGGCGCAGTGGATAAAGCACCAGCCTTGGATTCAGGAGTACCTGAGTTCAAATCTGGCCTCAGACACTTGACTTACTAGCTGTGTGACCCTGGGCAAGTCACTTAACCCCCATTGCCCCCCAAAAAAAAATTAAAAAAAAAGAAATGGATTAATATTTAATTTCTATGCACTTATTGTCAAATTGCAACTGAATATGAAGATGTAGGGACCGGCTCATTTTTGTCTTTGTATTCTCTATATCTAGCAGAGTGCCTGGCCTGTAGTAGCAAATTTATAAGTAATTGTTGAACTTTTCAGAGCTTCCAGAATTTGTGTATAAAAGTAACTCTTGGGGGCAGCTAGGTGGTGCAGTGGATAAAGCACTGGCCCTGGATTCAGGAGGACCTAAGTTCAAATCCGGCCTCCGACACTTGACACTTACTAGCTGTGTGACCCTGGGCAAGTCACTTAACCCTCATTGCCCAAAAAATAAAAATAAAAATAAAATAATTATAAAAGTAACTCTTTGTGTGTGAGAAAATTTATATTCCCCTCCCCAATGTATTTTTTTTCTTAATTTGTTTTTTCCCTCCTTTTAAATAGAAATTGGTGAGAACCAACAACATTCGAAAGGTATGGAAGCCCTGAGTGGCCATTACTGCCCGTTTCAGTAAGGCTGGTCTGGGGGCTCGGAAAGCTAGGTTGCCTCGGGGTGCTGGTGATTCATGAGATGTCTGGCTTTCTCTGCCTGTCCTCTTTTTGTTCCCTCTGGGCAGTTACCCATTCTTCACCCTCAGCATTTCTGGCGCTCCTGTATAGCCTGTGAACTAATTCTGTGGCTTTGGCCAGAGCAGGCTGCCGCTGGGCCCTGACTCAGCTGTGGAAGGGAACATTTTAAAGAGTGTTGCAGGGGGGGCGGCTAGGTGGCGCAGTGGATAAAGCACCGGCCCTGGATTCAGGAGGACCTGAGTTCAAATTCGGCCTCAGACACTGTGACTGTGGGCAAGTCACTTAACCCCCATTGCCCTGCAAAAAAAAAAAAAAAAGAGTGTTGCAGGTAGAAAGGGTGCTGATGATTTCCCTCTCCTGAGAGGGCTTAGCATTGTTTCCTTGGGTCACAATTGGCAGGGGCTGCTTGGTTCTGTTGGGATAGGGGAATCCCTCTCTTTTGGGGCATGCAGGGTCTGATTTTAAAATGCTTCATACTCACTCCCTACTGGGGTTTATCATATATTTGTTACTTAGAAATTAGAGGCTACTGCACCAGTTAGGGGCATTAAGCATTTATTAAGGTAATTTAAATATTAGTAAAGAGAGCACACATGGCTCTGAAAGATAGGAAAGCCTTAGAGAAGAGAGAAAATGGGGAACCCCAGAGGGCTGCATCTGCACTCACCCTGTTCCCTCACCAAAGAGAGTGAGTGTCTGTGCAAGTTCGCTGAGGGCAAGAGCAGAGCCTGCCCATAAACTTTATTCAAAGCTCATTGGCTACCATCACTCAAATCTTTTGGTTCAGTGGATTTGAGGGCAGTTTGGTGTAGTCATGCTGATGTCAGAGCCCAGAGAACAGGTCCTTTGGTGGTAACAAGGCTTTCAAGTAGGTGTGGTTTGGGGGCCCCCGGAAGTCCCAAAACCCTTATTATTTTCTCACAGCACACTATTTTGAAGCCTTTTCTCATCTGTGACCTGTTTCAGTTTTGTACTGCTAATAAGCTCTGAAAAAGAGCAAGTTGACCATCATCATGGATCCCCGATCCTATTTCAGTTTGAGCCTTTGAAAATAAAACTAGGGGCAAATTAATAGAATCAACTGATTTTTTTTTTTTTTTTTGCCAAACCATGCTAAGTTTTTCCAGAGCTATCTTCTCATTCTCATGGCTCTGTGTGAAGACTCAGTTCTGTGGGTTGGGGTGTAGAAAGACTTGTGACAAATAGGGTTAGAGAGAAAATGATTCTAGGTGTTCAGAGGATGGAGAAATAAGTTTACCCATTCAACAGCCATTTATTAAACTACTTACTCTGTAACACACTGTGCTGAGTACTGGGTGCTGTACTTACAAAACTTACAAACGAAGAATGTTTCAATGTTGACTTGGGGAAGTGGCCTTGCTATAAAGTGAATGAGGCAAGGGCTTGAATGTTGTATACATTTTCTTCAACTTCTCCGAGGAAAGGGCTTTTATCAATGGCAGGTCATGGTCATTTGACCCTTACCAGTGTTTACCTGCTGCTTCAATAGATTCTCTTCATTCTGTAGAGTTCTCTTCATCTTCCCGTCACATGAAGTGGGACTTTATCAGAATACTCTGTTTGCCTTATGAGGTACATGAAAGACTTGGGAAAGACAGCTTGAGTTGCAGCAAACAGCTAATACTCTTTGGATTAACAAACCACCCATTTGATTCCTTTCTTCACCTTGATTTTCACATGGAAGTGGAAGGGAAGGAAAAGAGCAAGTTTACATACACTTAGGGATGGGGACAGGCCTCATCAGCCAAATCCAGGGACAGTGGTTCAGGGGGAAAGACTGCTCAAAAGAAAGATCACCGAATTCACCATAAAATCCTTCCAGAGGAGGGGGGGAGAGAACATGAAAATGCAAGCTCCTGGGGCATGTATTGAAGACACCACAGGATCAATCAATCACTGAGCAGAGGATCTTAATTTAATCCTCACAACAACTCTGGAAGGGGGTGCTGTTATTAGACCCACTTAGAGATAACCATGGCCACTCATCGTGCTACCTTGATATTATACTAGGAGAACAATCCAGATAGTTAAACATTTGTTGAATGTCTGAGAGCGATTTATTAGAGAGAGAATAGATATTTGGGGCACATAACAGTGTTTATCACCTGACTCATCTTTTGTCTCTTTCAGCGTACCCCAACAGATAATGCATATTTTATAGCCAAGGAGATTCTTGCTACTGAACGAACATACTTGAAGGATTTAGAAGTCATTACTGTGGTATGGAATCTAAGTAATTTGTCCTTTATCATTGTATTTACTTCATAGTCTTAGCACATGAACAAAACCATCCAGAAACCTTCACCTACAAAATCTGTTGTACATGTGGCCTGTGGGAAGCTTGTACATTCACTCCACACTAGCATTTTAGTTCCATAAAAGCTGCACATTTTTCTATTGGTAGCTATTGACCCAGGAACCCAGGACTTATTTTTTCCCAACTATCTCGCTATCAGAGTTTAATCGATCATTGAAGACAATTTATATGTTTCTAAGAGGCTTCTTGATCCAAGCATACAGACACTGTTGTATAGTGGTCATCCGACCATTAATTGCAAGTGAAGCATAAACTAGGAAATCGTATGCTTGTCACTGTTTCTGGCTGTTATCTGTGCACAGGCCATGTGGAAGAGGGATGCCTGGAGTGTCCAGATGTTCTTCTCTGGCTGGCGATGTTTGGTTGTTTGTATTGAGCCCCCAGAGCACTAGGAGTCACCCTCAGTGAGGTTGTTCATATCACTCCAAAGACCATCCACACAAGAAGAATAAAGTGGACGAAATGCAACTTCATCATGTGACCGTAATATCGTTAGTTACTCACAGACTTAGAGAGTGGCAGTGGCAGGTAATTCACTGTGTCTCAGTGATGTCAGAGCTTCATAGGCATGATCATTGGTGTTTTCTGCTGCAGTGGTTCCGCAGCGCAGTCATCAAGGAGGAGGCCATGCCAGGGACACTGATGACGCTGCTCTTCTCCAACATCGACCCTATCTATGAGTTCCACAGAGGATTCCTGAGGGAGATTGAACAGCGACTGGCTCTCTGGTAACTGGTGGGATTTTCCCTAGAGGCTGAACCTTTTCCTCCATTGCTGTGAGTGTGGTAGTGTGGAAAAGACATGGGCCCGGGAGTCCAGCTGACCTCAGCCTGAGTCCCGCTCTTGGGAAGGAGGATGAGAAGAACTGATCTCCAAGGGGTGACGTAAAGTGCATCACCAGCTGCACTGCACAGTCTCCTCGTCTGCTGTCATTGCCATTGTGGGGCTTTGGGTAGTTCATCAGCTTCACTGTGGGGATAAGCTAGAAGCCTTCCCAGGAGGCTCAGGGGTGAAGCAAGGGGGCCCATTACCACCAGGGTTATTCAGTATCCTACTAGAAGTGTTAGCTATGATAGCAATAAGAGAAAAGGGATTTGAAGGAGTTAGAATAGGCAGTGAGGAAACAAAAAGATTGCTCTTTTCAGATGATATGACGGGTATCCTATCAGAATCCTGTTGTTATTAGAGAATCAACTCAAAAACTAGGTGAAGTAATTAACAACTTCAGCAAAGTTGCAGGACAAACCACAAATCATTAGCACTTCTATATGTTGCCAACAAAGCCCAGCAACAAGAGATAGAGAAATTCCATTTAAAATAACTGTAGGAGGGGCAGCTAGGTGGCGCAGCGGATAAAGCACCGGCCCTGGATTCAGGAGGATCTGAGTTCAAATCCGGCCTCAGACACTTGACACTTACCAGCTGTGTGACCCTGGGCAAGTCACTTAACCCCCATTGCCCCGAAAAAGAAAAGAAAAAAAAAAAGAGATTGCCTAAAATAACTGTAGGCCAAATAAAGTACTTGGGTGTCTACTTATCAAAATTGTTAATTAGCTTCAGGAGGATATGGGAGTGAGTCCCATCTCTGACCCCTCCTGGCTGTGTGACCCTAGAGAAGTCACTGAATTTCCATGTCCTCACCAGGTTCTGCTTGGCTTTGGTCGAAGGAGTCTTCTTATTAGGGGTGCCCTACACAGATAAAACCACAGCTGTAGTCCAAAGAGAAGAAATTATTATTATCATTATTAATTTTCAAACTTTGGAAACTGATGGAGAAAGGGATAGTGTTAGATAAAATAGATTTTTAAATGCTATGCAGGAGAGGGAGAGCTTCAATTAATCAGCGAAGTGCTACAGAAGCACAGACAGAAATCATACAGCCCCTGCCCTCAAAACACTTACATTCTATCAAGGTAATTTGTGAGGAAGGCACTACTAGCTGGAGGGGAAGAAGCAGAGCATACAAAATGATGTTACTCAAGAAAAGAGAGTTATAATTTATAATTACATGTATTCTAAGCATACTGACTCTACACATGAGGAGAGTGACCCAGAGGCTCCAGCCATTCACAGTAAAGCATCATCGTGTACATCCAGAGACACAGTGTGCTTACTTTTACGTGCAGGTGATTTGTACGTGTCTGGAGAGGGAAGGTGGGGCGAGAGTGCACAGAACCCCTGGCCCTCCCTCTCAGTTACCTGCTCATCAGCTGGGCTGACTATTCGTCTGCACCTTTTAGGGAAGGAGCCTCCAGTACCCACGAGAAAGGCAACCTCCAGCGCATTGGCGACATCATGCTTAAGAACATGCAGAGTCTGAAGGTAGCGACATCCCCTTACGTTCTCCTCTTTCCCTACTTACTTATGGGGCGCATTCTGAAGTGTCATGTGCGTTAGGCCTCCAGCAAACCCCTCCTACCTGCATGTATCGGGGAAGGTCCCTTTCCTGGGGCTTTTAGGAGGCTGGATACAAGTGAGCAGCTTGTGGGGGGCTGCTTGCACCCCTCCCCGCACACCAGCAGGGAACCTCAACCTAGAGAGGTCGAGGGCTGAATGATGTTGGAGGTTAGCTCTGGCTGCTCCTGGGGGCTTCTTCAAAAAAGCCCATTGTCTCTTGTTTGCTAAGTATGGCGACTCGGTTCAATTTGTAGATAGTGTCAGTGGGATCAGCAGCTTGGATCTGAGTGCTCAGAGTACAGAGCTTTGCTGGCGCTAAACCCCAGTGTCGGCCCTCTTCACCTGATGCCACACCCGGTGCCTCCTGGCCTCCTCCCCCCGGCCAGCACGCCGTCCTCATGCTTCTCTGCAGAGCGTGCGTTTCCAACCCTCTAACCCTCTGCATCTGCCTCTTGAAGGAGCTGATCTGGCTGCCAGAGTGGCTGCCCTTGTCCATGCAGTTATAGTCCTGCTCGGAAGATCCTGATCGTTTGCCTTTGTGATTGATTCTCCAGGAGTTCACCAGCTACCTTCAGAAACATGACGAGGTTCTTACGGAACTGGAAAAAGCTACCAGATGCCTCAAGAAACTGGAGATGGTCTATAAGGAATTTGAACTTCAGAAAGTTTGCTACTTGCCTCTCAACACTTTCCTACTCAAGCCCATTCAGAGACTGATTTACTACAAGTTGGTCCTTGGGCGGTTATGCAAACACTACCTGCCAGGCCACCCGGACTATCCGGATTGCAAGAGTAAGTCTGGGGGGAGGGGGCTGTGACCAGGGCAGGCTGTGCCCTGGGATCGATGGCCATCCGGGCAGGGCGATGCCAGACGGCCGCCACTTCTTGGGTAGGTTCGGCTAAGTTTCCGCGAGCCGCAGGAGCCCCTCCCCTGAGTTGCTGCCAGGCAGTTGTGATGTGTCTGAGGGGCTGTTTTCAGGCCAAAATGCAGCTTCCACTTTGGGGTGCCAGTTCAGCTGAGGAGCTGGCTCCATCCTGTCAGTCATGAGCTTTGGAGAATGAATTGGTATCTGTGTCTAAAGAGATCCCAGGTGCAAGATCCCAGCCCTGCAGCTAGGGACCGGACAGGAGTCCTAGTTGTCTCATCTTCATTGAGATGCAGGGACATTCGAGGCTGGCCAAATGTGGATAGACCAGCTTGCCCATTTTAGGGGCTGTGAAGTGTTGGATTGAGCCGGAATGCATCCTCTCATTGTTTGTAGCAAGTGTCCTTTGTGTTTGCCTAGGGAGGCACTCAGGACACTTAGCCTTGGCAGGTACAGATCTCTTGGCAGGGCTCCTCAGCTGGGTACAGGCACACGGACCTAGGGTGCCTGAGGTTAGGGCAGCTTGTGGCCAGGGAAGGGCCCTCTCCTGGATTTAGGCCAGGACGACCCCCCTCAGAGAAGCAAAGCAGCTTGGCCCTGATCCAAGTCACCGGGGAGCCCAGAATGGTCACCAGGGCTCTCTAGCAACTTGCAACCTTGCAGTGACCCTGGGAGCTCCAGACGTGCCACCTGCTGGGGTGAGAGGGTCACCGAAACACTTGCCGCAGTGTTCATGGTGTTCCAGGGGGCTTTGTGCATCAGTGGGGAGAGAAGGCTCATGTCTGTATTAAACAGCACCAAGGGCCCATTGAGGAGCCAAAAACAATATATGCCACAGTCTCTGCCTCAAGGATTGTAAATTCCATATTAGGAAAGAGTATCTTAAACATATGAAGCAGGATGCATATTTAACCATAGACCAGTACCTTTAGTGACTATTGCTATGAAAACATTAAAGTAGTTATCAGTAGAATACAGTGGTATATCTAAAATCATTATGGTCAAGTTTTATTTGTTTAAGGAATATAGCGATGATTCAAAAGTGCAGAAATGATGAGCATAATCATATCATTAGGTAGTGAAAAAAAGCTCTGATAATATTTAACATCCATTTAAGTAAAAAACACCAAAAGACAGTGATAGATGGTTAAATATGAAAACAATGCATCCAAATGCAAAAGCCTAGAATTATATATAATGGAGCAACCTTAGAATCTTGTACTGTAAGAATAAGAGCAAAGCAAAACTTTTACTGTCACTAGTATTATTCTGCATAGTTCTATAAATACTAGTTATATCAGTAAGACAAGAATAGGAAATTAAAAGAATAAATAATTTTTAAAAACTAGCCAAAATATCTCTATTTATGGACAATATATTCAAGTGGTTACAAAACCCCCAGAAAATCATTAAGAACAACAACATTAACCTAGATGGCTTCAGATCAAGAGCAGGACTATAAAACACACAAATAATGATTACTGTTTACGTAGATCATCAGTGACAGAAAAGAGAAATGCCATCTAAAGCATTAGTAACAACAACCTTCCAACTTTCTGAATATGGTTGATGGTACCACCATTGTCCCAGGCATACAGACTCACACCTTCAGCCTACATCTTCCTCAATTCGTGGCGCTCACCCCTCAGGTCCAGTCTGTTACCAGAGTCTTGGTCCAATGTAGACCCTATCCTCAAGCAGCATAGGGGGTTGTTGGGGGGCAGGGCAAAAGAAGGAGGATACGTCCCTGAGGAGTATCTGGAAAAGCCTCTTGAAGGATAGGGACCTCCTCTGTCCTTTGGTGAAGTGGAGATGACCGTCCCTTTCAGAGATGGACACAGTATGGAGGGGCTGACTGGGGAGATGGAGTGGTGAATTTGGGGGCTCTGTAATAGCACCTGCCACCTGTCCCACCAAGCCCAGCACCTCACAATGTTGGGGGAAGGATTATCACATGAGACGATACTGAGCAGGGGCTTTGCAAACCTTAAGGTGTTAGGTAAAGTGTATCTCACTAAATATTTTCATTTTTTAATATTTTATTTTTGACCCAGGGAACTAGTTTGAACTTTATTCGTTCTTGTCTTATCCTGGGATCAATGAACTTGTTTTTCAAAAATATTTTTATAATTATGTTTTAGTGTAATTGCTTTTCTTTGAAATCTCATATATTTGGGGTTTTTGCATTTAAAAAAGTAACTTTTCTAAAGGGCTCCTAAGGCTTCACCAGACTGAATGTGAAAGGGGTGTGGGACACAATCGAAGTTTCAGAACTCATGTTCTGTAGAGCATATCACAGTTGCTTGGGCTACAGCCACTAGGAATTGATCCTTTGAAACAAGAAAAGTCCTTTTTGTTGGATGCCCCGAGGGCACAGAGGCTGGTGGAGGCTCTGCCAGAGCAATCCTCTCTGTGCCCAAGCCAGGGGCCGGCTCCACGGTCACAGTGACTGAGAGCAGCAGAGGCCGCTGGGGAGGATGCCTGACGAAGCGGCTGTGGCTCTCTTCCCGTCACAGGTGCCCTCCGTGAGATCTCTGATATGACATCGCAGCTGCAAAACAGCCTCCTCCGCTTGGAGAATTTCCAGAAACTCACAGAGCTTCAGCATGACTTGGTCGGCATTGACAACCTCATCATCCCAGGCAGGGCAAGTGCCTTTTCAGAGCCCCTCCGTGACTAAGCTCTCCTTCTCTAACGGGTGAAACTGTTCAGTTTTAGAACTGAAGAGTTGTAAGGATTCCCAGGGGGGTTAAAGTTCCCATCTCTGCTGGTGTCAATGGATATAGCAAGTCCCCCTGCTGCCAGGGGCCTCGGGTAGTACTGGAGGATGTCCCAAGAGTGGGGATTCCTTCCATCAAAGGAGTTCCATTAGGCAATCCCTGGTTGCTCTGCCTGTGATGCAGCATCACATGGTAGAGGAAGGGCTGGCCTGGGAGTCAGGCAGACCTGGGCTCCAGGACTGATCCAGTGACCGACTCTGTCATTGACCCCGGGCGTAGCTCTGTGAGAGCAGCTGTTGCCAACGAGCGGCTGGGAGGTCTCTCCAGGTGAAGTCACAGGTCTGGGCCTGTGTGTGTGTCTGGTACATTAAATGTCTCGTGTGTTGGGCTTGTGCCCGGGCCCCCGTGCTCAGGCGGGGCTTCCCATTGTTTGCCTTTCTGAATTGTTCCAAGGCAGGACACTGGTCCTGGAGAGGTGAGCATCGCGTCAGGGCTCCCCAGTCTTTGCTCTCCTTATTCACAGTCAAATCCACTTATTCAGAAACCCCCAAACCCTGCTGCTTTGGGGGCCTCTCCCGAGTTTGCACACAGGTTGGTTTTTGGATCTAAGGCCCTTTTTGGTTATTTGCATCTGGACTTGTCTTTCCAAGTCAGGCCATTCTTGGGTTGCCTGGATTTGCCTTGGGCTGGCCTTCGGTTCAGTACGTGCTTGGGGACAGTAGACTGGCTTTCCCAGTAGCCTAAACAGAACATCCATAACCCTCCCATCCGTCCCTGCACCTTCTTTAGCCCGGCCAGGCCTCAGGAACTATTCAGAGGCGAGATACCTGGGCTTCACTCAGTGACTTTCCCTTGAGCAATAGCGGGGAGCCCTGGGGTATGTGTGGGAACGGTTGGGGTCAAAGCCCAAGGGGGAGGGAATCAGGAGGGTGAGGAAGGGATGAAGCTGCCTCCCATCTTGCTCTGGGCCAGGCCGTGCCCTCAGGAAAGAGCTTTAACCACCCGTTAGGCCACTATTGCCCGTTTTGTAGATGCAGTTTCAGATCTGGAAGGGACCCTGGGGCAGTCTCACCCAGTCCAACCCCTCCCTGAACTCCCCTTGACAACCACCACAATAGAAGGGTCCCCCTAGCCTCCCCCCAAAGCAGCGCATTCACTAGGGGACAATTGGATAAAAGCAGAAGTCACTGACCTCTGGCTTCAGTGGACCCTCCCAGCTGCTCCCTTCCGCCCCCTGGGCCAAGCAGACAGCTTCCTCTTCTGTCGTCCTTCCAGTGCTCGGCCACAGCTGCCCCTCTTCTAAACACTACAGAGCTCCTGTTTCTTCAGCTGGTCCCCACCCTGGTTGTCCTCCAGGACACACTGGCTTTTCATTGTTCTCCCTAAAATGTGTAACCAAGAGCTGAGTGTGATGCTCTAAAATCTGACCGAGGTGGATTTGTGACTCGTTGAACTTTGGGTCCAAGGACCCCATGATCTTTTTCAGATGATTTCCACGTCTCAGAGGTCTGCAAAGCTAATTCTTTTTCAAACCCAGATAGGGAGAAGCCTTTACATGTAGCTATAGGATGTCTTCTTGCTAGGTTTGGCCTGACCTTGTGGCTTGTGCAGATCTTTTGTACCCTGACTTTGTCAGTCCAGGATACTCATGCTTCTTACTCTCTTAAATGTCATCTGAAAGTGTGACAGCATGCCACCTGTGCCTCCCTCCAAAGCCCTGATCAAAATGGGAGTCGGCACATAGCCTGCAGAGACCCGTCCCGAGGCCACTCGACTTGAGAGCAGGCCGCCGCTGAAGGCGCTTCAGGTCCGGGCCTTCCGCCGGCTCCACACATGCACCTCTTTGTTCTCCCTCTGCCCAAATCTGAGTAAATCTCCCTGTCCCATCTCCAGATGATGCTTTGTCCAGTCACCCCATCCAGAGAGACACAGGCTGCTCCTGATGAAGCCAGTGGGGGCTTCACTGATTGGCCCAAGTCCCGTGGCTTTAAGTGGCAGAGTCAGGGCCCAAACCCAGGCCTTCCCTCTCCGAAACCCCAGGATCTTTTACAGCAAAATTGTGAGCAGAGCGGTCTGCCCACTTTTAGAAGAGGCGTACTAACAGAGAAGGATCCTGCCCTTGGACCAAGCCCTCCAGGAAGTGCCGTAGAGTGGGTGGGGGAGGGCCCTTTGGGCGCCCAAGCCCCGGGGCTGTATGTCCCTGCACGTCCCTCCTCAGTCCAAGGGGCAGTGAGGCTCTTGCCTTGGGCCGGGCCAAACTGTTTCTCCTTGTGTCTCAGGAATTCATCCGGGAAGGCTGTCTATACAAGCTGACCAGGAAGGGCTTCCAGCAAAGAATGTTCTTTCTGGTAAGTGGCTGAGAGCAGGTGTAGTCCTGGTGCCCATCCCCTTTGTGCAGTCCTGGTACCCATCTGATCCCCATGGGGCTTCTCTCTGCAGCCATGTCCAGGGCCACTGCCAGCCCCAAAAGGGTCCTCCATGAGCCCACCCTGCGTCTGCCTTCTCTTTGCATTTTGCAGAAAGGATCGAGACAAGGCCTGTCTGGTTGTGTGCCCCAGACTTGTGTACACACATCCTGCCCTCTCATGGAGACAGACTCTGCCGTCACTGATTTCAGATAATTTCCTTAGGATCTTGTGGACAGCACAACAGCTCCTTAAACTAAGCCAAGGGGCATCTAGGTGGCACAGGGGATAGAGCACCAGCACTGGAGTCAGGAGGACCCAAGTTCAAATCTAGCCTCAAGATACCTGACAGTAGCTGTGTGACCCTGGGGAAGTCACTTAACTCCCATTTCCTCACCAGAAAAATAAATAAAATTTAAAAACTAGGTCAAGGGGCTTCCAGAACCAACTCAGGCACTGGAGAAATCCTGTGAGCCTCCCCACAACCACCCTCGGCAGCCTTGTTTTTTCTAAGTTCAGATGGTCCCATTTAATAAAGTGCCCAGGGTGTCCCCGAGACCGGCCATTTATCTCGTCAAGCTTGTGGCCAGTGGGCAGTTGTCCTCATCCTGCCAAGCGTAGTCAATCGTTGGTGCTTTTCTTGGATGTTTGCTCAAATTTTCCTGTCTTTCAGTTCTCAGACATGTTGTTGTACACAAGCAAAGGAGTGACGGGTACCAACCATTTCAAAATCCATGGTCAGCTGCCTCTGCATGGCATGCTGGTGAGTCGGCCCGGCCGGGCGGGGTTGGGGCAGCAGCCCTCGGCACTGGGATGATTCGCCCAAGCAAGCCCCTGCTTCCTGTCACCCAGGCAACATGGGGGGGGTCCTCCCTGGGCTGGGCCAGAGCTACTGCCAGTGTAGATGATGACACTTGTCCCCTGTGCTTGCTTTACAGTTAATAGTGCTGGACCCACCGGTGAGTAAGGGTGCCTCGGTCTCCAAGGGCCGTGGCTGGTGCTGACCCGTAGCTTTGCCTCCTAGAGCCAGAGTAGATGTGCCCTCTGTGGTACTTGTGGCCTGATGTAGCGGCTGTAGGGTCTTCTCTGGGGCTGAGCCCAGCTCAGCTCATGCTTGTGCCCACAGGTGGAAGAGAGTGACAACGAGTGGTCCGTGCCGCACTGTTTCACCATCTACTCCATCCCAAAGACCATTGTTGTGGCAGCCAGGTATGCTCGGGCCATGTGGCGCCCAGGGAAATGCAGACCCGTGGGGGAGGGGAGCTCAAGCACCTGTCCTGCCCGGTGAGGCTTGGTGGGAGGACACCCTGGAGTCAGGCTCCAGTCCGAACGCAGCCTCCGGGTGACCCTGGCCAAGTCACTGCTCCTCTGCCAGCCTCGGTTTCCTCACCTGTAAAATGGGGATAATAATAGCACCCACCAGGGCCATTGTGCGGATCAAAGAAAGCAGAGACCATGAAGTGACCCTGCATGAATGCTGGCTCTGTGGAGGTGAGGGAGAGATTTCTTTCACCTCTCGGAGCCCTAGGGAGCCGGCAGCCTGCCCTGGCCTCTCTGCCCAGGCTGGCAGGGCTGCCCGGCCAGGTTCTGCCCCCTGTATCTCTGATGGGCTCTGGGCAGGGTGCTGAGCCGTCCCCTCCCTTTCTTGTAGCACGCGCCTAGAAATGGGCAAATGGATGGGGGATTTGAGCCTCGCGATTGAGGTGGCCAAGTCTGGTGACAAGCCCCCAGTGCTCCTGGACAGCTGCATGAGCGGCAGCTCCAACAGTAAGTGTCATGGCCCTCTCTTTAAAGAGCAGGCTCTAGAGTCAGGGCTGGAGGCGGGGGAGGGGGGCAGCCTTTGGTCTCAGAATCTTCTCTCAGCATTTCCTTGAGTTGCCAAGGCAGGCGAGGGCCTCCTGCCCCAGCCTCAGTGTTTCTCTTCTCAGCGGGTTTGCAGAAGCCCAGCATGTCCTTGGTCCTAGTAGCCCTGTAGAAGGCCCCTCCCCCAGTGCCCTCCTGTGTGTAAAACCTTCCTGCATGTGCAGGCTCGTGTTGGGGCACCCCCCCCCCAATTAGAGCTGGACAGGACCGCTAGCAACGCGCATGTACAGGGTCACTCCGGGGAATGTGTTCTGTTCTCTGATTTGAGGAGAAGCCCTTTCTTCCCTCCCATCTGGTTCAGCTGCCCCCTTCTCCTCCCCCAGGACCCTCGGGCGAGGTCTCTCTAGAACAGGAATCAGAAGAGGATGCTCACTCCTCCCATAGCTCCCTGGACAGGCAGAATCCGCACCGGGCCAATACCACCATGCACGTGTGCTGGTACCGCAACACCAGTGTCTCCATGACTGACCACAGTGTGGCCATTGAGGTACCCACTGGGCTGACCCCTCAGCTCTTCCTCACTGTCTGCATTCATTTCTCACTTTCTCATCTCATCTCTGTGGTCAGGAGGGGAGAGGCAGCTGGTGTGGCGAGGCCCTGGGAGGCCGGGCAGTGTCTTTGCTTCCCTCCCTGCACTCTGGCCTGAAGGAGGGAGTGCTACAGGAGTGTGGGCCAATGGATGAGCATGTGCCTACTTAGATGGCATGTGTGATGGGGGCGGCCATGCCTCACTGTAGGCCAGGGCTGACGTCCTGGCCATGGTCACTAACTCGGAGGAAGGAGCCTTGGATCCAGGTTTTCTGAGGGGCTGCTGCCCTCCAGAGCTCACCACCCCAGTAACTTGGGGCTCAGAGCTGCTCGGCCCCCTTTTTCCCTGGACCATCCTGCAGAGGGCCTTGAGGGCCCCCTCTTGTCTACAGAGGCCAGACTCTTCTGTCTGGCCTGCCTCACCCGGTGCTCCCTTGGTGGAGAGCCAGGCCCTCCTCGGGAGGCACGGCTGCTTGTATTGTCCGCATTTCTCGGAGACAGCTAACTTCCATTAGAGATTTGGCTGAGGTGCCCGAGAGGCCAAGGGAAGGCCAATGGCACTTCCTTGTGTCCCCAGGGAGCCCTGGAAGGTTGGAGCCAAGGGCTGGGCAGGGGCCAGATCCGAGCAGCCTCAGATAGGCAGAGGACACAGCGTAGTAGGAAAAGCTGCCAAATGAGGGGCTCGCTGGGCTAAATTAAATGGCCTCCCCCTGAAATTCCATGACACTGGAAAAACATGATAGTTCTGTTAATGGTTTTGTGCAAGACAGCCTTGTTGGCTGATTCCCAGAAAGCCTTGAGAATGGGCCCCGTCTTAGAGGCCTCCTTTCCGCTGATGGGGGCTCCCCCAGACCCTGCTCAGTCAGTAACTTGGCCTCTAAGCAGTGAGATTTGGGGGCTCTCCATAGACTAACCTAACTTGGAGCAGTTGGGATGCCTACCACCAGGCTCTGGGGGACTAGACAGACCTTCCTAGAGTCTCAGGCGCTTTGGGGAGAATATTTCAATGTAGGAAGGCAACTGGCACCCAGGCCAGGCCGGGCCGAGCTGGCCACCCTCGGGCCCTCGCTCCCCCTGTGGTTTCTCTCCTTCTAACACGTCTCGCATCAACAGAAGTCAGTGTCACGCGCTGTCGCTTCCGTTTCTGCCGCTCGCCGGGGGTTTGCACGCCGTCGGGCTCTCCTCTCCCACGGCCCTGCCCAAGCCTTGGCCGCCCTGCCGTCCGTCCCGCTCAGGTCTCTGCTCTCTTGCTGTTTCTCCAGAGCTCCCTCCTCGCTCTTTGCTGGGCCAGGGCCCCAAGGCCAATACAGTCACCCATGTGTGCTGGTACCGGAATCACAGCCTCTCCCTCACAGATTACCTGTGCATGATTCAGGTAAAAGCTCCACAGGCTTTTGGAGTTTGTGACTCCGTAGAGATAGACGTGTCAAGGGGTCCCTTCTGCCTGTGCTCACCCGGGCATCTGGCGTGCACGTCCGAGGACTGTGAGCAGGCCGGGCAGTGTTCCTACCCCCCATCCGCGCCTAGCCGGGGCAGCCGCATGACCAGCGGGATCCCTGGCTCCAATGCCAGTGTTATTGGAAGCCTTGTCTTTGTCGAGTCCCTGGCTTCTGGCTTCCTCCCTCCTTCTCCTCCTGAGAACCTTCCACACTTTCCTCTGGTGTCTGTCTTCTCTTCGTGGCCTCTGTCCTTGTGGCCTTTTTTAACCGTGTCAGGGTGGGTGTTCATGAATCTGAAGAGATGGGCCCGGGGGGGGGGGGGGGCTGGCAGCCACTCTGTCCCTTCCCCCACCCCCTGACTCAGATAGAGTGTACCTCCTCTTTTATAGTCATGTAGCTAGTAAGCGGTGAATGCAGGATTTGAATCCAGACCTCGTGAGCCTAATCTGTGTTCTTTGTACTGCTGAGGCTCAAAACAGAGCCCGCCTGGCAGCAGGGTTCACGGTTGGGCACCTCCACACACTTGAACACGTGCGGGCCTGTTCATAGGTCCTCGGTATTGACGAGGGTGCTAAGGACCAGGAGCTGGCCTGGGAATAGCCCCCAGAGGCTGGGGGCAGGGGGCAGGGGGAGGGTGAACCACTCACACGCCTTCCCCTGGTGTTTGTGCCCTCCCAGAACCAGCTCTCAGGGTACCTGCTGAGAAAGTTCAAGAACAGCAGCGGCTGGCAGAAGCTCTGGGTGGTGGTCACCAATTTCTGCCTCTTCTTCTACAAAACTCACCAGGTAGGAAGAACATACAGGGGCTGGTGGGGGGTGGAGGAAGGGTCCAGCCGAGCTCATATAGGCAGCTCCCCCAGCCCCCTGCCCGCTGGTGCTGCCCTTCCATGGGAACGAGGCTCCCCTCTCTCGGGCTGGGGGTGTGTATGGCAAGGATGGCAGGTGGGGGAGCGCTAGCCCGGCCCTCACCGGGCCCCACACAGGGGTGCCCGCCACACCCGAGGAGAGGATGACCAGGGAAGGGACGGGGCTGGCTTTAGGGCGTGCCTGTGGCCTATTTTCCAGGATGATTACCCACTGGCCAGTCTTCCCCTGCTGGGCTACACGGTCAGTGTCCCTGGGCAGGCCGATGGCCTTCACAAAGATTTCGTCTTCAAGCTTCAGTTCAAATCTCATGTCTACTTCTTCAGGGCTGAGAGCAAATACACATTTGAGAGGTAACTCCCCTCCTGCTGGGCTGGAGTTGTGGGTCTCTGTTTCATCTCTCTGGGGCAGTGTAGACAGGGAGCATTGGAAGGGTACCGTAGCCCCCACTGGCCCCCAGAGTCACCAGTGCCATGACCCCGTGGGCCGTGCCCCCTGAGGCCGTGCCCGTGCCCGAGGGCTTCTGCTCAGGGCAAGCCACTGGCCCTAAATGTTTTTTTTTTGTTTTTGTTTTTTAATGGACTTCCTGGTATTGGAACATGGACTTCCTGTTTTCCTGGCCCATAGACCCCGACTTCCATGTCTGTGGGGTTGGCCTTCCCAGTCACTAGGACTCTCCCCGTCTCTCTGCCAGGTGGATGGAAGTGATCAAGAGAGCGACCAATTCTCCTGGGAGGACCAGCCTGGTGATGGCCCCGGGGGACGACAAAGCCACCCACACAAACTGACGGAGGCGTCTCAGGTCCCCTGTGGAGGCCGAGCCGGGAATTATTAATAAAGGGGAAAGGGAGAACACGTGTGTGCTGGATAAGGAGTCACGGGAGGGGCTGGGACCGCAAAGGCCAGCAGCGACAGAGAAGGGAAGAGTGACTGGCAAGGAAGCTGGGGCCACTCCTGCCTTGAGTGCGAGGACTTAGAGTGGCTTTCACCATCAGGTCTTGGGGAAGTGTTTAGAGCTGGAGAGGCCCAGCTAAGTGAGGGGACTCGTCCAAGGTCACCCAGATGGCTCATCCACCAGATTCTGGGTCCAGCTCCCCTCGTCGTGGAGCACACGGTTCTAGGTATTTCCTCTAGACTTCCCCGACCCTCAGGGTGTTTAGAAAGCTTGGGAGTGTGATGGGCCTGCCTGGGCCCCTATGGCAGATGTGTGTGGGGACTCTGACCATATCAGGGATGGCATCACATTCCATCTCCACATGGGCTAGAAGAGCCCCAAGAGATGGCTTGGTAGAGTTGGCGGAGCTTTGCTGTATGTCGACGTGGGCAACGAATGTCGGACGGAGGCTCGGCTGGGAAGCAGCCTTTGAAGGTGTCCTTGATTTCAGTTTCCTTGTTTGTAAAAAGAGTGGATCCCACCTCCCACCTCCCTCCTTCCTCCTCAGTTTGGGGTGAGGAGTGAGCAGAGTGCACAGTATTGGACGTTTTTGAGCAGAAAGGTGCCAGTTCCACTGGGCTCTGGCCAAATGACCACAGGCCCCAAGCCCCAGGACCAAGCGTGTGCCCATGGAGGATCTCATCTCCGTCAGGCCTGAGGCAAAGGCACCTGGGAGCCCCCCCAGCCCAGGTGGAGGGAGCTGCATCCCAGAGGAGGCCCCGAGATGACTCCAGGACAGGTGTGAGAGGGAGGGCCTAAGGCCTGAGGGCCGGACTGGGCGTGGGGGTCTGCACTGTGAGGGGCTTCCTTCACTGGGACCCCTTTCCATCCCTCTTCCAGGAAGTCAAAGGCCAAAGCTTCAGGTTGTTACCACGTGTCCTAACGAGGGAAGATCCGTTAGAAACAAAACGCTTCGTTAATTTATTGGGGACTGCCCTAACTCTTTCCATAGTTGGATTGAGATGTACAGTTGTGTATGTTTGTACTAGACAGAACCTGGTTACAAGCTAACGTGTAAACGTAAGTAGAAATAAACACCATCTTGCTGCAATTAAAGCTCGTCGTCTCTTTTCTCAGCTTAGACACTGCCTGCTACTCTCGTGAATGAAGCGCTTTGAAAGGAGATTCTTTCCTCATTCTTGGCTCTGAGTAGGAAGCAGGATCCGGGTGAATGGCCGACCCCCAGGTCCACTGTGACTAATGCCATGACTTTGCTGAGCTGTCCCTGGCACCGGTGCCTCCGTGTGTCCACAGGACTGAGGAGGCAGCTGGGGGTGGGGGAGCCCGTTGGGGGGAGGCTCAGTGCTGTGGACAGAGTGTGGAGCGGAGCTCCCACCTTGCCTCGGTCACTGGCCCTCACCTGTAACCCTGCAGGGACAGGAGCAGGGTAAACAACAAGGCACCACACTGGCTCAGGTCATTTCTTTATTGAAAGTGGCCAATCCCTTTCAATGCTCTTTGAAAACCAAAATCTTTGAATACTGAGGGAAACAAGTGAGGGTTCTAGCTGTTTACAAAACCAAACCAAACCACCACCACCAAACCCCTCCTTTTGGGTGGTTCTGGCGTGCACAGGGAGAACACGACAAAGGCATCTACTACCATCACAAACAAGACGAGGTCCGAGCCCCACAGGAGACCCTGTGAGTGGGGCTGAGGAAAGGGGAAGCTGTCCTTGGCTGGCCTGCGTGGGGGAGGGAGCAGGGCTCCCACCCCTCCTCATCTGCATGCTCCCTAACTTTGGCCCAGGAACCGTGTCTAGCACCCGGGCGGAGGGAGGGCGCAGGGCCGCACGGAGGCCCCTGACAAAGGTTCCCACCTTTCCCGACATCCGCCCAGCAAGCTGGGGAGGGGGAAGCGGGTGGCCCTGACCGCCCCACTCTGGCCTTGTACATGGCCAGCCTGCTGGAAGGAGCCCGGGACCGCCCCCCTCCTCCCCACAGGCGGGCCTCCTCCCGGCCTTTCACAAGCTTTGATTAGAACAGTAATGACCACAATGACCATGACGACGACGACAACGGCTCTCCACCAACCGGACAAGGTCCAAAGCCAGCCGTGGAGCCCAGGGTTCCCGGATGCAGAGCACGAGGGGTTTGAGGTCAGTTCTGAGAAAGTCGGGAAAAGGCCCACGGCCGGCCTCCCTCCCCGTGCCGGTCAGCGAGCCGACGTCAGGTGGTTCCTGCTATGGGAGAACCTGTGGTGGAGAAGGCCACCATGAGGCCGTGGGAAGAGCCGGCCACTGCTGGGGCAGACGTGGGCCCCGGCAGCTCCGAGGGAAGCTGGAGACCCCCAGCCTCTGACCCAACCCAGCCACAACCCCAAGGGGCTCGGCGGCAGACACCAAGCCTGCCCTCTCTGCTGCTTAGGGGGCACTGGGAGAAAGGCGAGCCCGGGAGAGGGCCAACTCACCTCTGCACCCGTTCCACCAGATGCGCGATCAGTCTGTCGGAAATGCCAGGGCAAGACTCCTCCGCGAGGCTGAACGCATTCTCCAGTTCCTCCATTGCTCCCACGTGGCCTCCGGTCTGCTTGTGCTTCTCTTTGAGCTGCGTAAGTCAGTCAAGGAGCATTTATTAAGTACTGACAGTGTGCCAGGCAAACAGAGGGTAAGGCACATAGCAGGTACCCAATGAATGCTTCCCCACAGCAGCCTGTACGCAGAACGTGAGGCTTGGCCAAGGGGGTCGCAGCCCAGCTGCACACATAGGCCCTGGCTAAACCACAACTTTGCACCTGATTTAGAAACCGTGGCACCAGGCTTTGTCCACTACACAATCACCTGCATCAGGAGGAAAGGGGGATGCCAGCAAAGCCTGGCCCCAGGAGTATCCGGACCGTGAAGCCATAGAGCCCAGGCACCCTGAAGATCCAATGCTCTGAATCTCAGAGATCCAGGAGGAACAAGTCCATGTGGAAACCAACGGGTAGGGCCAAGCATGCCACCCAAAACGGCAGCAGGAGGCAGAGCGTGGCCTTGTCACAAAACCTCAGGTCAGGAGCTAAAGCCAGAGGGATGAGAAGTAAACAGAAGACACTGACCAAGGCAAAAAGGGATGGTGGATCCAGAGATCCCCCAAAGAAATAACTCCATAAAAAGGCTCTCCAAATCCAGGGGGAAAAAAAAGGAACTGTGGAATATGGATGCTGATTGAACCATACTATTTCTTTTGTTTTTGGTGCTGTTGGTTTTCTGTTTTGAGGTTTTCCCTTTTTGCTCTGATTCTTCTCTTATAACATGACTCATGCAGAAATATGTTTAATGTTATTATGTATATATAACCTATATCAGACTACCTGCTGTCTAGGGGAGGGGGGGAGGGAGAAAAATTTGAAATTGGAAATCTTATGTAAACAAATGTTGAAAACTATCTCTACATGTAACTGGAAAATAATAAAATACTTTAACTCCATAATAAGTGAAAGCAAATGGCAAAGAACTGGAAACTAAGGGGATGTCCATCAACTGGGGAATGGCTGAACAAGTTGTGTTAGATGAATGTAATGGAATATTCCTGTGCTGTAAGAAATAATGAGCAGATGGATTTCAGAAAAACCTGGAAAGAATGACATGAACTGATGCTAGGTGAAATGAGCAGAACCAGAACATTGTACACAGTAACAGCAACATTGTGTGAGGATCAACAGTGACAGACTTAGCTCTTCCGAGCAACACAATGATCCAAGACAACACCAAGACTCATGATGGAAAATGCTCTCCATATTCAGAAAAAGAACTATAGAATCTGAATTCAGATTGAAACAGACTATTTCCACTTTTGTTGCTTTTTTGTTGTTTATTCTTTCTTGCATCTTTTTTCCTTTTGTTACAACATGACTAATGTGGAAATATGTTTAACACAATTGTAATGTATGATCTATACCAGATTGCTTGCTGGCTTTGGGAGGGGGAAAGGAAGGGAGGGTGAGAGAAAAATTTGGAACTCAAAAAAATGTCTTTACATATAATTAGAAAAAAATTTTAAATCAAATTTTTTTTAAAAACCTGAAAGGAGAGCATCCAAGGGAAAAATGGATTTTCCACAAGGACTATATTCATTCCCAGAAGAAATGAAACAAGAGATTGATTAAGAGGTCTAATGGAAAGAAATGGAAGGAGGGGCAGCTAGGTGGTGCAGTGGATAAAGCACCATCCCTGGATTCAGGAGGACCTGAGTTCAAATGAGGCCTCAGACACTTGACACTTACTAGCTGTGTGACCCTGAGCAAGTCACTTGACCCTCATTGTCCCTCAAAAAAAAAAAAAAAAAATGGAAGGAGAATAAATAGCTTAGAAGTGGCCAATCTTACCCCCAAAGAATAGACCCTCCTAAAACCTGTCAGAGGCCAAAGGAATGATTCCCTGAGAGCAAGGAATATTCAGAACAATTAAAGGAATGAAAAAAAACACCCAAATGTTAGATATTGGTTATCCAAAACAACTAACCTAGAAAGTGTTACCAGCGAAGGGGAGACAATTTAAGAATCACTAGAGATTCCCTGAATAGCATGATTTTAAAAAGACTGGACACACTACTTCAAGTAATCCCTGACAAACACTGCCCAAATCTATTAGTACCAGAGGGCAAAGTGAAAATAGAAAGAATCCACTGAGAAACCCCAAAAGACAAGTCCCCAAAAACATGTAGTAGGGCGTCCAGAATGAAGGATCCCACAAGACCTGGCAGCTTCAATGCACGAGAGATCTTGGAGTACACACACAGAGGTAAATGCCTCAGGCTCACAACAAAGATGACTTTACCCTCAAAGGTCAAGTGAACAACCTGTTCTTTCCTGGAACAGAGGCCCTGCAAGCATGGATGGTGACCGGACCAGAGCTGAAGGCTGATGGGGAAGGTGATTGTGCTTGAGCAGTTAGAATTGTAAGGGGCAGGGAGCAGCTAGGTGGTGCAGTGGATAGAGCACCGGCCCTGGAGTCAGGAGGGCCAGAGTTCAAATCTAGCCTCAGACACTTGTCACCTACTAGCTGTGTGACCCTGGGCAAGTCACTTAACCCCCATTGCCCTGCAAAACAAAACAAAACAAAAAAAACAAACAAAAAAAGAATTATAAGGGGCAGTGTGATCATCTACTGCTCGTATTCTGTTGGGGAATCTGATCCCTTCAGAACCGAATGTCATCAAAGGGGGTAAGGAGGGAGTCAAATGGAAAAAAGCAAAGGGCCTGGGCAGAGTTGGTCCTGTCCAGAGGGTTTAAGGAAGGGAAAAAGAAGGACGAAGGTAATGAAGTGGATGTGTGGGGAGAAGAGCACACCCACAGGGAGCAGGGGCACCCACCAAGGAGCCTCAGCTTACTTAGAATGGACGAGAGAACAGTCGGGTGGAGGGAAAAGCATCAAACTTCATAGGGAAACAAGAGGGAAGCTGCACCAGGAAAGGCAGAGAAGACAAAGCAGCAGAAAGAGAACAGAATGTGGAGTGAGGAGGGGGTGCCCACACATCCACTGACAGAGAATCATGGAACTTCAAAGAATGACCAGAGCTGACTCCCAAGGGTCCTGTGAGGCAGACAGATGGTCAGGGGAACCTGGACAACAGGCAGCGAGGTTAACCGCCCTGCCAAGACCAAAGAACTCTAATCGAGAAACGACTGACGAGGAGAAACCTCCGCTGAGGGATGGGGACGGGTCTTGCTTGACAATGCTTGTTTGAGACAGGGCTTTTCAACTGGGCGAAGAGCTGGGGCGAGGAGGGGGAGGTTAGTCACAGTCATTTTGGTCGTGGACTTTGCATGGTCCAGTGACTCAAACTTCTCTTCAATTTGTTTTCTAGATCACTTGCATTTGCAGTACATTTTCTTTTTTCACTTTTTTTAAAACCTCTTATGCCAAACTGTTCATTCCCTTTCCAATTTTTCTCTTCCATATTTTTTTTTTTGCGGGACAGTGAGGGTTAAGTGACTTGCCCAGGGTCACATAGCTATTAAGTATCAAGTGTCTGAGGCTGGATTTGAACTCAGGTCTTCCTGAATCCAGGGCTGGTGCTCTATGCACTGTGCCACCTAGCTGCCCCCCCCATATCTTCTTTTCCCATTTTTTCCTTGTGTTCTCATTTCATTTATTAAAACAGCATTTTCCAACCTTTAACTCATTTCCACTCTAGTTGAATTTATGCCCCAATTGTCTTTTCCTTTGAGGCTTTTCTTATAGAAGTGTTGGAGTCCTTAGGTTTGTGTCCTAAGCATGCCTCTCACCATGACAACTTGCCCTTTCCTGCTGGTCCTAAGCACTGTTATTCCAGGGACCTGCAAGCTTTCGGTGCTCTCAAGCGTTCTGACCAGTACACCCTGGGTCGGAGCAGCACTGCCCGTGGGTTTACCCTGGCTGGGAGTTCCACTAGATTGCTGCTGGACCAGCTGCATAGCTCCCGACAGGCCTGCAGGCTTCCCTTTGGCTTCCAGTCCCCGCCCTGGTGATTCCTCTCTAGTCCTGGACTAGAAGCTGGGCCCATGACCTCGGGCTGTAAGTTGGGAGTCCCTGCACACAGCTGCTGCTGCTTCTGAACTTGTCCCTTACTGAATGCACAGGCTAAACCGAAGCCTAGCTCCTCCATCTACCCTCATTATGTGGCCCAGAACAGGGCAGTAACGGAACAAATCTTAATGCCTATACATACCAGCACCGCACTGAGTGCTTTATAATGAGCCAAAAAGCAGCCAGTGGGCCCCTGTCCTCTGTACCTGTTTGGGCTCAGAATTCTTTTTGCCCTGGTAAACAGCCTCTCCCTGCCCTGGAGTACCCCGTGAGACACCCTGGGCTGGACCCAGGCCCCAAGGTCCAGAGCCCGTCTTGCTACGTCCACCTAGTCTGGAAAAAGAATTCATGGGTATTTTTCTCCCAACATCTGGTCTGGTACATTTTCTAGATTTTGGAGGGGTGGGGGTGGGGAGGAGAGCTTGCTGTCCTTTTTCCTGCTACTCCAGTCTTCCCTTCTTTTCAGTCATGTGTGTGCAGACCTTTCTTTTTGTGTTCCATTCATACTAATTTTAATGACTTGAAGGGATTCTTTTTTGGCACCAAATCGGCCATTTGGTTTTAACAGCCCAAGCTTCTCCTCAACCCACTGAATTAATTCCCTTCTTAAAGCCTGTGCTTGCCCATCTTTACTCCTTTCCCTCCCTCTGCATGGGCGACTGACTGATGGGTGACAGGAGTTGACGCCTGCACGTGAAATCGCAGGCGCTGCACCAAGGGGCCTGGCCAAGCTGGCTGTGGGACCCAGGCTGGGCTGTCCCAAGCCCCTTCTCATTCCCTCTTCTCCCTAGCCCTGCCTTCTCTTATCCTGAGGAGGAGACAAAAGACAAAGGCATGAACACTTGCAGGGGGTCCTCTGGGCCGTGCTCCCTCTTGGGGCTGCGCTATCACACCCAACTTGCTCATTTGGAGCCTGCCAGCCACCACCAGGCTGTCTGCCAAGTGGGTTCCGTGGCTCTGGCTAGCCATCTCTCTGCTAGTAGTGGACAAAGCAGTGCCTCCCGGGCCCCAGGGCCTGCTCTGGGAGGGCAGCCCCGGGCTCCAGGGCCAGGCTTGGGTTTGGAAGCCAAGGACAACAATCGGCGCTCGCCCTGCTAAGCAACAGACTCTGGGCCACTGAGGAAACGGAAAAAGCAGCCGCGACAAAGGAGAGCTCTCCCTGTTACTAAGACTTAGCTCCCAGTGATGACTCTGTTCCAGTCCAAGGTGGGGCTGTGGCTTTTCTTCCCAACCGCCCACACACGGACACGGACACACCGCCCAGGGAATCTCACCTCTCCAAAGACGGGCCGGACGAGGGTGGCGAGGCACTGGGACCGTGGCTGCCGTTTGATGGGCTCTGCAGACTGCAAAGGGAAGTTTGGTGAGTGCCGAGCAGCCGCCCCGGCCACAGTGGAAGCCATTCCTTACACGCCCTGAGCAAGACCCATTCTGGAGCCCAAAGGGCCCATCATCCCCTTGGGGCTCAGCTCCGTGCAAGAAATGAGGTGGTCCTGACCCCCTCATGAAGTGAGAGGCCGGAAGCGGCCAAACGGTCCCGGGGGAGCTGGGGGATGGTGTGGGGAGTGCCACCAGCAGGCCATGGGGAGTGTGCCAGGACCCAGGAATGGCGCCTGACTTGGCCTAGCCTCTGTCACGCTGAAGTCAGGGGGAAGGGGCCCCTCAACAACGGGAGCCCCTCCCGGTTGCAGAGTGGGGTGGGGACACCTGCACCAGAGGGGAGGGGCACCGGTCCTATACCCGCCCTGACCCCTGAGCACAGTGGCTCTGGCCTCCAATGGGGGCAGGCCTAAAGGGCTACTGTGGCCCAAGAGGGAGCTCAGGCCATAGCTGAGCCCGCAGTAAGGAGCAGCTCACGTGCAGAGCGCCTACGACGTGCCAGGCTCCATGGGAAGCACTTTGCAAATAGCCTCTCATTGGATCCTCACAACCACCTTGGAAGGGGAAGGTGCTGTTACCCTTGCCCTTTTACAACTGAGGAAACTGAGGCAGACAAGGTGAAGTGACCTGCCCCATGTCTTCCTGACTCCAGGCCCTGCCCTGCCCTCCCCACAGGCCCCAAAGAAGAGGAATTTCAGTTGGCTTGCATGGTGGGGCTGGCCACAGTCCCCCCTTTGGCAAGCTAACACAAAGGGGACAGGGACGGCTAAGGAGCGAAATGCCAGAGTGAGGGCCCTCGGGCATCATGGGATGAAATCCGGGAGAGGGGACTATGAGCTCTTAGCCCGGGCTGCGGAAGGGGGGACGGGACAGCAGTTTGTCTGCAGAGAGCCTGGGGGCTCTAGGTGGGTTGCGGCGGGGAGGAAGAAGGTGACGCTGAGTTCTGCTTGGCCCGAGGAAGAGAAGCCTCTAGTTTGGGAAGGGAGAGGAGGGGCAGGGCTGCTACAGAACGCCTGGGCCGCAGAGCGGGTATGGAGGCATTCCGGCCTGGCTAGTACAGCTCCAAGGTGGAGGCTGGCCACCACAGATAAGGGCCAGCCCTGTGGAACTCAGCCACAGCTCACAGGGACATGACAAGGCAGCGTTGACCCCAGGGCAGGCAGTCTTGGCCAAACTCGGCTTCCCACAAGACCCTGACCGAGAAAGGAAGACCAGCCTCTTCCTCCTCCCCACACACCCTGCCAGCCCCTCTTGGTCCAGTTTCTGACCTTCTGTGAGGCCTGCAGGGCCGTGCCCTTGTGCAGTTTACTGTGTGGGCTCGGGCGAATGGTTGGGGGGAACGTCCAGATGGGGCCCTGGTCACCATCCTCTGCATCTCCATCGCTAGGAACAAAGACACCATTCAAATTACAACAGATCCAGGTGATGCCAAATACTCTTGGGTCTCCTTGTGCACCCTTCTGGGGGTGACGAGTGGCAGCCGGGGTCCTGGCTGCTGTGAAAAGTGCTGCCCTTTTCTTCAACTAGAGCCTGAGTCCTCAGCCCATCATCCAGAAGGGTCCAGGGACTCGAGAGAAGAATGGAGACGCAGCTCAAGAAGAAAGTCGTCATCCCGTGTGTCCCCCCCCCCCCCTGCCTCCAGCCCTGTCACCACCAGCTCCTCCCACCCCCCACTGGGGGCCTTCTCCATACATGTCAGAATCTTCAGAGCTGGAATCCTCCCCCCGACCCTCCGACTTCCAGCGCTTGTATCTGTCGATCAGCTCCGTGAGGAAGGAGGTCTTCTTGGTGTATCGAGTGATGAATTTGTGCTTCAGCAGCTCCCTGGCCGCGGGCCTCTGGACAGGGCACAAGGAGCAGAGGGGAGTGGCATCAGCCCCAGGGGCAGTGCCAACCCCAGGTGTTCCACTAGTTCTACCAAAGAGAGGAGGGGACACTCCTTCAGGGCAGGGGGCACTTTGTTGGTCTCCCCTGTTCACTAGCACTTCACGCTTTCTGAATGAACAAATGCTGGACTTGGGGGGCCCTGCTACTGACCACCCTGTCACCCCAGAGCATCACTCAAGTGTGGGCTGCTATTCTCCATAAAACTCCAAAGCCACAAAGCAGACTGAAGGCGACCTCCGGGGGCCCCGGGAGGCCGTGAGGGCCCAGAAGAGGCGCGTACTCACAAAGCGAGGGTCCTTATTGAGACAGGCTTCCACAAACTCTTTGAAGGGCTTGCTGTGGTGCCCCTCCAGGGTGGGAGGGTTGTTTTTGGGGATCAGGAACAGAACTCTCATGGGATGAAGGTCGGAGTTGGGAGGCTCTCCTTTGGCCAGCTCGATGGCTGTAATTCCCAGGGACCAAATATCTGCCTGAAAGGAGAAGGCCCAAGGGACTGCGGATGGCAGCACAGGCAGCCTGGGACCGGGCAGGCCTCTTGTGGGTCTGGGGGTCGAGAACAAGCCCTTGATGGGCTTTGGGGCAGGGGCCGGGGCAAGGCCCTGGGGCCCCCCCCCCACCCTGCCTGGCCTATCCCCACTCACCTTAAAGTCGTATGCAGACTGCTTGATGACCTCCGGCGCCATCCAGAACGGGGTCCCCACAAAAGTGTTCCTCTTGATCTGCGTGTCCGTGAGCTGCCCGGCCACACCAAAGTCGGCCAGCTTCACGTCACCTTGCTCCGAGAGCAGCACGTTGGCAGCTGTTGAAACAGAGCAGGCAAACAGGGCTGGGGAGGGGGCATTTTCTTTGGGGCCCGGCAGCAGATGGCTCTTCTGCTCTGAAGGTGCCTGACTGCTTGGGTTACCCCTCCCAGTCGCCCCAGCTCTGCTCAGTGGCAGAGGGAGCCACTGGGAGCTGTGAGGGCCAAGACCGGAGGCTGTAGAACAGTCACCTCGGACCCCTCAGGCTTCTCCAGCCTCCAGGGAGGTCAAAGGGTGACGTGGCCCAGGAGAGGCCCGAGCAGAGGGCCCAGGGGTGGGTGCCGAGGCCGCCCATCACCTGGTGCCTTCACACCACAATGACTCTGGACTTCCCTTACTGTGAAGCAGCGGGGAGACGTCCTTTCAGGACTGAGTTCTGTCCCAGCCCCTACAAAGCCTGTAGCCAGGAGCGGGTAATGTCTGCTGAAATGAGGACATCCAGGCCCTTGCCACAGTCCCACCCTTTGCAGAGTAGTTCAGCCCGGCCTATTTGCCCAAATTCAATCACTACAGGACGCTTCAGACCGAGGACAGAGATGGTCCTTTCCCCACAAGACCTCATTCATTCGTCTTTCTGAAGGGCGCTGGGGAGCAGGGGTCACTTCACCTCTCTACCAAGGAGGAAAAGAGCACAGCAGGTCAGAGCCAGGTCAGACAGCCCAGGCCTGCTGGGGCCCGCTCCGTTGTGCCTCTGGGGCCTCAGCGAAGAGCCCAAGGAGTCGGGGAAGCCTCCACAGGCACCTCTTCTATGAGGAGTTTAGACACAGGAAGTCCAGGTGGGCTGCGGACGCCCCTGGCTCGGGCCCTTTCTCCCTCAGCCGTGGATGCAAAGGAAACAAAAGCAAACTGCTCTGGGAGGGATTGCTCAGCCCAGGACCACTGCCGGGGCTCCTTTCTAGTAGCCACGAGGGTTTTTAGAGAAACTATTCACACTGTGCGCCCAAGGGCCAGCAAAACCTCCCGCTCCACATGTGACCCTCCCCGAGATCCGGCCACTTCCAAGGAGGAAGGGTGCTTGTTCCCTTTCTCTCGAAGGCCGGCCCCTCACCTCTTCCTCCCTGTCACCTCCCCAGGCCTCTTGCTTTGAGCCATGTTGACCTGCATGGGGCCCCCTCTCCCGGACTCTGCCCACCAGAACCATCAGGCCAAGGCCCTGGCTCCCAGCCCTGATGCTGGGGGTCTCTGGGCAGTCCAGGGCACAGCCTTGTTGAGACCCTTCTCTCTCATGAAGAACCACAGAAATACCCTCTTCCCCAAGAGAGACCTTTGATGTCTCGGTGGATCTTCCGCTCCGAATGGAGGTAATCCAGACCCTTAAGAATCTCGCGCAGGATCGTGGCGATGGAGGTCTCCTCCAGAGGCCCAGGCTTTAGCTGGAGGACAGAGTAAAACGGCACCCCACGGTGAGCCTTGGCCCCAGTCCCCGAGCCTGCCTCAGAGCCCCCAGGGCTGCAGGTGGGACACCACGAGGATGCCCCTCCTGCTCATCTGTCCTCTTTCCTTCCAACTCCTACGGCAGCAGACGGCATTCCCAGCCAAGAAAGCCCGAAAAACTGCCCCTGGCCTCTGCCCCACCAGCCTCAGCCAGTCTTGGAGCCCTTATGGGCAAGAAGACAGCACTTCATTCATACGCCCCCACCCCCAACTGCCTCCACCTACTCTCTAGTGACTCCGGGCACCTGCTCTAGACATCTACCCACCCCCTCCAGGTTCTACTATGGACTGCTGGCTCTGGACCCCAGCACACAGTAGGTGCTTGTGCTTGTTACATGTGAAGGAGAAAGGCAGATTAACGAGAAGAGAGCAGAGAGCAGGGAGTGAGCACCATCTGGGGCTGGAGGCAGAGCGGCAGGAATCCTGGGGCCCCTGATCCCCATCTCCCTGAATTTTGTGCCCAGGAAGTCAACACCTCCTGGAAGAATGACAATGTGGGCAGACTTCTTCTGTGCTCGATAAAACCATGGGCTTCGGGGTCCAAGGAAAGAATATTTCCTTATTTATTAAAAAAGAGATGCTAATGAATCTTTATCTTGAAAATGGAGAGCATTTAAAAGCAAGGATTTGGGGCAGCTAGGTGGCACAGTGGATAGAGCACCGGCCCTGAAGTCAGGAGTACCTGAGTTCAAATCTGGCCCCAGACACTTAACACTTAACTAGCTGTGTGACCCTGGGCAAGTCACTTAACCCCAATTGCCTCACTAAAAAAAAAAAAAAGGCAAGGAATTTGAGCCCTGCTTTATAAACCTGGGCCCTGCCGGCCCTGCTCAGTAATGGGCCCAAGGCCTGAGGGGGGCCCAACACCAGCAGGTCACAGCCCAGGTAGGTGATAAGGTCCTGCTAAGTGGGAGGAGCTATGGGCTGGCTCCGAAGGGCATCCTCCGACCTCTGACTCAGCAGCAGCCCCGAGTTCCACGGGAGGGGGCCTCTGGGCTACATCTTCCCTAGGGGTCTCAGCATCCAGGCTCCCGGAGTACTGAGGTTCCAGTGAGTTGAGCTTCTCGGGCAGCGCACACAGCATGTCCGGCTCCTCCCAGGGGCCCCAGTAAAGCCTGGCCCCTTTGTGCAGTCCTGTGGCCTGGGCCCAACCCACACGATGCAGGTTCCCAATGAGCTCAGTCTCTTACCAGATCCAAGGCTGATCCGCCTCCCAAATATTCCATGATAATCCACAGCTTGGTGCTCTGCAAACAACCGTCAGTGAATGGGGAAGGGAGCCGCTGCAGCTTCCCCAGGTCCCCCCAGTTAGAAGGCGCCTGCTGGCTCCCGGCAGGTCAGCCCACAACTGTCCCAGGAGCAGGAAGAGGGTCCCGCCCAGCACTGGCCTCACTCACATACCCTTTCTCTACTATGGGACAGTAGGGTTAATCTCTCTAAGAGAAAGAAACCAAACCGAAGAACTCATTGCATCTCTCTAGTGCTCACAAAGGGAAAATGGCAGAGGTCATGCTGACCACCACAAGGGCCAAGGGGATGGAGCCGAAACACAGAAAGTTCCAGATCCGAGCATGGGCACAGGAAGTGCCTGAAGACCAAGGGCCATCCTGGAAAATGCCCAGGTCTGGTTTGTGCCAGGGTGCGGCTGGGCCGGGCCACAAAGAAGAGGAGATGAGAAGACTCTGGGCCCCCCAGAGCCGATCCTCCCTGGGAGATGGAGGGGGGACTGAGGACCCCCGGAGGGATGATAGAAGGCACACCATGAGCATCTCTGGAGGACAGTACAGACACTGAGGACACCAACAGCAAAGGGGATCAAAGGGGCCACAGAGGGAGTCCCCAACAGCCGTATGGGACACACGGTACATACACACGCGTCCCTAACCACGGCCAGCCCTTCCCCTCTCTAGGCCTTTGCTTTCTCTGCTGCCAAAGTGCTATAAGGGGTGGACGTGTCTGGCCCTCTGGGAGCGGGGCACGCTCCCTGTGAGCAGAGCGAATGCGCTGCCCTGCAGGAGCCTCCCCACAAGCCGTCGGTCCCGGCTCACCTTCAGGTAGGAGCCATAGTAGCGTGTGATATAGGGGCTGTCGCACTGGCTGAGGACGGTGATCTCCTGCTGGATGTCCTCAATCTCGTCCTCTGCCTCCTCCAGGTCAATGATCTTGATGGCCACCACCTCCTTGGTGCGGTTGTCGATGCCCTTGTACACCTCCCCGAAGGAGCCCTTCCCAATCCTCTCGAGCTTGGTGAAGAGCTCCTCGGGGTCCACGCGTGAGTGCTGCAAAGAGAGGGAGGCATGTGCCAAAGGATGCCCACCAGGGACCTGCCCCACAGCCTGGCCGAGTCCTGGGCCACCCCAAGGGGAGGGAGGCTGCAGGCCGGCCCATGTCCAAATGCCCCCTACACGCAGCCTTCAGTGGTAACGGAGCCCCCGAAGGTCTGCCAAGCCCTCTGCCCACATGACCTTGGCTGCTCCCTATGACCTCCCAGGAGGGGGGTGCTGTGATCACCCCATTTTACAGGGGAGGAAGTGGAGGCGGGCAGCAGTGTGGTGACTCGTCCAGTCACACAGCTAGCGGTGTCTGGGCTGAACTGGAACTCGGGTTTTCCAGAGCTCCATCCCCTGAGCCCGTCTCAGACGGTGCTCTACTCTACAATGATGAGGTCCCTTCTCACCCCGGGTTCAGGGCCTCATGCCCTCGGGTCCTTCCAGAGCAGGCCCTGGCCAACAGCAGCTGATGAGAAGGGCACCCCCCTAGAGGAGTGGGGCTGTCAGAAATGAGCCACACACCCCAGAATGCGGGAGGGCCCCTGGGGCCTCGGGGTTTTCAACTGTCCAATACAGAGGCCAGACTTTCTGCCCCCGAAGATGGTTTCCCACTCTGTCCAGGAGAGGCTCTGAGTGCCGAGCAGAGGTGCAAGGGGGCTACGTGCGCACAGACCGAAACAGGAGAAGGCAGGAGGAGAAAGCGTCAGAAACTGGAGCACGGAAAGAGGCGAGGCCGGAGCCGAGGTCAGACCACGGTGGTGACTGTGGGGAGTCCCTGAAGGCTCGGGGCGATGAAGGATTCCGGCCCAAGCCCCCTCGAGGGTTCCCCATTGAGGCACAGAAGGGCTGCCGTCAGCGTCAGGGCTGTCTTGGGCCATCTCTCATGCTCACTGCCCACGTTTACAGAGAGACCATGTGTCTTCCTCAGCACCGCTGCCAAGGCTGCTGTCCCCCTGCCAGTCCTGACGGGCTGAGGCCTGCCTGTCCTCCCTCCATCACCCGGGGCAGGTCAAGGACCTGCTCACCTCTCAGGCAAAAAGCCAAGCTGCTCCTTCTCCACAGGACAGTGGGCTGAGGGTTGTCGCAGAGCATGGGAAGGCTGGGCCCAAAGAGGGAAGGCCTCCGGGGTGTTTACACCCATGCACCCTGAGTCCTGAGAGCTGGCATGAAAGACGATCCATCTTCTTCCCACAGACACTCGGTTCTCAGCCTCTCTGGCTCTTACTGGCTTTCACCTGAGATCCCCAAGGCCTTTTGCTGTCCCCTTCATGCCTCAGGTTACCACTGACGCTTGTGCTGAGGGCTGCGGCTGGGGTGTCATTGAGGTGCCTGGAACCGGCAGAGACAGAGAGGGCCACCCCAAGGGCACCCACCCAGCCCTTCTCCAGAGGGGGCAGGCATCTCAGTCAGACACCGAGAGGCCAAAGAGGCCCGCACTCTGGAGTCCTGATGGAGGTGAGAGGGCCAGGAAGTGAGAAAGGTCAGGAGACAAAGGGATCGAGGAGGACCAGTCGGGGAGGATGGGGAGGAGGCGGCAGCCAGCCCAGGGAGGACAGTGCAGGCCGTAGGGATGGAGTCACGGATGATGGATGCGGAGCATGGAAAAATAGGACTAAGGAACAAGAAGAGTTGCAGGCGTGGCTGTAGAGAAGGGAAACCTGAGAGGGAAACACCATCAGCCAGCGCTCAGACAGCATCTCTCTGGGGCCGGGCACTGTGCTGAGCATCTCGTCTGATCCTCAAAATGACCTTGGCAAGGAGGTGTTCCTCCTGCTTTACTGAGGAGCACACTGAGGCAAGCGGGGTTTAAGTGACTTGTCCAGGGCCACTTGGATTTGAACTCAGGCCCAGAGTTCTGCCACAGCACCGGGCTGCCTTGGGGCTGCCGTCTTAGTCCTCAGGTGCAGGTCTCTGGTGGGCCCCGTATTGTACCAACAGCCTCTGAGAGCCGCCATTCACGCTGACTTCTCCCACATTAAGGACTTTCCCTTTTCCTTGAAAGAGTCTCTAATTATCCCGTGGGAGCTCAGCAGAGATCCGTGGAGAATCTCTGGACCAGTCATCAGAGGCGGCTGCTTCTGCCGAGGTTCTAGGGGGGTGAAAATGTAGGTGTGGAAGCGAGCCCTCTTTCCCCAAGGCTGAATAGGAGGCAGGAGGCCTCCCCATTCATCCGAAGCCCCGTGGGTATTCCAGCCAGGCCAGGAGAGCTCAGAGAACCGTGGCTACTTCATGGCCCATGGGAGAGAACTCAGCCTGCGGACACTGTCTGCAGGCCCCAGGCGGCGGCAGCTGCCCCATGGAGATGGCAGGCAGAGAGAGAACAGAGGCTCCCGGTACGGAGGATACGCAATGCATCTGCAGCATCACAAGGGCACAGGACGCACGCAATGCATCTGTGCTTGGAAGGGCACGATCCTGGATGAGCAGATGCCAACACAGATGAATTGAATATTGGCTTGGCCATTAGATGACGCACACCTTAGGCCCAGTAGTACAGCTACGAGGACTGGACCCCAAAGAGATCAAAGCCCTCAAGTCTTTAGAGCAGCTCTTTCTGTGGTGGCCAAGAACGGGCATAAAGGGGGTGCCCACCAGTCGGGGAATGACTGACCAAGCTAGAGCCCATGACGACTATCCTTCCTTTCCCACACGGCTCACATAGGAGTCTGGTTTGTGTGACCAGAAGTATCTGTAGTGGGCTTTGCTTCTCCTGCCTTCTCAATGGGTGGATAGGGGAAGGGGAGAAGTGGGAACAGAAAATAGAATGAAACTGCATATTAAAAAATAAATCCAACACTGGTTCAACATCAGCAGGCTTGGGTGAGGGCCCAGCTGTGGGCAATATGGGCAGGTGGGCAGGTGGACAGGAGACGGGGGCATGGCCTTGGAGGTCTTATAATCTAATCGTGGAAATAAGCACAGGAACCCCAAAGGATCCAGGAGAACAGATAATGACGTGTGAAATCCAGGTTACAGGTGCTTGGCACCAAGGATCCAACAGTCTGGAAAAACCAAAGACCTGGAAGTGAACCTCGAAGGAGGGAGAAGAGGGAGCCAGGGTGCAAGTGAAGAGGCTCACCCCACTGAGGACCCTTGGGGCTTTCCTGCCCTGCTAAAAGGCCTGGGATCACCGAGTGTGGGGCGTGAGGAATGGGCCGCTCCCCAGCCCCCTGGGCTCTAGCAGGGAGGCTGCAGCACCAACTGCACAGTAATTCTGCCTGGGCACAAGGGCCGTGTCACACACAACCGACCTTGGAACAGCGGCCTGGCATATTGGGATGGTGCGTGGAAGGATCTGCTCATGGGGAGGCAAGCCAGGAGCGACGCCCGCTTCCTGAAGTGCCCACACTCAGCAGCCGCTGCATTTCTCCCTATCCCTCCAACAGGTCCTCCCTCCGACCTTTTGTCTGTCTCTACTTGGGCATACACTTCCCCGGGATGTCACCTGTGTATACGGCGCTCCTGGGCACCACCCTGACACCATCGGCCCTCTCCAAACCAAGCACAAACAGGTTCTGGGCACGGTCTGTGCCCCAGCTCAACACGGGGGCCTGAGAGGAGCCAGTCCCCTTCCCAGAAGCCTTTTCCAGGCTTGAACAGGATTTTCTGTAGCAGAAGCGATCAGGCAGCTCACTCACAGAGAGGGAGGGGCCGTGGGCTTAAAACAGTATCTCCCCAAAGGTCAAGGAGCTGTCCCTGTTCTGACAACCCAGAAGGGTGAGCCCACCTGAAGGAAGAAGGCTGGTACAAAAGTGTGACTGGCGTCCCACGCCCCTTCACAAGCACCCCTGGCACCCAACCACGGGCAGCTACTGACAGGGGGATTCTCAATGGGGGGGCGGGGTGGAAATGTCCACTTTCAGGTGTTTGGGACCCAGAAACTCTCTGGCCCCCAGCCCTTACCTGGTTAGCAAACTCCCTCAGGTGAGCCATGGCCAGGCGAGGACCCGCCTCCGGTCCCCTCAAGTCTGTCCTCACGGCTAGAAACTGGCTTTCCACCTGCGAAGAGTCGGGGTTCAGGGGGGCCCAAGCCCAAGCCGAAGCAGCCCCTCCCAAACCTGGGGCTGCTGTTTCACGGGCCTCGGGGCCGGCCCCACCCACCAAGGGGCCCCAAGCTTGGGGGGCTGCCCCCCCAACTCTCAGGCCTCCTCCGTAGGCCCCCTCTCCCCCCTTCCACCTGAAGATCTGAACCCGAAGCCACAGCTGCCCCGCCACGGGGCGGGTGAAAAGGTGACCTTGGACCAGTCACGGCCCCTCAAAACCACAAGCCCCGCCTCCCACGGCTGGGGCGGGGGCACCATTGTCCATCCTCGTTCCCCAATCCCACCTTGGGCTCCCCTTACCCCCCGCCCCCCTCCCCCTCCTCCTCCCCTAGAAGCTGGGGGGGGGGCCCTTCGTCCTCTCCTGGGCTGTGTCCCCCTCCCCTCCTTGAATGGGTTTTACGCTGGGAGGGGGGTGTATCGCCTCCTCTTTTCCCTTCCCCCCTCATCACCTGCCCCACCCCTCCTCCCTCCCGGGTCCGCCCCTCCCCCACTCCCGCACCAACGCCCGTCTCCCTCTTTCCGGCCCCTCCCCCACCCCACCTGGCATCCCCCTCCCTCCTGGGCCCCCACCCCGTCGCGGTCCCCCTCCCCCTTCCGTCCCGGGTCCCTCTCCTCCCCCTCTGGCCCCTCCCTCCTCTCCTCACGCCCCTCCCCCCTCCCCGTACCTGGACGTAGGCGCCCCCCGGGGAGCCCCAGGCCTCAGCGCGCTCCGCCTCCGGGAGTCCCCATGGCGGCCCTCGTTCTCAGCCCGCAGTGCCTGACAGGGACGGGGGCAGCGGCGGCCCCGATTCGAGCCCCGGCCCCGGCTCCGGCTCCGACTCCCGCGGCGGTTGCAGCTAGAGAAAGCCAGGGCGGCGGAGGAGATAGGAGGGGGTGGGGTACAGGGACGGGAACGCCACTGCGCAGTCGCGGGGGCCCCGCTGCCCTCGGGGAGCTGTAGTCCCGCTTCCCGAAGCCCCGCCCCTGACGCGCGTGCGGACTCCGTCTCCCGGATCTCCTTCGGGGAAAGGGGCGGGGCTTCCGGCGTCTGCCGCGTGAGCGGCTTGCTGGGCTTGGAGGTTTTCTCGAGGAGCCTCTCGGAGGACTCCAAGTCCCAGGAGGCTTAGCGCAGAGAAAAAGGGGAAGAAGGGCGGGACCCCGAAGCCTGACCTGTGCCCAGCAGCCCGAGCTCATGAAGGAACCCCAAATCAAGCACCCGGAGGGGAGCAGTGAGAGGAGAGGCCCCCACCCCACCCCACCCCACATAGCGTTTCCTGACCTCTGTCCTCCCCCCTCCCCATTCCCCTTCCCAGTCTTCCATCCTCCTTTTCCCCTTCCACTTTCCTCCACCCTTCCTCTCCCTATCCCCCTCCCCCATTCCTCCTCCCCCCCCTTCCCTCCTATCCCCCTCCTCCTCCCACCCCCTCCCTCTTATGCCCCTCCTCCCATCCCCCTCTCCCTCCCAACCCCCTCCCCCATTCCTCTTCCCATCCCCCTCTCCTTCCCATCCCCCCCTCTCCCTCCTATACCCTCTCTCCACCCTCCATCCCCGGGTTGGTCGTGGGGTGGGGGCAGGGGGAGCCCCCAGTAGAGTGGATGCCCCTTGGGGGCCGGGGCTGTTTCCCTTCTGTCTTGGCCCAGCCGTCTCCCAGCCAGGCCCCTCCTGGACAGACTGTGTCCACCTTTAGACCAGAAGCGGTGGGAGGCCGGGTCCTCAGGGGTCAGTGCCTGACACCCGTCAGGTGCTGGATGAAGGCTGGGGAGGGTCAGGGAGGGTCACTGTCCCCTCTGGGCCAGCACTTCCTCCCTGAAGACCCAGAATCAGGGTTGGGGGGGGGTCACAGATAAGGCCCCAGGAGGGGAAGGCACCTGCCCAATGTCCCCCAGGTAGCTGAGCTTGGAACCAAATCCAGACCTCCTGCAGGTTCACTGCTCTGTCTCAGTCCCCTGCCATTCTTTCAGCGAGGTGCCCCCTTCCCTGGAAAGGATCACAAAGCCCCAGGGCTTTAGAAAGTAGGGTTCAAGAACCAACATGGCCAGCAGCCACCCAGTTCCCCAATGGCCTGGGCAAGGCTTGGGGCACACGGATCCAACCACTAATTACTTCTCTACTTTAGCTGCACCCCCCAATGTGTGTGCCAAGCACATTTCCATGTTGTAACCCCCCCACGGGACACAGACACCTTGATGGAATAGATCAGGCATGACAATCTATAAAGCTGGGGGCAGGCAGGGGAGAGAGAGGATTCAAAGCTGGAAGAAAGAAAAAAAGACAATAAGGAGCAATTAACTTCTTGAATCTTTTTTTTTTGGTGGGGCAATGAGGGTTAAGTGACTTGCCCAAGGTCACACAGCTAGTAAGTGTCAAGTATCTGAGGCCAGATTTGAACTCCAGTCCTCCTGAAACCAGGGCTGGTGCTTTATCCACTTTGCCACTTAGCTGCCCTGAGCAATTAACTTCTTGACAAAACACCAAGCAGGTTGATTGACAGACCTATTTGGGGGAATTGAGGGAGAGACTAATGAACTTCAGGCGCTGAGAATTCTAGGTTGCCCTGCAAGCCAATGACCATACAGCAGATGCTCTGAGCTAACCAGCAAGGGATTGCTAATAAGGGATTGGAGCCTAGGAGGGAGACACCCAGATCTGGGATTCATTTGTAGAGAACCCATGAGAGAATCCATTGACCCCATGGGATCTGAGAAGCTCGATGAGAGGGGGGCATAGAACACAAGAGGGGGCTGCACATGATCCAGGTAAGAAGGACTAAGGAGGTCCTTCAGGTAGGAAAGCCAGGAGGCAAGGGGGAGGGGGAGAGAATCACAGAGTCCTTGCTTGAAAGGAACACATCTGGAAAGGAGTTTGGGGGGGCGGGGAGGGAAGTGTCTAATGTTGCCGAGAGATGGGAAAGGATGAGGACTAAGAAGGCCAGGAGAGCTTGTTGGTGACCTTGTAAAGAACAGTTTGAGTTGAGTGATGAGGTCAGAAGCCAGACTGGAACAAATTGAGAAGTGGGAGGAGAGGAAGTAGACACCACTGGTGTGAACAGATTGTGTAGGTGTTTGGCTCTAAAAGGGAGGAGAGATAGAAGGTGAAAGACTGAGGGAGGACAGCATGAAGAGAAGGGTTTCCTTTTAAAGGATGTAGGAGACCTGGGCTTGTATGTAGGCATTGGGGAAGGAGCTCCTAGACGGGGAAAACTGAAGGTTACAGCAATTCAAATTCATATCACATCAGCAGGGGACAGCTAGGTGGCGCAGTGGATAAAGCCCTGGATTCAGGAGGACCTGAGTTCAAATCCAGCCTCAGACACTTGACACTTACTAGCTGTGTGACCCTGGCCAAGTCGCTTAACCCCCAGTGCCCCACAAACAAAACAAAACAAATCAGCAACTCACTCTCATATTGCGCTTTAGGGTTTGTAGAACACTTTCCAAAGATCTCATTGGTTCCTCACAACAGTCCTGTGAGGTAGGGGCTATTATCATCCGGAGACAGACAGAAGCTAAATGACTTGCTCAGCATCACCTAGTTTACACATGCCCAGTGCCATCTAACTGTCCTGTTGAACGAGATTGGAAAGGGAAGAAAGGGAGGCTGGAGGAGGGCTCTTTGCCTGGTTCAGCATGAAGAGCCAGAATGATTGGAGGCCTAAATGAGGATGGAAGCCAACGTCACCGAGAAGTGAGGGTGCAAAGCATGATGGGAGGACGGGGGTGGGGGTGGGGAGGGAGGGGGCCGATGTGGGGTCCAAGGTCCAGCCATCCCTGTGGGTGTCCAGCCTCATCCCGTACACTGAAGGCCCCCCCCCCCGTATGAGGGGAGGGGCAGAGGGAGAGTGCAAGGTCATAAGACCAATCCTGAGCTCCCAGAGAAAAGCCAGAGAAGCGTCTGGGGCGGCCAGTAACTGGGCATCTTCAGGCTGGGGTCCAGCTGGTGGAGCCCTTTGAGTGGGTGGGGGCATCCACAACTGGGGCTGAGGGGCAGCACCGCAGTCTCTGGATGTGACAAACATGAGGATTTCTTCTGCTTCCCTAGACTTATGTTAATACTCGTCAGAATTGGCTCAAAGACCTCAATCTCATTAGAATTGGCTCAAGGAGGGAATAATGTACACACTCAATTGGGTCTCTAACCCTGCAGGAAAATAGGAGGGGAAGGGGATAAAGAGAGAGGGGCAAAAGAAGGAAGGGCAGAGTGGGGGAGGGGACAGACAGAAGCAAATCCCTTTTGAAGAGGGATAGGATGAAAGAAGATGGATAATAGAATAAATATCATGGGGAAGGGAATAGGATGGAAGGGAAACAGTTAACAATAGTAATCATGAAAAAGAGAAAAGGGGGAAAGTTGTACAAAAAATATAGCAACTCTTTGTGGAGGCTAAGAATTGAGAATCAAGGGAATGTCCATCAATTGAGGAATGATGGAAAAAGCTGTGTTATATGATTGTAGTGGAAAGGTCTTGTGCTACAGGAAATGACAAACAGAATGATCCCAGAAAAACCTGGAAAGACTCATGAACTGATGTATAGTGAAGTGAGCAGAGCTGGGAGGACATTGTGCGTAGTGACAGCAGGATTGTTCAATGAGCAATTGTGAATGACTTAACTGCTCTCAGCAATGCAATGATCCAAGACAATCCCAAGCGACTAATGAGGAAGCTTACTATCCACCCCCATAGAAAGAACTGATAAAAAGAACACTTGTGGATTGTACGTATATAACCTGGTTGCAATCTTGTGGAGGGGGGAGGAAAGGGAGGGAGGGAGAAAAATTTAGAACTCTAAGTTTTATGAAAATGAATGTTGAAAACTACCCTTACATGTAACTGGAAAAAATAAAATAAATGTTTGTTGCTAAAAAAAATAGACTTAGGGGCAGCTAGATGGCGCAGTGGATAGAGCACCAGCCCTGGAGTCAGGAGTACCTGAGTTCAAATCCGGCCTCAGACACTTAACACGTACTAGCTGTGTGACCCTGGGCAAGTCACTTAACCCCAATTGCCTCACCAAAAAAAAAAAAAAATAGACTTATGTTAATAGGAGAAGAAATGGGTAAAGGAACAGCAGCCACAAAAGGAATCCATGGGCTGGCTGGCTGGCTGATCGGATCGGCCTTAGTCCACATCCTCTGAGGCTCAACTGACCGCTGCATGATCTCTGATATCCTTCCAGGCTCAGCTCAAACACCATCTCTCTGTTTTAAACATGATCCAGCACTTTAATAGATGTTGCCATACAAAGGACCCCAAATGCCATCAAATTCTCCATAGCATGTGGAACAAAAAGCTTTTAATATAGACATAGTAGAGGCAGCTAGATGGTGCAGTGGATAGAGCATGGGCCCTGGAGTCAGGAGGACCTGAGTTCAAATCCAGCCTCAGACACTTAACACTTACTAGCTGTGTGACCCTGGGCAAGTCACTTAACCCCGATTGCCTCGCAAAAAATATATATATATATGTAGAGAGAGACATAGTACAAAAAAATCTGAATCATGTGACTATGGGGTGAGGGGCATAGCCATTCCAACAGCTTGTCTGCTACAGCTGTTGTGTTTGTTTTTTTGTTTTTTTTTTTTTAGTGAGGCAATTGGGGTTAAGTGACTTGCCCAGGGTCACACAGCTAGTAAGTGTTAAGTGTCTGAGGCTGGATTTGAACTCAGGTCCTCCTGACTCCAGGGCCAGTGCTCTATCCACTGTACCACCTAGCTGCCCCACAGCTGTTGTGTTTGAAAATTTTATGTAACTTTTCAGTTGAGCAAGCACTTATTTTCTCTTTGCAATCGTATATACACTGGTATCAGACTCATAGACCATAACTTAATTGATGTTCAATGAACAAAAATCTATTTTCTCCCCCTCCCCCCTCCCCCGCAGATCCTCATGATACATAGGCACAATCTAGCGCAACAAATGCCTGCAATGCCCCCGTCCCAAAAAGCGTAGTTTCAATTTGCAGCCTGAGTCATTGCCTCAGCAGGTGGGTGGGGTGATTTGTCTTTGGCTCTCCAGAACCGAGGCTGGTCCTTGTGTTGAGGACAGTCCTCCAAAGTTATTTATCTTGACGATGCCATCAGTGTAGTATAACTTGCTCCCTTGATTCTGCTTCCTTCCTTCTGCATCATACGAGTCTTTCCTGGCTTGTCTGAAAAGGCCCCCTCCATCATTCATTCCCTACAACGCAGTAGTTAGCATTCTATCACCTTCCCGTACCAGCCGATGGGAACCCCACCCCACCCCCGTTCCCCGTTCTTTGCTGCCACAAAACAAACCTACAAATACCTTTGTACACCTAAGTCTTTCTTCTGTCTTTGATTTTTTTTTTTTAATGTGGGGAGGAAGCCGACCTCGAAGCAATAAAGCTGGGGCTGAGGGCCTTAGTGCTTGTTCTGGCATAGTCCCAAATGACTTTGCAGAACAGTCAGAACAACTCACAGCTCTACCAGACTTAGAGTGACATAAGGAAACCGTGCCTCACTGGGCCTGTCGACTCCAACATTCATCATTTCCCCTTTCTGCCGCCTTTGCCCAGCTGATGGGTAAAAAGCAGAACCTTAGAGGTGCATTAATTTGCATTTCTGTAGTTATTGGTGATTTGGAGCATTTTTTCACATGGCTATAAATATAGTTGGGGTTTCTGTCTTTGACAGTTGCCTCTTCAAATTCTTTTACCATTTATTGATTGGAGAACGGCTTTCATTCTTATAAATGTGAATAAATCCCTTGCGTATCTTGGAAATGAGGTCTTTGTCAGATAAATGTGCGGCAAATATTTTTCCCAATTAACTGTTTCCTTTCCAAATTGTAGCTGCACTGATTTTGTTTGTAAAAAAAAAAAAACTTTAAAAATTTATGTAATAGAAATTGTCCATTTTACTTTCTGTGATCCTCTTTCTCCCTAACTCAACCTTTAACCTTTCCCCTGATCATAGATCTGAAAGGAATTTTCTTCCTTATCCTTCTATTTGTTTACAATATGACCTTTCATATGTAAGCCATGTATTCATTTGGTTCAGACACTCCTTGTTAAATGAAGGCTTTCCCAGATTCTCCCAGCTACTAGTACCTTCCCCCCTGAAAATCCTCTAGTCTATATTTATAGGTATATGTATGGTTTCCCCCCATTAGAATACAGGCTCCCTGAGAGCAGGTTAATGCTGATTTTCCTGACTACAAGCAGCAGGAGGAACTAGGCAGAGGTGCTGCTGGTAGTGAGGAAAATAAGCATTAACCCTTATCCTAAAAGCCTTCTGAGGGGAAGACTGTCTGCAGGAATACCTAGCTTCTTTCTATCTTCCTGTCAGGAAGCATAGTCGATATTACACATATTGCAAAGCCAGAAGCTTTCCTGTCTTCCCAGTGGCCTTCAGGGGACCTGGTATGTAGTGGAATATTCTGGTCCCACTGCTGAGAAGCAGCAGCGTGTGACCTCAAGCAAATCACTGCGTCTCTCTAAGGACTCAGTTTTTCTCTGTAAACTGAGAAGATTGAAGACATGATCTCAATCTTCCTTTCTGGCTCTGACATTCCATGCCTTTATATTAACCTTGCAAAAGCTACAAGCCAAGACTAAAGTGGAGGGAGAGTTGGAACGTGACTTTTTGTCCGGAGATGATTGTGCACTCAATCCAGACTTTGAGGCTGAGATGCAACAAAGTATGGATCCATTTATTCTCTGCTACTTGTGCTGATCTGGGCCTGATGATTTATAACAAGAAAAACAGAGCCTTTCCTCCAGCCAACACTGTACCATCCATTATGTGGAACCATCAGTTATAGCAAATGAAGAAATATTGAATTCTCTGTATAAGTTCACTTACCTTGGCAGTATATTCTCCAGGGATGTCCACATAGATGATGAGGTTGATGCATTCACTGCCAGAGCTAGCTCAGTGTTTGGGAGGCTCTGAAGGGAAGAGTGGGAGAGAAGAAGTGAGCTAAGTGGTTGGTACATCTTCCCCACAGTGCAGTGATAAAGTTCTTTTGTTATTCCCCCTCATACTTTCTGGGCTAGTTCCCTATTTTCTTCTCTTCTGCCTGCCTACCAGACTGAAGGAAGGTGTACAGAGCTGTACAGACCTCATTGTTGTATGCCTGTGAAACCTGAAAATCATGCCAGGAAACTGAATTGCTTCCATTTGAATTGTCTTAGGAAGATTCTGAAGATCAGCTGGCAAGATAAGGTACTGGACACTGAAATCCTCTCTTGAGCGAAACTGCCAAGCACTCAAACTCTACCGTGTTTCCTCTGAGAGAGAACAAAGCTCCAATGGCTGGCCACGTTGTTCCAATGCCAAACATATGTTTACCTAAAAGATTATTTTGTGAAGAACTCACACAAGGCAAGTGCTCACATGGAGGTCAAAAGAAGGGACACAAAGACACTCTAAAGTTCTCTCTGAAAAACTTTAGTATTGATTGTGAGATGTGGGAGATGCTGGCGCAGGACTTCCCAGCATGGTGCGCCCACATCAAAGAAGGTGTTATATGGTCTGTGAGCAAAGCAGAACCACAGTAGCTCAAAAGAAACACGAGATGCCCAAATCTAGAGCCATCTCCAGTCCAAGTATCCATATGGACTATTTGTGCCTGACCTGTAGCAGAGCCTTCTGGTTAGTCATAGATGAACACACTGTACCTTGACCCAGACATAGTGATTCATTTTGGTCCTCTTTGGGCATGAAGGACAACAATCAATCAGTCTTCTTAAGGTGAAACCAAGAACCACAGTAACCATTAAGGAGATCTTGTCAACCTTAGACTATCTCCACCCCACCCCAAAAGTTACACCCAATGTCAGGATACAATTTATGACACCATCTGATGAAAACCATAGCTCCTGAGCCCCCATCCACTGCCACATCAGCTCAGAAGACACGTGAATGTAAAGACACAATGAAATAGAATAGGAAGGCAAATACCATGGGAAAAGAATCCCCCCATCCACACAGGTGGGAGAAGTGTCAAAAAAAAAAATGAAAACTGCCCTCTGCATTGGACATCAAAGCCTGCCAGAAGCAGGCTTTTTATTAATTTATCATCATTCTGATCCGTTTCTTCTGAGAAAAAATATCCAAACTGATGTATTTATCCCTTCATACCTTTGCTCACCTCTCTCTGACTCAAGTCATTTTGAAGTCCCAGGATGTAGGATTCTTGACAAGAAATATTTTGCAATATGATCAAATGTCGTTATAGAGCTAAGATAAGGTAAAAGTTCAACGAACAGTTTTCTTCATCCAACCAGACAATAGTCACTTAACTTTTAGCACACCTGATGGGAATCGTTTTTCTGAAACTATTTATTGCCTCTTTGACCACTCTTTTAAGGATTCTTCTTTTGGTTTCCATTAACTGAAGCAAGATAGGAAGCTTCTTACCCTGATTGGGTAAGACCTACCAAGGGCTCCTTGCCTCTATCTACTCTGTCAGGGTGAGGGCCTTTCCTAGAGCTGATGTGAAGTAAGGGTAATAGCACACAGTTCTAGCATCGATAGTTAAAGAAGATTAAGATTTCTGTTCCAGATTAGTCCAAGGGCTTCAGACTAGGATCATTTTTAAGTGTTCTTAGTATTTCTAAAAGGTGGGGAGAGGTGTCCACTTCTGTATAGGGAACACACACAGCCTAGACAACTTGCAATCCTAAGGTGGTTATGTTCCAGGTAGAAGCACTCTGCCTCTGAGGCTGCCCCTTGCTACTCCTTGCAGGGCTGCTGATGTCATCTGCTGGGCTGGCTATCTCTGCTGAGCATCTGTTGCTTCTGCTGCTTTTTCAGTGAATTGTTGCTAGACGGCTTTTTGACTGCACCCCTAATCCCTCTGTCTCCTGGGTTGCTCTTTTGACTGAGCTGCCATCTGCTACTACCTGCTGAGCTGAGTGGTTGGTGCTTTTTCCCCACAGGGCAATGATAGTGCTCTTCATACCCTCTGGGCTATTTAACCCAAGTGCCTTAAAAACACCCCGGGGTCATTTGGACCCAGATGGTTTTGGAGGTCAGAGGGAGGTTGGTGAATTTGCACAGCCCTTTCTCACTTAAATTCACTGAAAGTCATGACATCACTCCCTGATGTCATGGTCCTCTTTGAGAAGGCAGGACAAATACCACCACCAACAACCATAAAGGGGTAAACATCAAAACTATAGTTTTTTTGCCTCACTAAAAAAACAAAACAAAACAAAAACTATATGGTACTAAGAAATAGAGTGGTGAGTCTAGTAAATTAGGTACACAAGACACAGTAGTAAATGCCCATAGCAATCTAGTGTTTGATAAACCCAAAGACACCAGTGACAAGAACTCACTATTTGACAAAAAACTGCTGGGAAAACTGGAAAACTGTGGCAGAAACTAGGCAAAGACCAACATTAAAAAAAATTATTATTATTATTATTTTTGCAGGGCAATGGGGGTTAAATGACTTGCCCAGGGTCACACAGCTAGTAAGTGTCAAGTATCTGAGGCTGGATTTGAACTCAGGTAATCCTGAATCCAGGGCCGGTGTTCTATCCACTGTACCACCTACCTCCCCCCAAGACCAACATTTTACATTGTATACCAAGATAAGGTGAAAATGAGCATATGACTTAGACATAAAAGGTGATGCCATACACAAATTAGGAGAGTGAGGAATAGTTTAACTGTCAGATCTATGAAGGGAAGACTTTATGACCAAACAAGATATAGACAGCATTATGAGATGTAAAATGTAGAATTTTAATGATATTAAATTAAAAAGGTTTTGTACAAACAAAACCAATGCAACCAAGATTATAAGGAAAATAGAAAGCTGGGAAACAATTTTTACAGCAATTATCTCTGATAAAGGCCTCATTTCTCAAATATATCCAGAATGGAGTAAAATTTACAAGAATATAAGTCATTCTCCAATTGATAAGTGGCCAAAGGGTATGAACAGGCAGTTTTCAGATGAAGAAATCAAAGCTATCTATAGTCATGAAAAAATGCTCTAAATCACTATTGATTAAAAATTAAAACAGGGGGCAGCCAGATGGCACAGTGGATAGAGCACCGGCCCTGGAGTCAGGAGTACCTGAGTTCAAAGCCAGTCTCAGACACTTAACACTTACTAGCTGTGTGACCCTGGGCAAGTCACTTAACCCCAATTGCCTCACCAAAAAAAAAAAAGAAGAAAAGAAAAGAGCCGTGTGACTGTGGGTAAATCAACATCCTTGGGCCTCCTTTTCTTCATCTATAAAATAAGGAGGTTAGACTAGATGACTTCTATGTTTGTGATCCTATAATCCATGCCTAGTCCTTGAGGTCAAGTCCCTCTCTTTTGACAATTGTTTCCTTCCTCTCCCCCTTTCTCCTTCCCTTTAGCAGAAATTCCTCCAGACTTACTTGATATTTGGGTAGAGGTGAGTAAATTACTTTCCAGACCCACAACACCTATGACTGTCAATAGTAAAACTATGGGAATTATCCTGAAACTTCACTGAATGACACTGACCGGACAGGGAGGAGCCGGCGACCTTTGTCCTGAATTCTGGCCCTGAAGTCTAAATGCCCACATCCCCTTCTTTTCTTTCCTTTTCTCTCCTTCATGGCTGCATTTTTCGAGTGACTTTTGTCTTTCACTCTACCTTCAGTAAACAAGAAAATGGTGGAGCAGGGAATAGAGGGACACAAGTTAAACTAGACATCATTTCCCCATTGTTATATTATACAACAAGAACAACATGTGACTGAGTGGGAGCTTGCTTCTTAACTTCTCACTAAAGCTCGGGAGGAGGCTATATATAGACCATGGGGTCCTTATCCCAACTCCCACTCCTTTTGTCAAGTCAGGTCCTCAGATGACTGACTATATCCCCCCCCAACCCTGGCCCCATCAGGGCTCTTAGGGTTTTTTCCTAATACCAAGCCCCCATTCTGATGTGTTCTCCTCAATATTAATCACCTAGGCCCCTTCTATCATTGACTGACCCAGTGATTAATGCCTCAGTATAACTCGGTATCACTATACCCATTTTATAGAGGAGGAAAATGAAGTTCAGAGGATCCAAGTGATGTGCCCAGAGACACACAATGAGTTAATAAGAATCTGAGGTAGGATTTAAACCTGGTGAGACTCAGCCTCCAAGTCAGGTTATTTATTCTCTAGTAAGACCAGGGTTGGGTGAGATAATCTCTAAAGTCTTTTCCTGTTCTAACTTGGGAGGTTCTGTGATTTGAACTTTACCTTCTCCGGGTTTTCATTTCTCTTTGGCACCTTGGAGCACAAGGAAAAACTCGAAGGTAAATGAGTAGGAAGAAGGAGTCAGCAAAGAGACAGGATGAGCCACCCCCAGGATTCGTCACAAGGTTGCTGGGAGTAGACGGCCTTCAACACGGGGCCCAGTGGAGAGGCCTGTGGGAGTCTGGCTCAAGGTCTGCCTTGAGCAAGCACGTCAAGCCCCCAGAGCAGTTCTCTAAGAGAACTTTGTGACTGTCCAAGCAGGAAGGCTGGCTCCTTCAATGGAAACAATCTTTGCCAGATCTCAGACAGCCCTGAAGGTCCCTTCCAGTCCTAAATCCATGAATTTTTGCCCAAATCTGTAGGGACTATCAAGGGCAGACTCACCCTGGCATCATAGACCACACCAATCTCCAATGCCCAGCTGATCTTTGTCTAATGAGAAGATAGGGCTGTTTCTGGTCTTGGGTAAATCTATTTCCTCATTTGCAGGACATCCCTAGTTTCTGGTCTGTGGCTTGTCCCCTTCCTTAGGACAGCCCTTCGTGCCCTGATTTCTCCTCTTTACTTTGGTTCTCCCCTTTGCTGGCTTGTCTCACTGCAGGCACCTGTGGATTCTCACTACTGATGGATGTCGAGTTGGCTTCCTGCCCATTTCTTTCAATGTGGCCAATGTCACCCACTCCCTCTCTAACAAACAAGCTCTCTGGCCCCACCTGGTGCATACTAAGACTGCCATGTAACCTAACACCTCAGGACCAGACTCCCACAGGCTCCCTGGCCAGACCCCAATTATCACTGGAATGAATCGTGGGAACAAGAAGCAGTCCTCCAAATGACCTCCAGTTGGTGAGGCCTTCCCAAAATCTGGCCCAGGGAGACCCAGAAGACTTGGTTTTGTCTCTTTCTCCTCCCCACTTTCCTGTTTCTGGGTGTTCTAGTGGCCTGTGGGCTCAGTAAAAATTAATGGTACAGTAGAACAGTCGGGAAAGTTATTGAGATCTTAGGTGACATTAAGATAGGTGAATTCCCAGACTAGGGAGGTGGTGGTGGTCTGGCCCTCCCAGGCCACACTGGAGCATGAGGGTCAGTTCTGGGTACCATGCTTTAGGAAGGGCAGTGGTCAATTAGAAAGCATCCATGGTGTGGATATGGTGGGGGGAGGGGAGAAGGAACCAGGGTGATGAAGGAACTGGAGAAGAGAAGACTCAGGGAGGACAAGAGAGCTGGCTCCCAGGGTCAGTTGGCTCATAAAGAAGGACTAGCCTGTGGAAGAAGGAGGCAGACCCAGGAACAATGAAGGCAAGCTACAAAGAGGCAGGTTCAGGTTAGAGGTCAGGAATGCTCCAGTGGAGCTGTCCATCGTGGAAGGAAAGGCTGCCTCTTAGACCCTTGGTTCTGCCTCATTGGCTACTTGGAGCCTGATGCAGAAGGAACTTCAAAGACCATCTATCCTGACCTTCCTGCTTTTACAGAGAAGGAAACTTCCATAGTTGGGGTTTTTTAGGTATAGGGGAGACCACTGAGGCCCCACCCTTTGACCTCTGAAACTCCGAGTCTGCATTCTTCCTTATTCAATCACCTTTCCTTTCTTCCCTCCCTTCCTTCTCTTGTTCCCTTCCTTCTGTTCTTATCTTTCCTTTTATGAACTCCTGGGCTCTTTGTCCTCCCTACCTTCCATTGGCCCCAGCCCAGCTAAGGTGGAGACTTGTTTCTGCTGCAGCTGCTCTCCCTAAACCACCTAGGGCTCTGCCCAGAGCAAAGGGACAGAGCTAAATACTTAAGGGAGCAAGGCCAGCTAATGCATCAGAGAAATAGAGACCTGAAATGTGGTTGACGGCCTGGGAAGCCTTCACCACAGCACTCGCAGGTTGGCAAAGACCCATCACTGGCAGCTAGTGGCATTGATGGATGCTTGCCCATTCGTGAATTCATGAGTTTAGGAAAGGCATTAGCTCAGCCTGCCCCTAGCCCCCTTCTCAAACCAGTCTCTGGACTAACTCTGACCCATGCAGGGCCAGTGTTTCCAAGTCTCAAGTCCCATGTCCTTATACTTGATTGGTCTAACAACTGTTGTGTTACAGATGGAGTGGGGGAATGCTCTGGTCTTCTGTTCTCACTGAGAATCCTTAAAAGACAAGGAAGAAATGACCTTTCTTTTTTTGCCTCGGATTACAGGGAGTTTTTCTTCTGGATTTGTATCCCATAGAGATGACTGATAGAAGTCGGGGCAGGCGACTCAGAAGCCACAGTAAAAGAAAAAAGAAACATTTGGATGGAAATTATCCTGTATTTCTTTATGCCTTGGAGCATAGACTGAGTTGGGGACAGGCTAGAGGGCTAGAGGCAGGGAGACTGACGAGGAGTCCATTGCAATAGTCAAGGCGAGAGGTGATAAACCCTGAGCTAGGGCTGTGACTGTGAGTAGAGAAGGGGAGATTAGGTATGTTTGTATGTATTGTGTTGTTTAAAAATCTAAATGTGTGGTCACCTTAAATTAGAAGCTTTAGCACCAGTCTTTGGGCATTAAGCATTTATTAAAGCATACTAGGTATTAGTAAAAAGGAAAACACGTGGAGTTCAGAAAGTTAAGAAAAGGCCTATCTAGCCTAGAATTCCAGCCTGGTTTGGTTCTTCCTGAAGTCCTCCATCATGAACCTGCTTCAACCACAAACTGCCCCTACAAACTGAGTGTGGAAGCTTTTTATAGGTCCAGAGTATAGGCGGTCCTTACACACTACTTCAAGCTGATTGGTTAGCGTCATCCAAATCCATTGGTTCACTGGACTTGAAGGTGGTCTCCTGTTGAGTTCAAAGTCCTTAGCTTCTGAGAACAATACCTTCTTTTGGGGGGGGGGGTGAAGCAGTTGGGGTTAAGTGACTTGCCCAGAGTCACACAGCTAGTAAGTGTTAAGTGTCTGAGGCTGGATTTGAACTCGGGTCCTCCTGAATCCAGGGTTGATGCTCTATCCACTGCACCACCTAGCTGCCCCAGAACAATACCTTCTTAAGGGCCAGCCAGGTGTGGGTACAATCTAGTTAATTTGAAGTAGGCTAATCAGTAGTCAATCACTCTCACTTAATTCAATCAGTTTAGATTAATCTCCAGGTGAGCCTTTGAGTATCTGAAATCCCATTATTTTATCTCAGTATGTATATATGTATGAATTTGTGTATGTGTATATTCGTGTGTGTATGTAACCACACATGTATGTTTATATTTCTACATTTGTGTATGTGTATGGGTGTATATGTATATGTATAGATAAATAGACATCAATATATAGACTCAATGACTGGAAGAGAGAATGAGGCTGACAATTTTGTGCAACTCTGCCTCACTTAAATCCAATTTATACACAAGTCTGTAACGATTGGAATGACGCCACCTGCTGGAGACTTACTGTAGAAGAGTTCTGCCCATGAAGCGAAGGTCTTTGAGGGCAAGACCAGGAGTCTTTTCTTTGGTGTCAGGAAGTGACGCGGGCTGGTGGGAGAAGGAAGGAAGAGACTGGCGCTCAGTCTCGGGCTCTTTCCTCTGGACTCTGGTGGAGAAGGGAGCTAGAAATGTGCTCTCCCTTTAATAGATAGGAATCTAGGCCTTTCTCTCTCTCTTTACCGAATTCTTATTCTCCTTAATAAATGCTTAAAAGTCTAACTCTTGCTAAAGTTTATAATTTATTGGCAACCACTCATTAGATATTTTAGACAGTTTAGCTAGAATTTTAGCCCTTAACAAGTCAAGACATTGCCTTATGCCAGTTGGTCCTCACAGAAAATGAAGGATGAACAACAGGAGGGAAACATCATCCTCCCAGACCCTCCGGCTCCCAAGCTAGGAGTCATCCTGGACTCATCCCTCTTTCACCCCCGCCCCATCTCCATGCTGTTGTCAGGGCCTGTCAGTTTCACCTCTGCAGCATCTCTTGAATCTGCCGCCTTTTCTCCTCTGACACTGGCCCCATCCTGATGCAGACCCTGATCACTTCACACCTGGGCTACTGCCATAGCTGCTAGTGGGCGAGGGTCTGCTTGCCATAGACATCTTGCTTTCTTAGGAAACCATTCCCAATCCCCTTAATTCTAATGCTTTCTCTATATATAATTAATCTTTATTCTGAACGTAGCTGGTTTGTACACAGGTGTTTGCATGTAGTCTCCCCCAGTAGATTGTGAGCTTCTGCTCTTTGGCTTCTTCCTTATTCCAGGCCCAGAAGTCTTACCCATGGTACCAACTACCTACTTCTAAGGAGTGGGAAAAGTTTAACTTTATATTTGGCTTTGAAAAACAGTATTTCAGGAACCTTTTCTTTTTCTTTAATCAGCAGATTAACTCAGAGCTCTAACTGGGGTGAGGCTGTTACAGCAAACCTTAAACTGTGGGTCACGACTCCATATGGGGGTGGAGTAACTGAATGTGGGGGTTGTGAAAAATTTGGCAGTAAATGTTCGATTTGTATACCTATCTTCTGTACCTGTATGCCCAGGATCGTGAGTAGAAACAATTTAAGAAGCCCTGCATTAGAGCATTGCCTGCAGGGCACTGAAATGAGAAGGTGCTGACATTTTCAGACAAGAGAGCTAAGTCATTTTCATTTTCCAATTGGTGATATCATTTGGCTGCCATTTTAACCAAGTTTTCTTTGATGTTTGATACCAGCAGGGCTTCTTTGGGCTGTCTTCTGTAACTGGAGTACCCGTGATGACCAGTTTGGCAGTTTGGGAAATGCAGTGGTTAGAAGCGAGCACTAAAGCTGATCCCAAGGCAGGGAGCATAAAGGGAGGCAATGTGGTGGCCACAGAAAGAACCATGAACCCCAAGTTAGGTGATTCCCAGCTATGCTTTTTACTGACCATGAGAGTAGCTCACAATCTCTGAGTCTATTTTCCTGCCCATTAAAATACTTCAAAGAAAGTCTGATTCCATCCACTCGGACACTCCCTTCTATGGTTTGCAAATTGCAGTCCCACTACAATTGGGTGAACTGTCTTCAAGAGTGCTTATGGCTAAAAAAATTCATCATGCAGACAAGTAGCCATCCTTCCAGATAAAGCTCCCCAGAGCTGGCTGCGTGGCCCAGGGTGCTGACCATCAGGCCCTAGGCCTGTTGTCTCAGCTTTTCCACTTTGGTTTGGCCTTGGAGAAGCCAGAGTAATCTTTGTGATGACTGGGGGGGGGAGGGGCAGGAGAGGGGAAGAGAGGGAGACACAGACACAGACACAGAAAGGGAGACACACACACACAGAAGGGGGGGAGGGAGAGACAGAGACTGAGAGACTGAGAGAGACAGAGAGACGGGGGGGGGGCAGGAGGGAGACAGAGAGATAGAGAGAGACACAGAGAGAGAGACAGAGAGAGACAGAGAGAGAGACAGAGAGAGACATTTATTGGTATATTTTAAGTTTAAAATGAACCAAAGGGAAAATTGCTGTGTTGACTCATTTTCTATATTTAAGGTATACGCCATCTGTGTAGAACGTGTACATTCATATGGGATGTCTTAAGCCTATAACCAGGTGGCTCAAGGGGAGTTTTCTGTAGGTGTCTCTGGAAACTTGCCCAAGGGGAAAATCTCTGAAGTCTCTGGGGAGGTTGGCTGGAAATCAGGGACATGTTAAAGAGGGCACTTCCTCTATGTGTTTGCAAGAGAGTCTTTCTCATTCTCCACCCTTGGTTCTGAAGAGAGACCAGAAGCTGGTGTGTTTCTCTCAAATAAGAAATGAAGAATAAGCCAACGCCAGCCCTTGTGCAGGCACACAGAAGTGTATCAGCATTCTAACAGTTAAGAGAGTCATGCAAAAGGCTCCAAACTGGGATAGAAACCCAAGCCTTCACATATTTGAATACATTTTTTCATATATCTTCATACAAGATGTTTTCCATGACTACTCATATATAACATATTGAATTGCTTGAGTTCTTGGGGGTGGGGGGTGGGAAGGAAGGGAGGAAGGGAAGTTGGAACACAAAGTTTTTTAAAAATTGATGTCAAAATTTTTTACACGTAATTTGGAAAATAAAATTCTAAACATATACATTCATTTCATTCATCCATTTTCATCCATTTCCGTCTTTTGTTTGCTAAGGTGCATGGATATAGCCCAGAAATACAGAAGGAGGGCTGATAACCTCTACCTTAAATTTGGGCTGTCTGATTTGTAAAATATACTTCTAATGTATAGAACTTTGTAACTTGCTAAGGCAATGATGTGATTCGGGAAACCAGCTGAGATGCATGTTGTCCATTCTGTGTGTGAATCAGCTATGTAACAAACATAATCTCTGCTGAGCTCAGGAGAGGGAGGATGATCACCTTCCCCCCCCACCCCCGCCCTGCTCTGCACCCCGCTCTCAGACAGGGTTCAGTCCTAGGAGAGCCTGACCTCAGAAGAGAGGGTCAGCTCTTTTTCTGAACTCTAGCTCTTAATGCCTCTACCCTGAACTCTAAGGGAAATCACTTCAAGTCTGGGTTGGCTCATGCCTTGAATGTTACCTAAAGGGGGGAGCAAAAAGATATTCAGCGTAGAATGCAGAGCGAGTGTAAAACAGCTATTTATTTTCTCCACATAAAATTGTTGTGAAAACCTCAAAAGACTCACCAGGACACACTGACAATGACTTACACATGAAAACACAACCTAGAACCACTCTGATCTTCTCTTTGGAGGTTAACAGGCAAAATGTCAAAACGTGAAATGTTTCGTAAGCTTGGAGCCCCTCAAGGTCCATGTCCTTGGCAAGCCAAACCAGGGGATTAGGCTTCTCTTCCTACTGGCGGTAGCCGTCTTCTCCTGCCGAAAGTGCTGATGGGACTGCACGAGGACCCTCCTGTAGGGGAGATGGCACTGACTGAGGGACCCAGGAGCTCCCAACCTCCCCAAATCCCAACGTTGCCTCCAAGGTCAGGTATGTTCAGGAAAAGAAAAAAAAAAAAGCAGAAGAGGCAAACCTGAGGCCCCGAACCCAGGTTCCCCTGGAGTGATAGAGCCCAGAGCTACCTGGGAGCAGGTGCCATCGCTGCTAGCATGCAGGTGCACACTCCTCCTCTGCTCCCCTCAAAGGAACCCCTAGAGAGGAGAGAGAGATGGGAGAAAAGGGGGAGAGAAGAGAAATGGGGAGGGAGCAGAGTCAGAACTAGAAAGTCAAGCCACTCTTTTGAAAATCTACTTAGCGGGCAACTCTTCCCAGTTCAGTGGGTGATCCTCTTTTCTTTGTGCATCCCCCAACCCTACTGCTTTCAGAGGGGTCAAAGGATTTCTGTGCTACCCCAGAGTCAAGGCCTTTTAGCTCTGAGCCATGTACATTCCCAGAAGTTGCCGCCAGATAACTCAGTCCACGTTCCTTAGGGTGACCCCCTTAGGTCCATCCCCACGTGTCCTCTATTGCTGTCCTCCAATCCAGCCTTCACCACACAACAATTTAGCAGCCCTCATGTGCAGAATCCTGAACTGAGTGCTGGGGGAAATAGCAAAGAAATGGAAGATATCATTCCTGCCATCAGGTAACTCATAATCTAGTTGTGGAGCCCACCTGGACATTCATGAAATCACCAAACTGCACTTACAAAGCAGCTTCTCAACCAAGGTCAATAGATGCTGGATCATAGTCTCAGGCAGAGGAGACCTGAAAGGTGATCTTAGTTCAACTCCCTAATTTTACTGGTGAGGAAACTGAGTCTCAGAGAAGTTAAGTGATTTACCCAAGGTCACATACCGTGTCAGGGGTAGGATTTGAACCCGAGTCTTTTTTTCTTTTTTTTTTTTTTTAGTGAGGCAATTGGGGTTAAGTGACTTGCCCAGGGTCACACAGCTAGTTAAGTGTCTGAGGCCGAATTTGAACCCAGGTACTCCTGACTCCAGGGCCGGTGCTCTATCCACTTCGCCACCTAGCTGCTCCCAACCCGAGTCTTTTTAATTGCACATCTACCTTTCTTTTCTCTATGACAAAGTGCCTCCTGGCAGAGGACAGAGAAGGCAGTGTTTCAAAGATGGATCCAATTCAATCCCATTTCAAAAATACTCAATAAGCAGTGGGCAAGGTACATGCTGAGCCAGAGACAGAATGGAATGGGCCCTGTGCTCATGGAGCTTATAGTCTAGTAGGGAGAAAATACATACAAGGCTAACAATGATTCCAAATAATAGAGGTTAAGTATATTAGAGAAAGGCTCCCTTGAGAAAGTGAATTCAGAGCATGGTTTCAAATGCCGAGTGCTATCCGGAAAATGAAGAGGTCAGCTTGAACATTCTAGAGAGAACTCGAAATTCAGTCATTCAGGCTTATGCCCTAGTTGTTTGTCTTGTAACTCCTGATTCCCTTCAAGGCTTAGCTAAAGGACCACTTCCTACAAGAAGACTCCCTGGATGATCATCACTACCCCCAAAAAACATTTCACATTTATTTATGTTGGTAGAGGTTGTTCTCTTGGTGCCCCCTATGCCCACGATATCATAGGGAGGGTCAAAAAAGAAACAAATGTATGTTTACATGTGGGAGACTTGTCACTGACCTGCTGTCTTCCCAGGCTTTTACTCTCCTGGGGCTGGCGTTGGGGCTGGGACTGGCTTGATTAAACCACCTGGGCCCACTTTGGCACAAATGGGTGGTTCCTTAAAGGAGTGGTGACAGAGTCACTGTCCTAGTTCTAAGGACCCTGGAATAACACCTGTGGGTGATTCTTTATACCAACACCACAGCTCATGAGCCCTCAGTGGTTTATCTCCCATGAATGAATTCACCTCTAATCCTCAGTTAATCTTAACAAAAACATTTGTTGGAGATACAAAGAAAACAAATTTATTTTTAATTCTTTTAATCAACAAAAATCTGTTTTCTCTCCCTCTCATCTTGCCTCCTATTGATAAAGAAAAATAAAACCCTTGTGACAAATATTCATAATCAAAACAAATTTCCACAGAGACAGTGTTCAGAAAAACAGTTTTCATTCTGGGCTCTGAATCTATCTCTGAATTCTTTCTGGCAGGAGGCGGGCAGCATATTTCATCATGAGTTTGTCATTGTGTTAATCAGAACACCTGGAATATTCCACCCATAAATCTCAACTACAATTTTCAACCACTATCTGAGGAAAGGAAGGAAGAGAACATGCATTTATTAAGTACCTACTATGTGCTGGGCACTGTGCTAACTGCTTTATGAATATTATCTCATGTAATCCTCACTGGGAGGTGTCATTATTATCCCCACTCAACAGCTGAGGAAACTGAGGCAGAGTTTAAGTGATTTGCTCAGGGTCACAGTTAGTAAGAGTCTGAGGCTGGATTCCAACTCAGGTCTTCTTGATTTCAAGCCCAGCAATCTATCCACTAAAGTCCCAGGGCAATAAAGAACACAGGCAATCTCCAACCCTGAAACTATAGACTTTGGTCTCTTCATTCTGTCTCAGAAACTGTCTGCAAATGTTTCTGTGGCTAAACTGAACTGATCCACTCTGTGCCTAACACCTGAGTCATGAGTCTCAGACAGAGTAGTCAATATGTCACAGTCTTTTCTGATTCTCTGCTTGGCTAGACCTATTCCTTGACAGCAACTGTAGTACCAATCACTTCTAGCTTCAGCCTTAGCTTATGATTTTAGCTGAAGTAGTGTATCTCCTTTTAGGAAAAGGTGATGACTTTTATTCTAAAGTTGCTGGAAGCCTCTCGGTCTGCATTCATTTCAACCAATATAGCAGACAAGAGTTTAACACTATTTAATGGTTTTGAAATCAATGGTTTTAATTGTAAATATGCTAGAATGTGGAACTGTATATAGAGCTGGTATAGTAACTCAGCACTTTTAAGTGAAAGCTAAACCGAGACTGTGCTAATCTTAGCCTGCTGTCTTCCTGACTTACAAACAGTCATCTTTTGCAGGATTCTTCTTTTCCTTCTTCATCTTTCAGCAGCCACAAGTGACAATGAGAGAATTATCTTCTGTCTTCTCTTCTTAGCAGCATATCATATTAGAGAAAAGTTGCCCTTCTATAATCGAGCAAATTATATTTGTCCCATAATCACAGAACAATTCTAGTGTCCATATTACCCACCCCCAATTATTAACCCAAAAGTTCTTCAATGCTCTGTATGCAAATCACTGAAGCAGGCTGTGTTTTCTTTTTTACCTTAAGGTTCTATAGCTGCAAACCAACACCTAAGTCAGAACTCTGAGTCAGGCTTAGTTGGAACTCTGAGGCTGACCCATGCCCCAGACAAGTGTTGAACTGTCCAGGACAACTTACCTCTTCAACCACTTTTCAAAGGAGCAGGTTTACACCCATACAAGTTGCTTAGTTGTTGTCCTTCATGCTTGAAGGGGACCAAATGACATCACTATGTCAGGATCAAGGTACAGTGTGTTCATCTATGACTAACCAGAAGGCTCTGCTACAGGTCAGGGACAAATAGTCCATATGGACACTTGGACTGGAGATGGCTCTAGATGTGGAGATCTCATGTTTCTTTTGTGCTACTGTGGTTCTGCTTTGCTCCCAGAGCCCAGCACCTTCTCTGATGTGGGCATACCATGCTGGGTGGGCCTCCCCATTAGAGTGTAGGCTCCTTGAGAGCAGCGTCCATCCTTCTTTTTGCTTGTATCTATATCCCCAGCACTTGGCCCAGAGCCTGGCCCAGAACAATCGATCAATAAATGCTCCTTGACTCACAGACTGTATCACATAAACATCCAAGCAAAAAGAAGTGGTTTTGTTGTGTTTCGATGATGTTGAAAGAAGAAAGAAAAGAGAGGGAAACAGACAGTTGGGGGAAATGGGAGAAAGGCTGGGCAACTTAATTCATATTATGGGGATATGCAAATAGCATCCATGCAAATATGGAAGAAGGATGAAGACTGTCACTTCATATTCATCTAACATCACACATATATACATACACAGATACATATACATCGAGTCTGGTATAGAAAGACATTTAGCTCTACAGGGAAACAGAAACAGGAAAAGGGAAAAGGGAAGACTAAAAGGGAGGGTAGATTCAAGGTGAGATTAATCAAAATAAATCCTAAACTTGGAGAAGAGATCATGAGTGGAGGGGGTGGGGTTTAAAAGGAAAGAAAGAAAAAGTAACAACTTGAAATACAGAGGCAGGAAACAAAAAAAGGAAAAACTGTAAGTGAATTGAATGGAGGAAAATACACAGTTAATTACAATAACTGTAAATGAGATGAACTCACCTATAAAATGCAAGAGGATAAAAGAATGGATTAGAAAACAGAATCCAAAAATAAGCCGTTTACAAGAAATACACTTGAAACATAAAGACACGGGATTAAAATAAGAGCTTGTGGCAAAATCTATTATGCTTCAGCTGAACTATGAAAAGCAGAGGTGGCCCTTATGATTTCAGAAAGGGCAAAGGCAAAAAATAGACTCATTTAAAAGAGATAAAAAAGGGAAACTACATTTTACTCAAAGGCACCATGGACAGTGAATTAATTTCAATACTTGACCTATATGTGCCGAATCACATCCAAATACTTAAAGAAAAAACCAGACAAATTACAAGTCAACAAGTCAAGTCAAGAATCCTTTATTAAGCACCTATCATGTGCTGTAGTACACTGTGCTAAGGGTTGTTACAAGGAGAAATAGATTGTTAAACTGTAAGTGTGGGGGACCTTAATTGACCTTTTTAGCTCTATATAAATGTAACAAAAAAGTAAGGAAGTTAAGGACTTGAATAGAATTTTAGAAAGGCTAGATATCATAAAACTATAGTGGTTATTGAATGGGAATTTAAAAAATATTCTAAATTGTACGTGGCACCTGTGCAAAAATTGACTGCTATGTTAGTATAAAAACCTCAGAAACAAATGCAGAAAGCAACAATATTAAACCCATCTTTTACTAATAATAATGCAATAAAATTATACTAAATAAAAGGCCTCTTGAAAAAAGTATTGATTCATTGGAGACTAAATAACAGTCTTTAAAATTGGTGGGTCAAAGAATAAATCATAGAAAAGATTGATAATACTATTAAAGACAATAAAGAAAGAAAATACCAAAAATTTTGGGACACAACCATAGAATCTTAGGGGGAAATGTATGTCTCTAACACTTTTATGAACAAAAAGGGAAAAGGATAGATTAACCAACCCTCCTTTTTTTTTTTTTTTTTAAGTGAGGCAATTGGGGTTAAGTGACTTGCCCAGGGTCACACAGCTAGTAAGTATTAAGTGTCTGAGACTGGATTTGAACTCAGGTCCTCCTGAATCCAGGGCCGGTGCTCTATCCACTGTGCCAGACACAGATGAAGAAAGCCTCACTTCTTTCTTTCTTTCTTTCTTTCTTTCTTTCTTTCTTTCTTTCTTTCTTTCTTTCTTTCTTTCTTTCTTTGGTGAGGCAATTGGGGTTAAGTGACTTGCCCAGGGTCACATAGCTAGTAAGTGTTAAGTGTCTGAGGTCAGATTTGAACTCAGGCCCTCCTGAATCCAGGGCCGGTGCTCTATCCACTGTGCCACCTAGCTGCCCCTGTGCAAAATTTTAAAATAAAAATATTAGCAAAAAAGGCTGTAGCAACATACTATGATCGGGTTATCATATTGATGCCAGGAATATAGGGTTGGCTTAATATTAGGAACACTATAAATTAAATTAAACATATTGATAACATAACAACAAAACAAAAACAATAAAAATCATGAATAGATGTTAAAACAGCTTTTGACAAACTATAAGACCTATTTCTGTTAAAAACAAACAACACTTGGGGCGGCTAGGTGGAGCAGTGGATAGAGCACCGGCCCTGGAGTCAGGAGTACCTGAGTTCAAATCCGGCCTCAGACACTTAACACTTACTAGCTGTGTGACCCTGGGCAAGTCACTTAACCCCAATTGCCTCACTAAAAAAAACAAAAATAAAAACAAACAACACTAGACAACATAGGAATAAATAAACCTTTCTTAAACGTGAAAAATATGCCTAAAACCTCTAAGCAATATTAGAATCCTTTCTAAGAAGATCATGGATGAAATAAGGATGTCTACTGTCACCAATTCTATTTGACATAGAGCTACAAATGCTAGCTATCACAGCCAGACAAGAAAACAAAATTGAAGGAATAAGCATAGGTAAAGAAGAAACAATGTTATCCCTTTAAAAATTGTAATAGTATTTTACTTTTTCCAGTTACATGTAAAGATGATTTTTAACATTCATCTTCTTTTAAAAATTGAGTTCCAAATATTCTCCCTACCTAAGATGGTAAGTCATTTGACATGGGTTACATGTGTACAAACATGTAAGACATTTTCATATTAATAATGTTGTGAAAGAAGAAACAGGTCAAAAGAAAAAAGAAATTGAAACTAGTTTGCTTTGATCTGCATTCAGACTCCATCAGTTTTCCATCATGAATCCTTTGGAATTGTCTTGGATTATTATATTGCTGGGAAGAGCTAAATCAGTCAAGTCGATCACTGGACAGTGTTGCTGTTACCATGTCTAATGTTCCACTGGTTCTGCTCACTTCACTTTGCACACATTCTTGTAAGTCTTTCCAGGTTTTTCTTATAGCACAATAGTACTCTATTAAAGTTATCCCTTTTTGCAAATGATATGATGGTGTACTTAGAGAATATTAACTGAAAATTAGTTGAAATGATTAATAGCTATAGCAAAGATGAAGCATATAAAATAAATCCACACAAATCATTAGCATTTCTGTATAATACCAACAAAACTCAGCAGGAAAAGCTAGAATGAGAAATTCCATCTAAAATAACTACAGAATCAATTAATAAACAGTTATTAAGCACCCACTATTTGCCAGGCACTGTACTACATGCTAGAAATACAAAAAAAAAGATAAAAGACAGTCCCTGCCTTTAAGGAGCTTACAATCCAACATATAAAACACTAGGAAATCTACCCACCAAGATATATACAAGAGCTATGTAAATAAAACTATAGAATAAAAGTTACAGAAGTAAAGACAGACCTAAATAATTGGAGAAATACTCATTGCTCATTGATAGGATAAACCAATATGATAAAATGACAATACTGCCTAAATTTATTTACTTATTCAATACCAATCAAACTAGCAAAAGATTACTTTATAGAACAAGAAAAAACCCCAATACATCTGGAGTCACAAATGGTCAAGAATCTCAAGGGAAACTGCAAATAAATTGTGAGGCAGGGGGCTAGCAGCGCCTGATCTCAACCTAGAGTATAAAGTCATAATTCTCAAAACAACTTGGTCTTGGTGAAAAAGTGGAAAAATCACTCAATAGAACAGATTTGGCACACACCGTACAGAAGTAAATGAACCTAGTTGTTTAGGGTTTGATAAGCACAAGGACCCCAGATACCAGGGCGAGGACTTAGTATTTGGTAAAAATGCTGGCAAAGAACTATGGAAGGAATTAAGTTTAGACTAATGCTTCATACTTTATAGAAAGGTAAGCTCCAAATGGACAGATGCTGATACGTAAAAGGTCTTATCATAAACAAATTAGAAAAACAAGGAAAAAATTACCTTTCAGATCTATGGATGGGGAAGGGTTCATGACTAAACAAGGGATAGGGAACAAAATAGGCACTTTTTATTACATTTTTTTTTTACATTGCACAAACAAATCCAATATAGCTAAGATTAGGATGAAAATGATTAACTGGGGAAATTATGATAGAAAGTTTCTCTAATAAAAGTCATTTCCAAGATGTATAAGAAACTGATTCAAATTTATAAGAATAAGAGCCATTCCCCAATCGACAAATGATCTAGAGATAAGAATAGTCAATTCTCGGAGGCAGCTAGGTGGCACAGTGGATAAAGTACCGGCCCTGGATTCAGGAAGACTTGAGTTCAAATCCGGACTCTGACAGCTGACGCTTACTAGCTGTATGACCCTGGGCAAGTCATTTAACCCTCATTGTCCCGGAAAAAAAGAAAAGAAAAGAAAAAAAGAATAGTCAGTTCTCAAGGGAAGGGTGTCAATAGCCATATGAAAAAAATGCTCCCAATCATTAATAATTTGAGAAATGCAGATTAAAGTAATTATGAGGTTCCACCTCACACCCATCAAAACTGACAAAAAATGACTAATATTAGTGAGACAGCAGGAAAACAGGTACATTGATGAATCACTGTTGGTGGATCCAGCCATTCTAGAATTGGACTCCCAAAGCTAGCCAAGACGTTGGTTTCCTCTGACTTCTCTCACCTGTAGGTGGCGACAAAATCCCAATTAGCTACAAATCCCACTGCCTCCAGCCATGGTTTCTATGCCAAGCACATTTGTGGAGCTGGCCCCTGTGTGCACCAAGCAAGCGTCTCTGTCTCATTCATTCATCAGTTATTAATAAATCAATCAACAAACATTTATTAAGGGGCAACAATATGCCAGGAACAAGAGATACAATGACTTTTTCTGTTCTTTGGGGGAAATGATACTCCAGAGATCAGTGATTTCCTCTTTGTGACTAGCATCTCACTAACCCAGCTGCTGTTGCTGCTACTCCTGCTCCTGCTCCTGCTGCTGCTCCTGCTCCTGCTGCTGCTCCTGCTCCTGCTGCTGCTACTCCTGTTCCTGCTGCTGCTGCTGCTGTTGCTACTCCTGCTCCTGCTGCTGTTGCTCCTGCTGCTGCTGCTACTCCTGCTGCTCCTGCTGCTGCTGCTGCTGCTCCTGCTCCTTTTGCTGCTCCTGCTGCTACTGCTGCTGCTAGCTGACATTTATGTAGTGTCTACTGTGTGCCAGGCACCATATAAATTTCATCTCCTGTGATTTTCAGGACAACCCTGTGAAGTAGGTGCTATTATTGTCCCCATTTCGTAGATGAGGAATCTGAGGCAGACAAAGGTCAAATGACTCACCAAAGGTCACACAGACAGGAAGCTGGGTTTGAACTCATCTTCCTGACTCCAGGTCCAGTGCTCTATCCACTGTGCCACCCCTGGACTAGCAACTAGGGAGAATCAGGGAGAGGCCTTACGTAGGGTTTGCTGCTTGTGCTGAGCATTGAATGAGGCTGGAGAGTCTAAGAGATGGGAGAGAGGAAGAAGTGCATTCTAGGAACAGCATATGCAGGGGAATAGAGGCTGGAGCTGGACAGCCATGTGGGAAGAACAGGCAGAAGGTCAATTTGACTTCACCCCAGACATCATGAAGAGGAATTATAGGTCATGAACCCTGAGCAAGTCAAGGTCGTGAGAGGCACTGACCCTGTTTAGAGGACTGTGATAGGCATGGGCAGTGAGAAAACAACTAGATAAGATGCATTTCTCACCCTCATGAAGCTCACAGCTGGGGAGAGGGTGGGACAAAAACATGCATAAATATGTGTGGGGGAATCTTAGACCAAAGGTGTCAAGACTCTGGAATGGGACACAAATCAAAATGTAATTTTTACCAGATTAAAATGTAATTAGGGGGGGCAGCCAGGTGGCACAGTGGATAAGGCACCAGCCCTGGATACAGGAGGACCTGAGTTCAAATCCAGCCTCAGACACTTGACACTTGCTAGCTGTGTGACCCTGGGCAAGTCACTTAAGCCTCATTGCCCTGCAAAAAAGAAGAAGAAGAAGAAGAAGAAGAAGAAGAAGAAGAAGAAGAAGAAGAAGAAGAAGAAGAAGAAGAAGAAGAAGAAGAAGAAGAAGAAGAAAAATGTAACTGGGAAATATTTAACAAAATAAAAATATGTAAAAACTTAGAGCACATACATTTTGAAACCAAGTCAATATGTGACCTGCAGGAATCCTTATTGAAGTGTTAGTGAGCCCATTTCTATTTAAGAGAATTGTAAAACATGGGACAGCTAGGTGGCGCAGTGGATAAAGTAGTGGCCCTGGATTCAGGAGGACCTGAGTTCAAATCCAGCCTCAGACACTTGACACTTATTAGCTGTGTGATCCTGGGCGAGTCATTTAACCCTCATTGCCCCACCAGAGAGAGAGAGAGAGAGTTATAGAACAAAATGCTCTGTGATCTGTGGGGTCTCATGGGAGTGGGCATCAAAGAGGAAGGGCTCTGGGAAGGGGTGATATCTGACTTTGGCTTTAAAGGATGGGTAGGAATTTAAAATACCAATAAAGGGAGGGAGGGCACTTCTGGCATAAGTGTGGAAGTCAGGGAGAGCCCAGAATGTTTGGGGACTCAAGTGTGACTAGGTGATCTTACTAGGCTCACATTGTGGTTGGCCTGGCCCTCTTGTAGCATATGTGACCCTTGGCCCTTCTTTTCACATCCTCATTTTGATACTCCAAAGATCAGTGATTTCCTCTTTGTGACTAGCGTCTCACTGACCCAGATCTTACCTTTTGATGCCCTAGCAAAGTTCAGCAGGGAGGGCCAGAGAGAGCATCAACAGGGGGAGAATGGATGTTAAGACCTCTGGCTATTGGCTGCTGCTGCTGCCTATCAGGAAGAGGAATGTCTTTCTGCTTAAACTTCCATTTCCACATCACATTAGGGCTGGCTGCCTTGAATGCGCCTGGGCGCTGCTTCTTCCTTCTCTAAGACTCCCACAGTGGTATGAACCTAGCAGCAGCCTGTACAGTTGTCAGTTCTGAGAGCCAGACAAGTTCCAGTCCGGAGCAGACTCGATGCAGTCTGCATTCATTAAGTGCCAATGATGCGCCAAGCACTGGGGGTACAAATGTGACAGGGGCTTTGGGGAGCTTGTGCAGAGCTGCCTTGATTACTTTGGGCCACTTGTGAAAGACTCTGCCTTGTTTGGCTCCTTGCTGAGCAGCAAAAAGCTGCTGACTCAGTGGACTTGTAAAAGGGACTGTGGCCTCAGCCTGCCCTTGGTCTGCTCTTCTCTCCCTGGCTTCATTGCATGTCCAGGCTATTTAAACCTCTCTGTGAGGAGTGCTGGGGGAGGTGGAGCCAAGATGGCGGAGGAGGAGTGCTGGGGAGGGGCTATCCTCTTTCCCACTTTAGCTGCATGGAGGTCATGAGTACACAGCAACTAAAGCCCCTGCGACACCCCAACAGCCTCTTCTGTTTATGTCTTTTTGACCAAATGTCAACCTCAGATTAGAAGTGTCCAATCTTGGAGGAAACTGAATTTGAGAAATCCAGAGGCCTTGGGTCTTTCATTAGGAGCTGGCTGTCAACAGGGAGAGTTTCAACTCTTGGAAAAGATGACCACCGGCTAGCTGTGAGACTGTCTTTTCATCTCTGTCTGCATGCTCTTCCTCTACTGTTGGACATGAATGCTTTGGCAGCCATCGCTACCACCTCTGGTCTCCAGTGGCATTTCTGATGCCACCTCTGGATTTCCCATACTCACACAATTGCCTGGGTACTCCCTTCTCAGAATACTTATTCACCTATGATCAGGAAGAAACAAAACAAAACAAAAAAGCAAAAGAAATAGAGGTGCCATATGTTTATATATGCACATGGAAACTGGGTGGGAGACAGAACTGCCACCTGTCCCCCCCAAACCACTCAAACTCAAAAAAGTTCTTGCCTCAATCACGGCCAAGAAAGAAAAGGGACCACTGAGGGTCATCTCTTCTGGGTGTGCTCTCAGTTCTGGCTCAGGCCTTCCTGAGTCAGTGGTTCTCACTCAGCAGCCAGTAAGAAGACTTTTGTCATGACATAGTATCTGTCCTTCATTCAGGTTCTAGTAGGATTAAAACTGGGTGGGGAATATCTGCATGTGTTCTGTATCTTTTATCAGGACTGGGTCTTCATTGTCCAGTTCCTTATCGCATACATAAAACACTTTGTAGACTTTAATGTGCTCCAGGGAGCAGCCTGGGGGTACCACAGTGGATAGAGTGCCAGGCCTGGAGTCAGGAAGATTCATTTTCATGAGTTCAAATCCAGCCTCAGACACTGACTAGCTGTGTGACCCTGGGCAAGTCACTTCACCCTGTTTGTCTCAGTTTCCTCATCTATGAAATGAGCTGGAGAAGGAAATGGCAAACCACCCCAGGATCTCTGCCAAGAAAACCCCACATGGGGTCATGAAGAGTCAGACACGACTGAAAAATAACCAAATATCTCCTCTTCCCATATGCTGCAATGCAGACAAACTGGCCTTTTCTCTGTTGCTCACGTGCGACAGACGCCTCTTCTCTTGTCTCTGCACCTTTGCATTGGCTGTCCCAGATGCCTGGCATGCCCTCTCTCCTCACCAATGCCTCACAAAATTCTTCTCTTCCTACAAGAGGCAGCTCAAACACCCCCTTCTAGACAAAGCGTTTCCCTATTGCCCCAGATGCCCTCCGAGACCAGCCCGTGTTTCATTACTCTGTATTACGAGACTTGCACATGTCCGTGTTGCCTTCCCCATTGGAGAGGAAGCTTTTTGAGAAGGGCGATTGCTACATGCTTTGTACTTGTCTTGAAAGCAGCTCAGACCCAGCCCGGCCCCAACAGCCTCTTCAGAAAGGCTTGTCAATTGCGGGTTGGTAGATTTAGTATCATTAAGATACTGGAGCCAAAAATAGAGACGAGGAATTGGGAGGAAGGGCAGGTGGAAGGGAGAAGATGATTAATTCACACTGGAACATGCTGAGCTTGTACCAGCGAGTGGGCATGGGGTTGGGGGGGTGGGCGTGGGTGGAGAAAATCCCAGCCAGAAGTTAGAGAAGTTTTATGATCTCAGGGGAGCATGAAGGGCTGGCTATGTAGATGTGGGAGTCGCCCGCAGCCGCAGGCAGGCGGAGGTATGAGATTACAGAATGAAACTGTAGGAGAAAGGTAAGAAGAGACCCAAGGAAGAGGAGCATCACAGAATCAGGGCCGGCCAGCTGGGGTCATCCTGTCTCACCTCACTTTAGCGATGCTCGCCTTCACATCATCCCTGAGAAGAGAGGCTCAGACTTAACAGTTACTAATAGTTCATGTTCAAAAACAACCGTGCTCTTGGCTGAGTCCTGGTCTCAGCTACTGCTGGATGGAGTCCCAAAGGTCACTCCTTCATGCCCAAGGCATTGATACTGGGTTGGCTGCAAATCCAGGCATGGAGTCCTAGATTCCTGGACCTCAGATGGACTGACCTGGACCTTGGGTGGACTGAGAAGTCAATCCAAGAGAACATTTGGGGTCTGGTCAGCTAATGCCTTTTGACTGTCCCCTTGATCCAGAGTACACTGCTGCAACCAGTCCGAGGTTAAAATTTGCTATGTAGTTTGAAGACTGGAAGGGGCAGCCTGATGATGCAGTATATGATAGAGCACTGGGATTGGTGTCAGAAAGACCTGAGTTCAAATCCAGCCTCAGACACTTACTAGCTTCCGGGGCCCTGGGCAAGTCACTTCACCCTGTTTGACTCAGTTCCCTCATCTGTAAAATGAGCTGAAGAAGGAAATGGCAAATCACTCCAGTATCTCTGCCAAGAAAACCCCAAATGGAGTGCCGGAGAGTCTGACATGACTGGAACAATTGAACACCAACAACTTGAAAACAGGAACCAGTTATAGAACATCTCCACGCTCTAAGCTCAGTGCCCAGTCTCCCATTACAGAAGCCATCTTACCCAGGCTGGCATCCTGAGTAAGTGGGAGGAAGGAGCAGCGTTCACACTTATATAACATGTGCAACATGCACCAGTGTAACTCATCTGGTATGGTTAGGGGTCTGGCTCTGAGCTAGCTTGGGGCAGAATCAGAATCTTATCTATAGACTAGAATGTAGGCTTGGGGCAGGGTGAGCAGGTGTAGGCTTGGTTGAGGAGAGCAGATTGTTAAATGTTCCGTGGGAGCATTTACACCTTGGAAATTGGCAAATGTTACAAATTGGGGCTTGATTTATTATTTTGTTCATTGTTTAGATTTAACAATAGAGAAATTATTAATAATGGCAGATTAGACTTGAAAGTGTGGCGTGCTTTTCAAAGAGCTGGTTGTTAAACATTTACCAGCATACATCTCCTTGAGGGGGAGGGGGTGAGAGTTGGAACAAAGAGTGATGTAAAGGACTTCTCCCAGGAGGACTGTTAAATTTCTACAGTGCTTTGAGACCAAAGAAGCTTATTTACAGGGGAGAGGGCCTCCTTTTGTTGGTGCCAGGAGGCTGCCTGTGGGCATGCAGTGTTCATATGTCTCTGAGCCAGGAGGCTTTGGGGTGAGCAGGGACGGGAGGAGGAGAAGAGAATGACCACGGAGCCAGAGGGGCCCCCCCTTGCACAGACACTGAGTGCTAGCTTCCGTCCTTGTAAGTTCCAATGGCTCCCAGTTCTGGCACAGCTGGCCAGGGCATCCCCTGGACTTCAGTAAGGCTTCCTGACAGCTCTCAGGAGTGACTGAGCTATGGGCCCTCACCCAGGCCTGCCTCTTTCCCATAATGTGTGTGAAAACTCAAGGGGACAAGGAGGGCCCCAACTTGCAGCCTGGAGATTGAGAGATAGTTTGGTTTGTGGAATGGGCCTTGGGAATGCTGCCTGTTTCCCTCTATTCTCTCTGCATTTCTATTTAAGTCAATTGTCCTTTTTTCACTGCTATGAGGTGATGGTTGGTTATGGGCAAGAGAATCAGGCAAGGAGGAACATGGGGGCTCCAAGAAGAATTAGAATTACCGGTGAAGTGGGTCATGCTCCAGGACTGGCGAATGAGGAGAGGACCCTTGGTTGGAGGGTTTAATTTTCAGATGCCAACAATCAGAACGGACCTATTGACTTAACAGTCCAGAGACTGTCTTAGGTTGGGTGGGGGCTGCAGTGGAAGAGATGCTTCCACGGGGCTCCAATCTCCTTGGCACTTAAGCCACAGGCTGCGGGTACCTTAATCCCATGGCAGAGCTAGTCTTGACTCCTCCAGGCCACTCTTTACTCCATGGTTGCCTAAGGACCTCAGAGTCAGGTCTTGACAAGAGAGATGAATTGTCAAGATAGGTACAGGCATCACCGTACAAAGCCTGGAGTTTCCTGCTGAGATAAGAAAAAATGATAATTACACGATGGGGCGGTGGTGGGTAGGGATGTAGAGGGGGTGGCAGGGCTGATGGCAGAGATGGCTTCCTCAAGTCTCACGGCATTTAGAACTAGAAGAATCCTTAGTTCAAATACAGCCTCAGACACTTGACACTTACTGGTTGTGTGACCCTGGGCAAGTTACTTAACCCTCATTGCCCCGCAAAAAACAAACAAGAAAAAATCCTTAGATATAATTGAACCCAGACCCCTCCTTTTAGGCATAAAGTGATTCAGGCCCAGAGCAGGGAAGCTCATTACTCAGTAAGTGGAAATGGTGATGTAATAACTTAGAGTGGGGGTTCTCGACCTTTTGGGAGGGTCATGCCCCCTTTGACAGTCTGGGGAACTCTCTGGACCCCTCCTCAGAATCCTATTGTTAAATATATAAAATATATGGGATTACAAAGGAAAACAAGGATATTGAAATGTTGTCAAAATATTTTAAAAACAGATTCAGGGCCTCAGACACTTAATACTTACTAGCTGTGTGACCCTGGGCAAGTCATTTAACCCCAATTGCCTCACCAAAAAAAAAAAAAAACAAACCCAAAAAAACAGATTCAGGGACCTGGGGTTAAGAACCATTAAAATGGAGTCTGTCCAAGGATGGTAGGGCCAAGGACATTGGGTTTGGATTCAGAAGACCTGGGTGCGAGTCCCTGCTCTGCCTCCTTCCACCTGGGACAGCTAAACACAGTGCCTGGGCCATAGGAGGCTTTTAATGACGACTGATTGATTGGGGACCTCAGTTTTTTGACCTGTAAAATGAGACAGTTGGGCTGAATGGTCTCTAAGATCCCTCCAGCTCTCAGTTCTGTGATTCTTTGCTTAAGTCGATCTCTGCCTTTATCCTTAGGCAGGTAGGGAGAATATGCAGTCAGGTCTCTTGGAGACCATAACCACAGGAAACGGTTCTGCCCAGGGGCTAAGCAATACCTATGGGTACCACCGGGTGTTGTTGTCAGGCCTAAGGCACAGAAAGACAGGAAAGGGAAGGAAAGACAGGAATTCTCGTAGTTCAAGGGAGGAAAAGAGAGAAAGAGAAAGAAAAGAATGGTAAAGAGAGCAAGGAGAGCTAAGCTTGGCATGGCAGGACTTGACCTCAGCTGTGTAGAGACCTAAGGCAGGTGCTATTTGGGCGGCTCCCACAAGCACCAGATTTAGAGACCCTCGGAGATCACCCGACCCAAATCTCTACTGTTGTCGCTTGTTTGTTTATTGATCGCTTGTTGTTCTTTTCATATAAACTTACATTAATAATACATGTGGGGGCCGCTAGGGGGAACTGCAGTGGATAAAGCACTGGTCCTGGATTCAGGAGGACTTGAGTTCAAATCCAGCCTCAGACACTTGACACTTACTAGCCGTGTGACCCTGGGCAAGTCACTTAACCCTCATTGCCCTGAAAACACAAAACAAAACAAAAACAATACATGTGAAAGCATTATCACTATTAGTAACTTGTGGTTTGTAAGGCTCTATCTTCTTTAATTCTCATGACAACCCCAGCAGTTCTGTGGCCCGGGTTATCATCCTCATTTACAGATAAAGAAACTGAAGTTCAGAGTCAGGAAGGAGCTGACCTCAGATACCAATCATTGGATCTAGTCCTGTAGACTACTGACCCCATTCTTGCTTCATCAGCAGGAAGCAGGAAGTTTGTCATCATGGGAGAGTGAAGCCCTTTAATGCCTTTCTTTCCACCAAAACAAGTGATTGTTATGAGGACCCACAGTGTGTCATCAGCAAGAAGAAACAAAAGTCTAGGGGCAGGTTGGAGGTGCAGTGGGCTGTCTCCATGGTCCATCTCATGCCCAAGATTCATGTCGGCTGTCAGGTTCCTACTGGAAAATGCTGGCTCAGGTCATAGCACTGGACTCGGATTCCAATGACCTGGGTTCAAATGTTGATATTATTTACTCTCTGTGTGATCTTAGGCAAGTCACTTGGGGTCACTGGACTTGGAGTCAAGAGGAATTGAATTCAAATCTTGCCTCCAACATGACAAGGCTGGAGAAGTCCCTTGACTTCTTTGTGTCCCAGATTCCATACCCATAGAATAAGGGGGTTCGACCACATGACTTCTAAGTCTCCTTTCATCTCTAAATCCCATAATTCTGTGATAATAATTATTCTATCTAACCTGTTATTGACAACCACACTTACTGGGTCCTTGGTGGTGGTGGTGGTGCTCCTGGGCTTAGAATCACAGAAATTCAAGGACCATGAATGAATGAATGAACAAATGAACGCATGAATGAAAAGTTTGTTAAGTACTTACTCTGTGTCAGGCACAATTCTAAGTGCCAGGAATACAAATAAAACCAAGCAAGACAGTCCCTGCCCTCAAGAAGCTTACATTCTAATAGGGGAAGACAAAAAATAAAGGTGAATTAAGAATTTAAAAGAAGAAGGGTGATGGGATGGCTTGGAGATGGTGGTGGACCTAAGACTGGACAAGATCCGGTGAAAGTTCACCCTTCATATCTCAGGATCCCAGGGGTGGGAGTCTGAGTTCCCAAGGGAGAGAAGAAGGAGGCTAGGTGTCCAATCCACATCTGAACAAAAATCCCTTCTACAACATTTATCGTGGGGGTGTCTTCTGATGGGAGCCCTAATCCCATGTGAAAAGGGAACCCCTAAATCAGAGATACCTAACCTGAGGTCTGTTAACTTGTTTTTTTTAAATTCATCACTATTTCCATAAATTTGTTTCCTTTGTAATCTTGTGTGTTTTATTATGTATATATATGTATATATATACACATATATATGTATATACACACACATATATATACATATATATGTCAGGGGGTACAGAGCACCCCAGAATTTCTCTGAGGCACATCAAGGAATCTTCTCCTTGAGAAACTAAATCAGGACGGATACCCTAGAGAGATAAGAGGAACCAGTTTGGACTGAGCTAGCTTTGGGACCTCCCACCCTCCATTCTGGTCTCCCTTATGCCTGGGGAGATAAATTTGGGTGTGGCTTCGGCCTTTGTGTCCTGAAGAGGGATCCATAGCCACCCCTCACCCAATTCCTCTAGTCACTACCAGTGGGGGATGGTCCTCTACTCCTCACCCAATTCCCCCAGCTACCACCAGTGGGGGATGGTCCTCCCTCACTAAAGGAACTTTCCACAGTCAAATGGTGACCCCTCCCCCCATCAGTCTTCTATAAAAGTACCTGCCAGTCTCCTGCTCCAGGAGATTGGTACTTCTGAGCCACGTGCTTTGTGCCTATCTCCCCATGAGAAGTCCAAGGATTTCTTTCATGGTTTCCCTCCCCCCATCCTTCCCTTCCCTTGCCCCTAAATAAACTACCACCTTATTCTAACTACTTTTGTGTGCAAGAGGGTATAATTCTTTAAAGAGGAATTCCTAAGAACCGCAACCCCTAACCCAACCCCGTACCCCATTTCCCCCATTACATATATAAAAGTGATTCTAAAAAAGTAAAATAAATATGTGGTTCTGAAAAGGGTCCTTAGGATTCCCAGCATGCCCACAGGATCCATGGTCCCCCAAAGGGTAAGAACCCTTTCCCTAAAGTCAGTGTGGGTCTAAATACTTACCATGCTGACCAAAACATAGACTCAGTAAACAAAATAGAAACTTTCTCAGCATCGCCTTCCTCAGGTGGCTCCCCTGGTCCCCGGGGTGGTGGTGGGGTTGCCCCATTCCAGCTTCCGCCCGCCAATGGGGGAGGCCAGCACAAAGCCCTGGAAGCCTCCATCCCCCGATGCTTCCGGCTCTTTCTCATCGCCCATCCCTGGGGCAGCAGGGCCCAGCTCCTTCACACCCGTGTCAGACCCTCAGAGTTTCCTTGGCTCCCCTGGCTCCTCCTAGCTTGGGGTGGTAGGTGTATAGTTTGGCTCCTGGTTGGCTCTGAACTCAGGCCCCGTGGTGATCTCCCCCAGATGGCTCCCCTGCCATCTCCTTCTACAACTCAGAAGTTTTCTTGCAACGATCAGTGTCCACACCATCAAAACAACTGCCCCAGGTTCCAGGCACACTGTTCCCTGGGGAATGAAGTCCCGGGAAACCTCTTTCAATAACCATTTTCTGAGCCTGTTCCCCATTGGAGCCTCGTTGTCGTTGTTCAGTTGGACTAAAACACCCCAGGCCCTCCTCCCCCACTATCTTTCTAATTCTGTCCAATCTCACGTCCATTGCTCCCATGACACTACCCAGCTCAGCCTCTGCCAGCCCCTTCTCCTTCTGCCTTCAATCTTTCTCAGCATCAGGGTCTTTTCCAGCGAGTCCTATCTTCTTATTAGGGGCCCAAAGAATTTCAGCTCCAGCTTCATATTCTACATTCTAGTGAATAGTCTGAAGTAATTTCCTTTTTCTTTCTTTCTTTCTTTCTTTCTTTTTTTTTGTAGGGCAATGAGGGTTAAGTGACTTGCCCAGGGTCACACAGCTAGTAAGTGTCAAGTATCTGAGGCAGGATTTGAACTCACGTCCTCCTGTATCCAGGGCTGGTGCTTTCTTAAAATATTGACTGATTTAATCTCCTTGCTGTCCAAGGGACTCTCCAAAGTCTTTACTAGCACCAAATTCAAAAGTGTAAAGTCTGTGGTGCTCAGCTTTCCTTATAGTCCAACTCTCACAGTCAAACATTACTACTGGAAAAACCATAGCTTTGGCCATACAGACCTTTGTCAGCAAGGTGATGTCTCTGCTTTTTAGTCCAATGTCCAGATTTGCCATAGCTTTCCTTCCAAAGAACAAGTGTCTTCTTATTTTTTTTTGGTGAGACAATTGGGGTTAAGTGACTTGCCCAGGGTCACACAGCTAGTAAGTGTCAAGTGTCTGAGGCTGGATTTGAACTCAGGTCCTCCTGACTCCAGGTCTGGTGCTTTATCCACTTTGCCACCTAGCTGCCCCAAAAGTATCTTTTTATATCATGGTTGTAGTCACCATCTGCTGTGGTCTTTGAGGCCAAAAATATAAAATCTGACACTGCTTCTCTTTCTCCCCCCTCTATTTGCCAGGAAGTGATGGGACCAGTTGCCAAGATCTTAGGTTTTTTGATATTAAGCTTCAAGCCAGCTTTTATACTCCCTTCTTTCACTTTCATCAAGAGGCTTAAACAAAAAAAATTAAAACTGACCAGAGCAAAAACGAAAAGGGACTTTATCAGATCAGGAGTAAGGTGTGACCGCTTTTTTTTTTTCTTTTTGATACAGGTTTCTGTGACAGTCCTCAGGACTATATTCTGACAATTTCAGCCCCAGTCCAGTGACTGGAAAATTTCTTTCTTATAAAAACAGGCTGTCAGTTCTTCAACCATATCCAGAGCCTGTGAGACACCCTATTCAAGAGAAAAAGCCATAGTTAAATGCAGGGTTGAATCAGTCCTTTTTCCCAGACAGCTGCCTAATTTACAATTGGAAATTCCTAAGACCCTCTTTAGTCTAATATAGAAATTCATTTGAACCAGAATAAAAGCTAAGGGAAAGAACTAAGGTCATTGTTCTCCACCCACCTGGCCCACATTCCTTCTGCCTTTGTTATTTATGAGTAACTGGCCACCAAGATCCCAGGCTTTGGAGCTGTTCTGCACACATAGATAAGTAAATATTAGGTAATTTGAGAAAAGAGCATCTACTCCAAACTGGGGAGGGGGCGGGGCGGTGAGGTGTTTCATCAGGAAAGGCTACCACCATTTAAAGCATTGTTTCCATGGGCAAAAGAGTTCCTCATTCCAAACAACTGATTTCCAAGCAAACTTTTGGAACCCAACCTGTTTTTAATTGGGGACAGCTTGGGCTTTGCATATGTTCAGCACTTTTTGCCTTCTTATCCATGATTTCATTCCATCCTCACTGAAGCCTGACGAGAGAGAATTGTTGTGAAGATCAAATGAGATAATATATGTAAAGTGTGATAATATAGTTAGCACTTAATAAATGTGTGTCAAATGGAAAGAAATTGACTTAAATTGAACTGGCAAGGCAGGTATTCCCATTCCCATTTTGCAGATTAAGAAAGTGAGTTGGAGAAGTACTAAGTGGGGGTTTCTGTAAATTGGCAGCAATAAATCAACCTGTCATCTCCCATGGGGATGGGTGGTATGAGTTGGTGCTGGCTAAGCAGAACTGACCTGAAGGCCCGTATTAGGGGGTCCAGAAAGATAGGAGCTTTCTTTTCAGAAGTGGGTCCATTCCCAAATTTGGGAGCACTCTGAGCCATAGTTCTCAGTCCAAAAGAACCTCTGAGAGTCTATTGAATTTTAAACGTCTTTACTCACCACGGGTTAAGGGAGAGATGTCAACAGAGTTGAGTTCCTGCCAGGGCATAGCTCCTGGTAAGTGGGCTGTGTTAAGTGGACTGAGGAAAAACCTGGAATGGCCTCCTTGCTAGAACCCTGAGTGAGGGTCAGGAATGCAGCAAATGTTTTCCTTGCCTTCTGTTCCTAACTTGCCCAGTGATCTGGGGGAGGTGATTTCTCTTTTCTGAAGCTCCGTTTCCTTCTCTAAGAAGCCTTGTCGGATCTCTCCGGACCAGCTAGAGCTGTGGTGAGCTCGACTCAAGCAGCGCTGTTAACAAGGAATGAGGAAATGAGGTCATTCAGCAAAGTCACCCTGGTCCCTCTCAAGCCCCACAACCGCACCATTATCATCTGCTGTTTCCAGTGTGACGTGAGTATGTTTGGACTTCCACTGTCAAGAAGCGATGGGCACTCTGCAGCCAGGACCACTCCAAATTGGCGGCCTCCTTTGTGACAATTAAGACGGAGAAGAGGAGGGAGGTACAATGGATATTCAAGTGGGACCTGGGCTCTGAGAGATATGGGTTCGAATAGATTGAGAAAAGGAAGGTGATGGAAAAACAAAAGATATGGATGAAAATTTAGACGTAAAAAATGTAGATGGCACTTTCTTCAGCAACAGACCAGGGAGGTGCGCACTGCTGGTATTCTCCCCATATTAAAGGTAAGGAAACAGACTCGGCTTCTTCGAGGACTCATCGAGGGTCACAAGTCTAGTAAGTGACTACCACGCAGGGGATGGGGCCCCAAGCCTCTCCTGGCTGCCAGCGCAGGTGGGCTTTGTCCTGGTAGCTGCCCTATTGATAGTTCTCCTGTCTCTGGCAGTCTCTGGCAGCGACCACGTTTTACAAGAGTTTCTCACCCAAAGCACCCAGCATAGCGTGAAACAGAGAAAGTGCCCAGGAGATAACTTGCTTCGATTATTGAAAGGTAGCCCCGTGTAGTGGGAAAGGGACAGGACTGGAGCCAGGACCCCTGAGTTTGGTCTGCCTCCATCTCATTATTAGCCGTTTGAACATACCATGGGCAAATCACTTCTTTGACACATAGGAATAACTACATACAATCTACGTCACTGGATTGTTGTGAGGAAAGAGCTGAAGAAATGTGATTTAGGTATGTTCAAGGACTGGCCTCTGCCACCTTCTGATAATTCACGGGCAGCTCACCATGCCAGGCATGCCCTCGCTTCTCACCTCTCCCTCCTGGAATCCCAGGATCCTTCAAGGCATAGCACAAAGTCTTTCTCCATCCCGCGCCACCCCCTCCAATTTATCAGTGCGCCTCTCCTCCATTACTTCACGGCTATTTCTTATTTATATATGTACTGGGGATTTGATTTTTGTTGCCCTTCCCCATCCCCCACCACCAAAGCTCACTGCCAAGTAAAATGTAAGTTCCCTGAGGACAAGGACTCCTATTTTGTCTTTGTAAACCCTGTTCCCCGTGCCTGGAAAGCATCCCCTCCTCCGCCTCCACCTCAGAGCATCCTTCTCTTCCTTCCAGACCCAGCTAGAGCATCCCCTTCTACAGGAAACCTTGGATGATGCCAGCTCCTCCCAAACTGCACCTCTCTGAATGTATATCGTATCTACTTATACATGTGCATTTTGTCTACCTTTTGGGGAGCGTAAGCCTTTTAAGGACAGGAATTATTTTATTCTTTGTATTCTTACTCCAGGACCTAATACATAGGAGAGACTTCATGAATGCTTACAGATTGATTAATTTGCATCCCAAGTATCCTTACCAAGAGCCCCCATGTAGTGATAATAGAGAGCCAGTCTCAGAGTCAGGAAGACCTGGGTTCTGGTCCTACCTCTGACACTGCCTGGATGTGTGACCCTGGACAAGTCACTGAACCCCTCCCCCTGTACCCCAGTCAGATCTCTAAGACTATTAGTTGCCAATCTCCATTGGTACAGGGAGTTTCCTTAACGAGTCATGGGTATGGTCCCCCCCAAATCCTCACTGCCTAACAGTGCTTGGCACACAAAAGACTTTCTCCAACTTTTTTTTTTTTTTTTTTTGGTGAGGCAATTGGGGTTAAGTGACTTGCCTAGGGTCACACAGCTAGTAATTGTTAAGTGTCTGAGGCCGGATTTGAACTCAGGTCCTCCTGAATCCAGGGCCGGTGCTTTATCCACTGTGCCACCTAGCTGCCCCCAAAAGACTTTCTCAATGCTTGTTGAATTGAACTAAATTGAACGTGGGAACTTGTTTCCTCGCACTGCCCTTAGTTGGTTGCTTCTCCCAACGAGCCTTGGAAGGGAAGCTGGGTTCCTACTTGGTAATACTTCATTAGGAAGCACAGACTTCTTCCAGACATAGCAAAGTGTCCCTTGTAGGTTTTTCCCCGGTCCCTCCCTACAAGACCTGTGTCTCTGCAGCAAAGGTCAGCTTTGATCACCCAGAGCTGCTATTTGTGACTGAAAAAGGAACTTTCCTGTAGCATGATCTGTCCCCTCTGGATGCTGCCTGGCCTTCAGACACACAGGCTTTCTGCCTTATTTATCTCTCACTCATCTTGGTTTACATAAAATACATCTGGCCCGAAGCCTTTGATCCTTCCTACAGCAAACAGACTGCACTGTGGAGGAAAAAATAAACAGTGATGCTCTGCTTCAGTAATTCTAGGGTAGAGAAAAGAAATCAAATGAAGGCTGGGGTCAGATAGATCCCTATTGTGACCCCATCTGGGGAGCCCAGGATTGTGGAAGGACGGCTGCCTGGCTTTCCCCCATGGGCAAGACAATTTACTTCTTTGGGGACTGAGACTGAATGCCAAGTAGGGAAACCCTGGGACAGAAAGAGATCCCAGAGGACTCCTAGACCACCACTGGGAACAGGAAGAGGTGTCAACATCCAGCAGCTTTGTGTCCCATCATCTAGCCCCAGATCACAGCTCCAGGGCCGAGAAAATAATAGGTCCCAAACAAGAAAGATCCTGCCTGTGTATGAAGTGAGGACCAAGTTCTGAAAATTTAGCTATGTGGTTCTGAGTCTAAGAACAGAGGGGGATCCCAGTTCTAACTTTTTTGTTTTATTTTGTTTTGTTTTGGGTGAGGCAATTGGGGTTAAGTGACTTGCCCAGGGTCGCACAGCTAGTAGGTGTCAATTGTCTAAGGCTGGATTTGAACTCAGATCCTCCTGAATCCAGGGCCTGTGCCTTATCCACTTCACCACCTAGCTGCCCCACCAGTTCTAACTTTTAGTCCTGCACATGAGCCTGCAGTGGAATAAGCAGGGCAGGAGGCCAAGAACAAGGAAGAGCCAGTCCTTCAGTCCCTCTGAACCTGCAGAACCTCCCAGCAGGCTGAGTCTAGCAGCCATCTATGGAAACTCCACTATATATAAGCCAATAGACTCAAACCTAGATCAGGACCTTGAAGACCTCAGACCAGGATGACAGTGAACAAACATTCCCTCAGATCACACCACCTTACAAGCATGAAAAACTTGCAGATTGAGCTGTGGAAATAGCAGACATACATAAAAAAAGACAGAAACTCAGGCCTGACACCCCTTACCCCCGAGAAGTGAGCACTAACATAAAGGCTAAAGTCAATAAGTTAACTGGAAGAATGAGAAAATAAGAAAAAAAAACAACTATAAAGAGCTACTGTGGTGACAGGAAAGCCCAAGGCATAAACATAGAAGAAAACAATGATTTGAAAACATTTACAAGTAAAACTTCAGAGAAAAAGGCAGATTGGACACAAGCCCAACAAGAATCCTTGAAAGAGTTGAAAGATATAAAAAGGAGAAGAAAAAGAAAAAAACTAAAAACCAACTAAAAGAAGTAAAGGAAAACATGGGAAAGGCATTAGAGCAATACAAGAAAGTCATGAAAAGAAAACATACAGCTCTGTAAAAGAGGTAAATAATATTACTGAAGAATAACTTCTTAAAAGTTGCAATTAGCCAAACAGAAACTAATGACTACATATAATATCAAGAAATAATAAAACAAATCAAAAGACTGAAAAATAGAAGAAAATATAAAATATTTGTGAAAACAACTGACCCAGAAACTAGACAGAAGAAAGATAATTAAGTATCACTAAACTACCTGAGAACCATGAACAACAAAAAAAGTGTAGACATCATATTTCAAGAAATTATAAAGGAAAACTGCCCAGATTCTTAGAAAAGAGTAAATTAGAAATTGGAAGAATCCACTGGTCACCTCCTAAAAGAAACCTTAAGATGAAAACTCCCAGGAATATTATAGCCAAAATCCAGAACTCCTAGGTAAAGAAGAAAATACTGCAAGTAATAAGAAAGAATTCAAGTACTGTGGAACCACAATCAGGATCACACAAGATTTAGCAGCCACTATGATAAAGGAATGAAGGGTTTAGAATATGAATTCTGGAAGGCAAAGGGTCTAGGATCACAGACAAGAATAACCTATCCAGAAAAACTGAGTATAATCCTATAGAGGAAAAATAGATATTTAATTAAATGGAAAAGAGAAAAGATGAATTCCTGTGTTAGCATTAGTATCTCTTGGTCAAAATGCCAGAGCTGAATAGAAAATTTCACATTACAGCACAGGAAACAGAGAGGTTGATTAGTAGAACAGATGAGGTATGCAACATACAGAAGCAAATAAGCACAGTAAACTGGCCTTTAATAAATCCAGAGATCTCAGATATTGAGGCAATTCACTATGTTACAAAAGCTGTTGGAAAAATTGGACAATAATCTGTCAGAACTAAGGATTGACCAACATTTCATACCATGTAGTAAGATTAGTTGAAAATGGGTACATGATTTAGCTATAAAGGGTGATATCATAAGCAAATTAGTGAAGCATGAGTAAAGAAGTTACCTGTCAGATATATGGATAGGGGAAGAGTCCATGACCAAATCAGAGACAAAGAAGTCTGCTGGAGATAAAACCTATAATGTTGATAATATGATATTAAAACAATTTTGCAAAACAAAACAAATGCAGCCAAAATGAGAAGAAAAGCAGGAAACTGGGGGAAATCTTTGCAGCAAGTTTTTTTCTGATAATCATCTAATTTCTCAAATATCTAGGGAACTGTCATGAATAAAAGTCATTTCCCAATTGATAAATAGTTAAAGGATATGAATAGACAGTTTTCAGAAGAGGAAATCAAAGCTATCAAAAGCTAATAATTAGAAAAATGCAAATTAAAACATTTACAATTATCATATGGGCTAAAATGACCAAAAATGAAAATGACAAATTCTGGAGGGGCTGTGGGAAAACAGGTACAGTAATGAACTCTTGACAGAGTAATGAAGTAGTCCAGCTATTCTGGAAAGTATGGAACTATGCCCCAAAGACTATTTAACTGTGCATACCTTGACCCAACAATACTAATATGAATACTAATAACTAACATTTATATAGTGCCTACTATGTGCTAGGTACTGTATTAAGGGCTTTATAATATGATCTCATTTGATCCTCACAATGACCCTAGGAGACAGGTGCTATTATTATTCCCATTTTACAGATGAGGAAACAGGCAAAAAGAGATTAAGTGACTTGCCCAGGGTCACACAGCTAGGAAGTGTCTGATGCTGTATTTGAATTCAGGTCTTCATGACTCCAAGGCTAAGCCACTGCATCATCTGGCTACTAGGGTTATGCCTGAGGAAGTTTAAAAAAGAGGAAAGGAACCCATATGTACAAAAATATTGATCACAGCTCTTTTTTTTGAGGTGGAAGAGAAGGTGTTCATCAAATAAGGAATGGCTGAGCATGTTACATTATAGGACTGGGATGCAATATTATTGTGCTATAAGAAATAAGGAAGGAGATGCTTTCAGAAAAACCTGGGAAGTCTTGTAAGAACTGATATAGTGAAGTGAATAGAAGGAAAGCTAGTCAACTATGAAAGACTTAGAAAACTCTGATAAACACAATGACCCACGACACTTCCAAAAGATTTATGATGAAACATGCTATTTATCTCCAGACAGAGAGGTGGTGAACTCTGAGGACAGACTGAAGATTGTTCTCGTCTATTTCTTTGTTTTTCTTGCCTTTTTTTTGGTGGGAGAGGAACACATGGCTGATGAGGACATTTGTTTTGCATTACTATCCATGTTTACAATAGGTTTTGTTTTTCTTGCCTTCTCATTGAGTTGGAGAGGAAGAGAAATTGGGGCTGGAAAAAAAATTTAAGTCTCTGGGCTTTAAAAAGTAAGTGTCTTGCAATGAAATCTTTTTACATCATTCTTATCAAAGACCTACCCAATTTCTAACCCACCCCCAGGTCTTGCTCTCTGAATCAGCCCAGGATGAACTCCTCCCTAGACGGGATGATTGGAGCAATGATTGACCAAGAAGGAGGGAGTCTTGAGTTACTTCAGTTAGTGGTGGTTTCTCTGGATTTCACCTTTGACCAGCTGGAAAGGAGAGATTCAACGGTTTAAGGAAAATGGTTCTCTGGGGTACACCCAAAGTTAAGTGGTTATTGTTCTGTTTGATCAAAGAAAACATTAACTGAACTTTCACCTAAACTCTGTAACAGTTATAATTCATTTTGGAATTTTGTCTATTGGTCTGGTGCGTCTAAATTATGACTCCAAAATGGCTTGTGTGATTCTGGCAAGAAGTTTTCAGACATACTGAATAGCTCTGCACATCTTTGGAACTTTCTCCGTGTCTCTGTGCCTCTGTGTCTGTGTCTGTGCCTGTGTCTGTGTCTGTGTCTGTGTCTGTCTTTGTCTATCTGTCTCTCTCCAAATGTAGCATTTCCTCTGACGAACCTGTCTCTACTCCCACCTGCATTGATGAGTTGGGTGTCCAGAATGTGCCTACTAGGTCCATCTAGGGTTAGCCCTGAGGATTTGAAGGTTGTCTTTCTAATGCCTTCTAGCTCATAAGCTTCACCAATGTGCATCCTGCTAGGATTGTGGTTGGGTTATCAATCTTTGTGCCAGTCCTAATTAGCTTTTAGAAATGGCTATTTGTTTAGGTAGTGCAGTCAGAAGAGTTGTTTAAAAAGCATAGCCCCCTAGCACACCCCACAAACACGCAGAGCTTCTGTGATACACTCTCCCACCAGAACATGCAGAATCCAGCATAAAATGGAATAGAGTCTGGCTTGGAGAGACGTGGCAGAAAGGTGACTCAGCTCCTGGCCACTGGAAGTTCCCTTTGTGGGATGCTCCAGAAACACCTCTTTAGGCTTGGAGTAGATTTTCTGCTGGGGTCCTTATGAAGCCATGAATCCCTGTCCAATTTGTCCTGGGCTCCTGATGCAGATACTCCTGCCTGCAACTCGCTGATGTTGCCAGGATGCTGATGGAAGTCCTCTGGACCTCTGAGCTTTGACCATGTCTTCTTCTGGCCAAGGCAAGGTGAAAGAAGACTGAGACCAAAGGGCAAGGTGCTCTTCCCTCTCAGAGGTGGCTCTCCATCCTTGACTGTATTTTCCATGGTCTTGAACAGGCTTCATCTTTTTATGGATGATCCCTAGAACTTGTCTAAGCTTTCCTCAGCACTGATGCCCTTTTCTATGCAACATAACTTCTAATTCATCCAATCTTCATCAAAGATATCTAAATTGAATAAGGACTTTTCACACTTGGCTGGACTGCTTTTAATTGAGGTAATTGAAGTCGGGCAATTTCCCACCTGGTTAAGGTACCAGAGAGTAGTATTTTATCATTTCCTTTACTTGAGGTGGGGATAAATTTGATTGATCTACCTAACAAACCCTACTATCACACAGAGATATTTAGAATTATTTTTATATAAACTATAAAAATTGTATCTGTCAGGCTTGTGCCTACAAGAGAATATATGTATTATCAGAGATTCTAACTTGTTTATGCAGAGACACATCATATACAATACTTAGGTATATTTAAAGTTGTCCTGGGCACCTTGTGTCTGTAAGAAAATGTCTATCAAACTATCAGCTCCCCAACAAACTTGGGGTTTGCTTCTTCCTGCTATGTTGCCATCATATGCCCCCATGGGGTCTTCTTTGTGTAGGTTTTAATGTTTGAGACTGTGCTACTAGGGGCAGCTAGGTGGCACAGTGGATAGAGCACTGACCCTGGATTCAGAAGGACCTGAGTTCAAATCTGACCTCAGACACGTAACACTTACTAGCTGTGTAACCCTGAGCAAGTCACTTAACTTCAATTGCCCCGCAAAAAAAAAAAAAAAAGGAGACTGCTCTACTTAATCCTCACAGTGTTTGTATCTGCCCACTACCCTTTGGGTCACCTACTATTTTGAGTGTTTCATGATCTTTCCTTACATAACATCATTGAGAGAATATAAATGTGAAAAGGATGATCTTTGGAGGCAGAGAACAGCTTGGGGTCAGTGAGAGCCCTGCATGGTCCCTCAAAATGCATCTCAACCTATTCTGCTGCCTCTTCAGTGCTAGGCACTGATCACTGTCCAGCTTCAATGTCCATCTAATATATACACACATTGAACTGATTCAATGAGCTACCCATGCAACTGACCCCTGTGCTTCAAAAATGATTCTCAAAAACAGAGAAAGACACTCAGCCAAACTTCTTTTCATCAGAAAAATGTGATCATTATGTCCAGACCAGAAAGGGACAAAGCATTAAAACCCCCATAGACCAATTTCACTAATGAATACTGATGCAAAAACAACAAAAACAAACTTATCAAAGACAATACAGCCACATGTTTTCAAAATAATTCATTATGAGCAACTTGGATCTGTATCAGGGAAGCAAGGTCTGCCCGATATTCAGAAGACAAGTAAAATAATCACACAAACGTAAAAAACAATGAAACTTACATGATTGCACAACTAGAAGCAGAAAAAAGCCTTGGACAAAATACAACACTCCTTGATGTTCGTTGTTGTTATTGTTTGTCCTTCATTCTTTTTTAAAAAATTTTTATTTTTTAAATTATTATTATTTTTTAAGTGAGGCAATTGGGGTTAAGTGACTTGCCCAGGGTCACACAGCTAGTAAGTGTTAAGTGTGTGACTTGCCCAGGGTCACACAGCTAGTAAGTGTTAAGTGTCTGAGGCCGGATTTGAACTCAGGTACTCCTGACTCCAGGGCCGGTGCTCTATCCACTGTGCCACTTAGCTGCCCCCTGTCCTTCATTCTTGAAGAGGACCATGATGTCATGACTTAGAGCTAACTTGATTTTAGTGAGGGAGGGTTGCTCAAGGTCACCAGCCTCACTCTCTCCTCCAGAGCCTTCTGGATCCAGTGGCAACATAGACATCAGGATGACGAGAGATGGCCCCAGATGTTTAAGGTAATTGGAGTTAAGTGATTTGCCCAGGGTCACACAGCTAGTAAGTGTCTGAGGTGAGATTTGAACTCAGGTCCTCCCAACTTCAGAGACAGTGCTTCATCCATGGTCCATGGCACCACAAACTCTAGGTAAAGAAGGGTCGTGGTTTAATGTAATCAAATTGTATCTAAAGCCAAGAGCTAGTATCATTGGCAATAAGGAAACACTGAAAGTCTTCCCAAGACAAATGAGGATCAAGGAAAGATTTTCACTATTCTTATCTGACCTAGTTCTAGAAACAATAGTTATAGCAGTAAGACAAGAGAAAGAAAGTAGAGGTATAAAGGTCAGGAAAGAGGAAATCAAATGATTTATACACACAGGCAACTTGACAGTTTACCAAGAAAACCCAAAGAAAAACAAGAGAACTAGTGAAGAAACCAATTAAAGTTATTCATGGCTTCAAGTAAGTGCACACAAAACCCCAGTATTACATACAGTACTAACAACCCAAAAAAGGAAGAAATGATTGTAAGAGAAATTTCATTAAAAATAAACATAGGGGCAGCTAGGTGGCACAGTGGATAGAGCACCGTCCCTGGAGTCAGGAGGACCCTACTAACTGTGTGACCCTGGGCAAGTCACTTAACCCCAATTGCCTCACTAAAAAAAATAAAAAATAAAAAAATAAACATAAACTACATAAAATATCTGGGTGTTAACCTATCAAGAAACACTAGAATATTATGTAACTACAGCTACAAAATGTTTTTATAGAAATAAAGCTGAATAATTGCTTGTAGGTGGGCCCTGCTAATATAAAAAATGATGATGCTCCCTAATAATACAGATTTTGTGCTGTGTCAATCAGGATACCGAGAGGATACTTTATCAGATTAGACAAAACAACAGCAGCATTCATAGGTGGTAGCAAGAATATTAACTTAGGCTTTTAGTTGGTTCCAGCCCTGGTTCTTCATATGACCTAGAAGTCTGACCTCAGGCAAGCTCTTAATCATCTGGACATCAGGTATAACCCATCTTGATGGGCTGGGGCTGGTGTCAGAGGTACTGGCTCAAATCTTGCCTCTGCCACTACTAAGTATCCCTTGGGCACATCACAAGCCTCAGTTTCCTTTTCTGTAAAATGAAGGCAACCTCTGAGGTCTGCTCTAGCTCTGTCATTCAAGGACTGAACAGTCTTGAAGGTTCCTTTTGCCACTAACAGTCTATTTTTCTAAGATTTATACTCAATCATAGGATTTAAAGGGCAGAAGTACCTGAGAGATCATTTAGCCCATTTTACATAAAAAGTGATTGAGGTCCATAGAGGTTAGGTGACTTACTCAAGGTCACACAACTGTTAAAAGGCAGTTCTAGAACCCAGGTGTCTGACTCCAAAGTCTATGTTCTTTCTTCTTCACCATGATGTCTTCCCAAGTCTTTCAGGGACAGGGAATTGAATTCTGTGAGTTAAGGCCTGATTAAAGTAAAAGATTTGCCTATTCTTTTCCCAAAAAGGGCTTTAATAAATCTAAATGCACATGATGGGCCCAAGAACTCCTGGGTCCAGAAGTCTATCAGTTGAGGTACATGGAGCACACTAGAACTGTGTGGTGGCTCTTTGGTTATTGTAAAAGCAAACTTGAGACACTACCCAGGACATAGAGAAAAGTGGTTTTCTTTGAGAGCTAAGAAGATACTCAAAGCAGCAGCAACACCCAACTAGGCAGCCCCACCCCTACCCCAGGAGAACCTGAGGGAAAGCCCAGTGAGGAAGCCAAGAGGGCTCAGACACACGGAGCTAGGGAACTTCCCAGACAGCCAGCATTCAACAAGATCCTGGCTGGGAGGTTTGGTGGCAATGGGCTTCACCAGTTGGGGGAACTGCAGCAGGAAGCTGGAAAATATAACCTGGCTGCCCTTCTACAAAACCACCCTCAGACATATCAGTTGATTCCCACCAGAGATGTTTTAGGCCAGTCCTCTTCCTTTTACAGAGGAAGAGACTGGGGTCCAGAAGGGAGACATTGGCTTTCTTAAGGTCTTATGGTGAGAGATTCAGGACTTGAAACCCGATCTTCTGGCTTCAACTGTGGGCTTCTTCTCCAGATCAAACCCTGCCTTCTCTGTCTTCTTAACATCTACAGCCCTTCTTGTCTGGTCCCCAGCTTTGCCCTTTCTTTGTTCTGGCTCCTCAGTTAGATTGCAAGCTTCTCAAGGATAGGGAGAGGTTGTAACTTATGCTTCTTTCTTCTGGCCAAAGTAGACACTAAACAAATGTTTGTGGAAGACATGATACCATCCAAGGTCTTTGGATGCATAAATGAGAAAAGCCATAAGTATCCACTGTCAGAGACTACACTTAAACTCTGGGCTTCCCAGCAAAGTCTTGCAAAGGGACTTTCAGAGACACGTGCATATGGAAGATCGTCAAAGAAAGTGGAATTGGCTGTGTCTGAAGCTACATGTGTCTGCAAGGGGGGGGGGGTTAGCAGTTAGGTGGAGCAGTGGATAAAGCACCGGCCCTGGATTCAGGAGGACCTGAGTTCAGATCCAGCCTCAGACACTTGACACTAGCTGTGTGACCCTGGGCAAGTCACTTAACCCACATTGCCCTGCCAAAACCAAAACAAACAAATAAACAAAAACCCAAACAAACAAAGAAAAAAGAAAAAAAATAAACAATGAGCCAGGTGGATTTCAGAAAAACCTGGACTTACATGAACTGATGCTGAGTGAAATGAGCAGAACCAGAACACTGTACACAGTATCAACAACATTGTGTGATGATCAACTATGCTAGACTTAGCTATTCTCCATAATACAATGATCCAAGACAATTCCAAAGGAATCATGGTGGAAAATGTTCTCCACATCCAGAAAAAAGAACTGTGGAATCTGAATGCAGATTGAACCATACTGTTTCTAATTTTTTTGTTTTTCTCTTTTGTTCTGATTCTTCTTTCACAACATGACTAATGCAGAAATATATTTAATGTGCTTGTACATATACAACCTATATCAGATTGCTGGCTGTCTTGGGGAGGGGGGAGGGAAGGAAGGGAGGGAGAAAAATTGGAACTAGAAATCTGATGAAAACAAATGCTGAAAACTATCTCTACATGTAACTAGAAAATAATAAAATACTTTTATGATAAAAAGAAATGCAAGCTGTACTATAATAATAACAACAACAACAACAGCTAGTATTTACCTAGCACTTGAAGTATGAAGAGCTTTACAAATATTTTCTCATTTTATCTTCACAACAATCCTGCAAGGTATGGGTGCTATGATTATTTTACAGTTGGGGAAACTAAGGCAGATAGCAGTCAAGTGACTTGCCCAGGGTCACACAACTAGTGAGTGTCTGAGGCCAGATTTGGACTGTCTTCCTGACTTCTGGTCCAGTGCTCTATTTATTTACTGTGATCATCCTCAAAGTTTCATGCACAGCCCTTTTTTCTTGTCTTATATGAAAATGCCCCGAGGTCAACAGTTAAGATCCATTTTGTCCTTCCCTTTCTCTCGTTGCATACCCTGCTATAATTTTTCTGGCTTCCTGTTGACATTAGTGAAATTTACAAAGCAGAAGATGTTATGATTGGTCAAAGTTTTATCTTAAACTGGTATTGCATAGGAACTAATCAGAAATGCAAACAAACTGTAAAGAACAAATGAGCTTTGGACTTAAATCTTACAGAACAAAGAGAGGGAGGGAAAGAGGAACAGGGAAAATCACTGCTTGTGTCAGACCTCTCCGATGGGCAGCTCAGCAACGACCCCTCAGGGTCCAGGCAGGGAGAATGGAGCCCAGAAATGACTGGCATATAAAAATCAAATCGGTCATTAAAACCTATTTTTAGGTAAAGAAAAAGGCCTATCTGTACAAAAATATTCCGAGTAGAACCACTTGTAACAGCAAAAAACTGGACATTTACTGAGAAGATATAGCAAGGACAGAAGTTACAGAGACAGTCCCCGAGATCCAGGGTGCACAGAGACCCCATGTACCTACTCAGTCCCTCAGGAAAATGGTCAAGCTTACAACACAAAGATAGTGAGGCAAGGGGCAGTTAGGTGGCGCAGTGGATAGAGCACCAGCCCTGGAGTCAGGAGGACCTGAGTTCAAATCCGGCCTCAGACACTCAACACTTACTAGCTGTGTGACCCTGGGCAAGTCACTTAACCCCAATTGCCTCACTAGGGAAAAAAAGAACCTACTTTGTGCCAGGCACCATGCTAAGCACCTTCTAGCCCCAACTGAGATCATGACAGGGCATTTACGTGAGCAATGAATGAGTCTCTCCCTTGCTGGGTGCAGCTTCTCAACTGATGGGTTCAAACCACTGCTAGGCTGGATCAAACAGGTCACTCAATCGATGTCTTAGCTCCTCACCAGACTCAGGGGTCACTGCTCCGGTGTTCCCCCTATCTCACCAGGCTTCTTGCACCCCCCCCCCCCCCGCCCACTCTGTGATCCAGTGACACAACAAGACATTCCATTGTTCAATTCTGGGCATTTTCTCTGTCTCCTCCATTCCCAGAATCCTCTCCACCTCTTGGCTTCCTTCAAGTGCTAGTTAAAATGTCACCTTCTACAGGAAGCCTGTCTTAACCTTGGCTTAATTTTATTGCCCTTCCTCTGTTGATAATCACCAAGTTATCCTCTATATATCTTGCTTGTATGTAGCTGTTGGCCTGTTGTCTAGACCCGAGCTCCTTGAGAGCAGGGATGTTTTTAACCTCTCTTTGTATCTCCAGCATTTAGCACAGTGCTTGGCACTTAGTAGGTGCTTTTCTATGTTGACTGACTGACTGACAAGTTGCCAGTGAGATTTCTCTGTTGGTTTGGTTCTCACAGATTTCCAGGACATACCAGTCCCCTAGCCAGCCACTTCCCTCTTAGAATTGTCTCAAAATGCCTAAGATTGGGAAAGAATAAACACAAGAAAGACAAAAGAAAGAAAGACACTGTGTACTCGCACACATGGTAGGCAGGTAGGAGATAGGACAGCTGCACCCCTCCCACCCTTGTCATCTCCCCAACTAGCCAGGAGGAGAAAATGTAAAAAAAAAAAAAAGACTGAGGGAGGAGCTTCACTATTCTTTTGTATATGAACTCACTCTGGGCTCTGTGCCTCCTGAGTCATCTCTTCAGTCTTTCCGGCATGGAAACTAATTAGAAGCCTTTTTGTTGGTGCACAGTATGAACCCCAGAATCATCATGGCCAGAGCAGGCTTCTAAAGTGTTCACTATTGACGACTCCGGCTTCCAAGACTGGATCTTTGTGGGTCAGTCCCTGCAATGGGGTAGAAGGGTGTGACATCCTACTGAGTGGTTTCTAAGGCCCTTCTTCCAGAATTGTTGGCCTTGCACTTAGAGGTCACCTAATACATCTTTGTTGAATCGAATTATCCAACCCTTGGAGGGAGACAGGGTGAGTATCTCCAATCTTGTTTTTGTTGGAAAAACTGAAATGGAGGGAGGCTGACTGATTCCCCGAGGGTCTCACAGCTGGTGTGGGACAGAGAATGAGAACTGAGAAGATTTGGTGCCAGCTGTCTCCAGCCTTGACCTCCCTTCTGAGACCCACATCTCCAGCTGCTGCCAGGATCCCTGCAATTGGAAGTCCCACTGGCCCCTCAGTCCTAACATGTCCAGGAAAATGTGTCTCCCCCATTAGGATGTGAGCTCTTGAAGGGAAGGGACCGTGTTTTTGCATTTCTTTTTGTCCTTGTGTGAAAGACTGACTGACTTTCCCCTAAATCCATTATTTTTGTCAGCAGCTCCACCATCCACCTTAATCTTCTGTGTTAGAAACTGTGGTGTTCTCTTCAGTTTCTCTCCCTTAGGGCAACCGGTAGCACAGTAGATTGACCTTTGGAGCTGGAGTCAGGAAGACCTGAGTTCAAATCTGCCCTCAGACACTGACTGACCAGCTGCATGATTCTGGGGAAGTCCTTTAACCTGTCTGCCTCAGGCTCCTCAACAGTAAGATGGGGAGAATAATAGCACGTGCCCAGCAGGATTGTTGTGAGGAACAAATGAGTTCGTGTTGCTAGAGTTCTCAGGGCAGTGTCCAAGGTGCTACTTGGTAGACGCTTATGTGCTTATTTTGTTCATTCTTCCTCTCCCTTTCGTCCTATCCAGGTGTAGCGTGGCATAGCAGAATATTGGTCTCCAAGTCAGAAAGACTCTGGTTTAAATCCCACCTCCATACTTACCAGCTGTGTGACCCCCCAGCCTCCCCAACAACAACAAAGCAAAACAAAACAAAACAAAAAAACAACAAAGGCTTTTGATCTACTGGCCTCTAAGATTTCTAGCTCTAAGTCTTCGAGGGGACGACAATGCTCAGAGATTCTGGTTTGGGGGAGGGTTGCTCTAGGCAGCTTCTGAGGTCCCCGCCCACTCTGAGATTCTGTGACCTTGGCTTAGGATCCTATTTCTAGAGAAAAAAAGAGACCTCAGAGGCCATCCAGTCCAACACCTTCGTTTGACAGAAAAGGGAAACTGAGGATCAAAGAGGGAAAAGTGGACTTTGGAGGTCAGTCCCCTTCCAGGTGCCGCTTCCCTCCCCGCGGAGAACACTAGCCATTCTCCCTTAATCAATCACAGTAACTAGCTGGTTCCTCCTTAAGAGAGAGAAGAAAGGGGAGCCTGGTTTCTAACCGAGTTCTTTGACTCCGCCTCCTACTCATTTCATTTTCCTTAGAAGGCTTTCTCTCCCTGACACTGTCTGTCTGTCTGTCTGCCCGCCTGCCCGGCTTTCTGACTTTCTCCCTCAAAGAGAGTCTATGTACAAGCCAGAAGGACGTGGGATGGTCCACAGACGCTAAGAGCCAGGGAGAAAGATACCCTACCCCACTGGAGCCTAGGGAAACCCAGGCACCCAGCAGACTTTCTGCTGAGGGGGCACGGAGCTCTGAATCGGGCAGAGGAGACGTGTGTATGTGCTCGTGTGTGTGTGAACGGAAGGAGACGAGGAGGAGCCCCTGAAACCAAGATTTATCTTTCATCTTTGCACAGGGGGGGAAAATGCAACTTGAGAGGTGAGCCGCAGGGTTGCTTCGTTGAAGGGTGGGGAAGCGAGGTGATTAGGACTTGTGCTGTGAGAACCTGAAGCCTCACATGTGAGTGAGGGGTCCTGGGGGCTCGCCTGGTCCTTAGGCCCCGGGCCAGGGCTGCACCTGCGTCCTGGTAACCGCAGAAACCAGATGAATGGACGCCGGAGAAGGGGGCAAACAGCCTCCGGCTAGGATAGTTGGGTGTCTCTAGTGGAAGTCCAGGCGCCGTGTGACATCAGCCTCGGGTTATCACATGAGTGACCTCGAGCCGGACCCCAGCTCTCCCTGGACCTGGGCAGCTGCGAGGACTGGCCTTGGAACCCGGGGCAATGGGCTGATTTCCTGATTTTTGTTCTTTGAACTCGGTTGATCCTGCCTCAGTCGGGGGCGGGGGCGGGGGCGGGGGGGGTAGTCTGTGTTCGTTCCCAAAGCTCTCCTTTGTGAAGGGGCTTCCCCTTGCCCCCAGCCACCTCCTCAGGGACTCCCCGCTCACCCCTCCTTTGGGGGTCCTTTCTAGAGGAGTCGGACCCAGCACTTCCCGAGGGAGCCCAGGGAGAGCGAGCTGGGGATGAATCATAAAGGGTGGGGTGAGAAGAGGGCCTCGGCTCGTCTTGGAGACTAACCTAGCAGAAAACAGCTCGGTCTCCACCTTGGCAGGCACGATGCCTCTTTGCCGCCTGCCCGCAGCGCCGCGCGCGGCGCCGCCAGCCTTCGCTCAGCGGGCTGCGTCGCCAGCCTTCGCTCAGCCGGCTGCTTTCTCTTCCTAACAGATGGAGGTTCTGCGGCGCTCGTCAGTGTTCGCGGCGGAGGTGATGGAAGTCTTTGACCGCTCCCCCACCGATAAAGAGCTGGTGTCCCAGGCCAAAGCCCTATGCCGGGAGTACATCCATTCCCGGCTCATCCGGGCCGGGCTGGTCTGGAGCAAGCCCGAGTACAAGGCGCCGACGCCCGGTGGGAAGCTGGCCGAGGTGTCCGGCATCCTCCTCCGGCTGGGTGAGTGGGGGCAGCGGCTGGGGTAGGCTCCAGAGCTGCCTGATGCGGAAATGACTCAGTTGTAACCTGAGAAATGGGCCCATTTCCCTTACCTTCAAACAGCTTCTGGCTAACGGCCACCCCAGTGGGCTGGGCATCTGGGGTCAAGTCTAGTCTCTGCTCCTTCACAGCTGTGTGCGCAGAGGCAGGTCGCTTAAAACGTTCGTCTCCCCCTCCTCCACAACCTCGATTTCCTCTTTTGTAAAATGGGGTTAAGATCTTACAGGTCGGGGCAGCTAGGTGGCACAGTGGATAGAGCATCGGCCCTGTAGTCAAGAGGACCTGAGTTCAAATCCGGCCTCAGATACTTAATACTCACTAGCTGTGTGACCCTGGGCAAGTCACTTAACCCCAATTGCCTCACCCCCCCAAAAAAATCTTAGAGGTCACGAGGAATGTACTTTGTAGACCAACAGGGGCCACTTCGATGTGAGCTATGTGGAAAGGATGCTAAATTTAGCGTTAGAGGGCCTGGGTTCAAATTCTGACTCTGCTACTAACTAGGCTCAGGTGAGAAAGCTGAGGCCCAGAGAAGTGAAGGCACTTGCCCCTAGTTACAATAAGAAGGCCGCTGGGCCTCCGTGGGCATTTGGACGACCGGGACTCTCCAGGAGAGGGTCCCAACTTCGATCTCTGAGCTGCTGGCCTGGGAAGGGGAGGGGAGGACGTAGGTCCCAGAAGGTACCAGGGACTGTCCTCATTACGTGGCTTTGCCAGGCTTTTACCCTGCCAGCATGCAGTAACCACATCAAGCAGCACATAGTAGGTACTCAATAAATTTTGATTGACCAACACTTACTATGTGCTAAACATATGTGCTAAACACTGTGCTAAACCGGCAGGTACAAAGGATACAACAGTCCTTGCCCTCAGGGAGCTTATATTCTAATCAATCAAGCTTATAGTAAAAACCTACTATGTGCTGGTCTGAGAACCCTGAGTTCAAATCCTGCCTCTGACACAAACTGGCTGTGTGAATTTGATCAGGGCACTCAGCCTCTCAGTGGTGTCTCAGAGAAGGGGCCAACCTGAATTGGTGAAGGTAGTTCCCTTGTCTGGGAGCTTTCGGTACCAATGAATGTTCCTGGCACTGTGGCAACGATCCCTGTGAACAAGAAGCTTACACTCTGCCATCCCCGAGCCTTGTAAAGCACGGGGCCTACATCCTCTCTTTTGTTTCTGGCAGCATCTCCAAAGGGGGCAGGGTTGAAGGCTGTGGCCCAAGGCTGAGCCTGAGTCTGGGGGAGCTAAGTTAGCCTCTTCTGGGAGGCTCCAAGGCCTTCCTCAGGACTCCTCTGAGAGCTCCCTGCCTTGGGGCTCTGGCCTTTCCCCTATGCTCAGCTGCTAGGCTTGCCCCAACAATTCCTCATTCCTGCCTCTAGGCTCAGCAAACTGGGCTCAGAATTCCTGGACCTGGTCCCTCACGACCATCCTCCTGCCCTTGGACCTGGGTGCCTGGGCCTGGCATCTGCTGCTGCTCTGCCTTGGGTGCCCCTGTCTGCTCTAAGCCATGGCACCAGGGAGGGGGAGAGAGTGGAAAGAGCGTGCCAGGTCAGAAGGAAGAGACAGGAGGGATAGAATTCGAAATGAGAACCAAGAACTGCACAGATCTGGAAAAGGGACTCTGCATCAGAACGGAGAGATTTCTGGAACAGCTGGGTTTGCAGAGCACCCAATAGTATTATCTCTTTGTATCAGCTCCAGTTGGCGATGGGAAACCTTGAGACTTGCCTAGAAAGTGTCTGCGGCTGGATTTGAACTCAGGTCTTTCTGATAGTTCCAGGCCCAGTGCTCTGGGCACTGTGGCTCCCGTAGCTGCCCATGACTTTCACTAGGCTGGGAGCCCCCATCAATCAATTGATGGGCATTTCTGTGCCCAGTCTGTGCCAGTCACTTTTTAGGCCAGGACAGAACCAGGCCCAGGGGGCCCTGATGGATGCCTCCTCTTTGGGAATCCCTAGAAAAGGAGGGTCCCAACCGTCCTTAGGCGCTGTATCCAGGGTGATTGATTCTCGACATTTACAAAAGGAAAGATTGGGACTTTTTCCCCAGTGTCTCTTGCGAAGCCCCGCCCCCTGCCACTCCAGCCCATTTCCTCTTGCCCAAGGCCAGCCCCCTCCCCGAGTGGAATGACCCCATTTCCTTTCACTTTTTCTCCCAGGGTCTATTTCTAGTCTCCGTGATTGTTCGGTCGTTCTCCTCTGGATTTCCTCCAAGCTCTCCACACTTCCCAGGAGGGCCAGTGACCCCCTCAGGCCTCTTGGCTTATGCAGAGGGCCTCTGTGGTTTGGCTAAGGCAGGAGACTGCTGTTCAATCAGTACATGGACAGTGAGTTCAGAGGAGCCTGAGTTCTGATCCTTCCTCTAGCACTGCGTGACCTTGGCAAGACTCTGAATCTCTGTGTGCCTCAGTTTCCTGATTTGTAAAATGGGGTGGCAAAACTTCCTTTACTTGCCTCGTGAGGCTTCACTGGAATATTGTATGTAAATAAAGCACTTGGAGACCTTAAAGGTGCTCCGTCAAGGCCTGTTTTATGCAGGAGTGTGCTGGCAAGGGTTATCCACCCTGGACTCTGGAAAATAAGGACAATTAGCATCTCGTCTTCTTATCTCCATTTTGCAGAAGAGGAAATTGAGACACGCTGAGATTAAATGATCTGCCTAAAGTCACACAGCCACAAGACCAGACTTTTACGCTGAATCTGCATTTATTAACATCTTCTCTGCCACTTCTCAAGTCGAGACAATCAACAAAACAATCAAGCCGCCCTGATTCCCAAGGTTTGCCAGTTTCCGAGGCTCACTCTGAAATGATAATAATCAACTCTCAGGAACTAGTTCAAACTGACTCTAGCACACCCCTAGCTAAGTGTTTTATGTAATGCTTACTGACTTATTATGACTTCCTTGAGAGTCCAGGCTCCCGCCTGATGGAAAAATCTCTTCTACAAATGGTCACTCGGCCTCTGCTAGGGTATTTCCAGAGATGGGGAGGTCACTATCTCACAAAGCAACACATTCCATGGTTGGGCAGGGCTAATTGTTAGAGTTTCTTCAGCCTTTTCCCCAGGCTGCCCTTTCCTTCTCCCTATGCCCACCTTTTTCTTGTGATTTTTATAAAAAGTCTAGGTAGGGAGAGGAAAATTTGTAGATATTCTTGTCACTTTGGCTGGTCGTTCCCTATGATGCAGTGGCTTTAGATCTAGACTGTCTTCAGAGGTGTTGGCTGGAGAGCCCAAGGTTTCTGCATCTACAAACTTGTTGATGTCAATGGTATTTTAAAAAATGTTTATTAGAAGAGCCAACCTCAGTCAGGAAGACTCGTTCAAGGACATATCCTACCTGGGTGACCCCGGGCAAGTCACTTAACTGCCCAACATCCAGAAGGCTCTTGAAGACTTCCATTTACAGATGTGTTGTCAACATGCATTAGCAAACTGAGTTTCCTCACCAAGGTGTTCCTGGTGCTCATAGGCCTGGACCCCAAAATATCTTATTACAAACTTAATAAACATCAGTCAAAATGAGAAAAAAGTCATATGTCAGAGGCAAGGATGAAGTGCTGACTATAGAGCCAGAGAGACCTGGGTTCAAATCCCGCTTCTACCACTTCCTAGCTTTCTCCAAAGGGAGCCTCGGTAATTATAAAGGGCACAATAGGTTCTCACACATTTTAAACACAACGGGTTGGAGGAGTTTTGAAGCTCTGTTAAGGTCTGACATCACCCACAACTTCCCAGTCCCTCTTCATAGATTCCCAGTCAGGCAGAGGGAACCTGGGAAGGTGGAGACACTGCTGGAACAAGTAACAAAAAGGTTTTCAGGGGCCACGTCAATGAGAGTGGCTATTCATGTATGGAACCTTAGTTAGGAACCCATCTGACTAGGGGTTCTTAACCTGGGCTTTGCAGATCCCCCAGGGTTCTGTGGACAGACAAAGGCATTAGAAAGTCTATGAACTTGAATGGGGGGGAAAGTGATGTCTTTATTTTCATTAACCTTCCTTTTCCTTTTATTTTATGCATCTCACATCACGATGCTGAGAAGGGCTCAGTCCATGGGCTTCCACAGACTCCTAAAGGCTGTGTGACACCCCGTCCCCCACCAAGGTTAAGAGATCCTGATTTCTGGGGCAGCTAGGTGACACAGTGGATAAGCACCGGCCCTGGATTCAGGAGAACCTGAGTTCAAATCCGGCTTTGGACACCTGACACTTACTAGCTGTGTGACCCTGGGCAAGTCACTTAACCCTCACTGACCTGCCCCACCTCAAAAAAAAAAAAAAAAAGAGCTCCTGATTTCTAATCTCTGAGTGCCATCACTATCTGACCCTCACAAACATTCCCCCATGAACAGTTATCCTGCCTTAGCTCGAAGACCTTCAGAGACAGGGAACCCACTCCCTCCCCCAAGGCCGTCCATGCCTTCTTGGGAAGCTCTCTTCCAAGACCTCCATTTTCCGAATAAGAAAATTGAGGTCCAGAAGGGGTAAGTGATCTGCCAAGGGCCACAAAGCTACACAGAACTCAGGCCTGATCTCCTAGCTCTGGCTTGGGGTTCTCTTCGTGGGACCCCAGGCCTCTGAGACCCTGCTGGGTCTGCTGGTCATGTCAGCAGAGGCTAGGGGTGTGTGTGTGTGTGTGTGTGTGTGTGTGTGTGTGTCTGGGGACCCAAGTTCCGGGCCTGCCCCCTTCTACTGGCCCCGGAGTAAGCTTGGAGCCTCTTTGGATCTGTTTGCTGCTCTGTAAAATGGAGACAATGGTAGCCCCCCCCCCTTGTAATAACGTGCAAAGGGCTCAGCAAACCTTAAACCGCTGTAGAAATCTTATGAATGGATCATAGATTGGGCTGGAAGAGACTTCAGAGGCCAGAGAGGTTGTTTCCCAAAGGAGAAAACAGATGGCACCGGGAGTGGGAGAGCCCGGGAACGAGCCCGGGGCTTCTGTCTCCAAAGCCGGCACCCTTACTGCCTTCTGTGGGCCTCAGTCTCCCCACGTGTAAAAGCCGTGCTGACGATCGCCATTGGGCTCTTTCTCTGACCTCGAGGTTGCGGGACCTCGGCTGGGGTGGGGGAGGGGACGGTGCCACGCCCCCCTGCCGTCCCGCTCCCTTCATTCCCGTCTGTCTCCCTGCAGGGGACGAGTTGGAATACATCCGGCCCAACGTCTACCGCAACATCGCTCGACAGCTCAACCTCTCTCTGCAGTCGGAGACCGTGGTGACTGACGCCTTCTTGGCTGTGGCCACCCAGATCTTCGCAGCAGGTAGGTGGGGCGGGGAGGGGGACCCGACAGGCCGCCTCCCTGCTGGGATCCCCATGGGGTGGGGCTCGGGTTGTGGAAGGCAGACCTGCAGGCGGGCTGCTCAGCGCTAATGATTTTCACAAGCCCAGTACATTCCTTGGAGGTCACATACCATTAGGTGGGGTCGTGATGTGCCATACCTGGGAGTCGGCCACCCTCGTCAATGACTTAAGTCACCTCTCCTGCTCTTTGTAGACAAGCTCCAAGCTGTCTCCCTGGGGCTGGGAGCCTCTCATAAACGAAGGAATGAGTGAGTGAGTGAGTGAATGAATGAATGGAGTAAATGGATGATTGAATGAGTGAGTGAATGAGTGAATGTATGAAGTAAATGATTGAACATGCATTTATTAAACACTTATCATGTACCAGATACTATGCTAATTCCTGGGGATCCAGACACAAAATCGAGGGAGAACTTGCCCGTAAGATGCTTACATTCTAGTAGAGGAAGACCACACAGAGTGGGGTGTGGGGGCCAGGGAGGAGGTTTTGGTTTGGGGGGCCAGAGGGATGGTGAGCTGGGCACTCTTTCCAGGTGCTATTGATTAGATTGGAGAATTGTTGTGGTTTAATGAACAGAGTTCTGGACTTGGGAGAAGGGAAGACCTGGGTTTCAGTCCCACCTCAGACATTTACCAGGTGGCCAGTTACTTCCCTTCTCCTCATTGTTGGCTTCCTCATCTTTAAAGTGGGGGGTTAGACTAGAAGGGGGTCTAAGGCCCCTCCTAATTCTAGATTTCATGTCTCGATGTGATCGCCACGTGAGAATCATGAAATGCTGCTGTGATCTTCCCTCACATAGGCGGGTAGGGGGAGAGATCAGACATAGCAGCCCAGGAGGGGCATTGCCTTGTGGCCAGGCAGATGGCCTGGAAGAGGGCTGGAAGGGCTGGAGGGATGCCAGCTGGTACTAGCAGCGCAGGACACTGACGGCTCTGCTTTCTATGTGAGCAACGATACCAATCAGGGCTTGACGGATTGTTTTGTTGATCTGCCTAGACGTTAGAAATCCGTGGAGAAAATGTGAGTGGTACTTATTGAAATGGGCCGTGCCTTCTTGGAGAGCTGGTTGTTAAACATTTACTGGCACACCCCTAGATTGAAGCACGGTCTCATGTGGTAGAGGCCAGCTCGAGCCAGCCAGGAGAGTTTGTCTTCAGTTGCTAACCAAGGTGTCTTAGTCCGAAGGCAGGGGTTCTTGACTTGGGGGGAGGGTCCCAGGGACACAGATTCTGGAGATCCGGTAAAGGCGGCGCTGGTCTTTGTGGGGAGGAGAGGGTGGCTGCCGCAGGGTAGATGGCAAGGTGGCCCGTATGGACGACTCCGGAATCGGAGAGGCTGTGGATGGAGGGGAAACCTCAGAGCCAGAAACACTTGGGTCCAGTCCTGCCTGTGACGTGTCCTGGCGGTGTGGCCCTCAGGAGAAGCCACTTAATCGCTCTGTGTCTCGCTGAGATTATAAACTGCGGACCAATTGTCGGTTGGCATTGGTGGAAGGAATTTCCACACCGGGTATGACGAAGATATCAGCTTACAGTTTAGGATCAAAAAATTAAAATGGAAAAAAGCTGCCCCAGAATACTTGGAACTGAGAGGGAAGTTAGAGAGGGGGACAGACGTCGGCATCCCCTCCCCCCCCTCCCCGCCCCATGGTGGACTGGCCTCCCCAAGGGGAGATGGGTCACTCTCTTCCCCAGGAGGACGTCTCCAAACAGCCTCCTCTCTGGGGCCCCTCGTTTGGGGGCAGGGCCCAGTGCTCGCCCTTTCATGGCTGACTCAGAAAGGCCAGACCTCATGGGGGAGTGAATACACATATTTTTTTCCTCTTAAAATGTGAATTCTGGATGCTGCATGGAGTGCCTCAGAGATGTCCAGCTCCCCGAGCCTGTCCTGCCCTGGTGTGGCCCCAGCCTCAGGAGGCTCCCTGGCGGAGGACCCAAGAGGGGACGTTTAAATCCATCCAGGATTGCCTCCAGCCCTCATTAGCTTCCCAGACGCAGCTGAAAAACAGCTTGGCTGGCCTGGACAGAGCCACAACCTCATGTCCCCTCAGTGCTGCTCTGTTCTTAGGAGAGCCTGAGCCAGCGGGAGCTGGTGTCTGGAAGGAGAATAATGGGACCAACTGTGGGAGCAGAGAGCTCCTAGGCTCCTCTCTCTAGGGTGTGGCTGGACACCCTCTGCTCATCCTCGGGAATGTATGTGGGGCTCTTCCCAGGACTGGTGGCCAAGACTCAGGCAGTACGGGCTCAGGGACTAGCTGGCAAGCCCTGAGTCATCCCCAGGATTTCCTCCACTCTGACTGAGGTCACTGGGCCTGGCACAGCCAGTCATGGGAGGAGCAGGGGGAGGAGGAGTTCTGATGGAGAGAGTGTAACAGCATCTGTCCATTTTCCTTCGCTATCAATGTCCTTCATTTCCCATGAAGGGGAAGGGGCAATTGTGGCACAGAATCCATGGAAAGCAAACACACGTGTCAGCAGAAATGTGCAATTTTGTTCCAGTTTTTCCTTTTCTTATTGTAACATGCCTGGCAATTAGAAGACATATGCGCTTGAGTGTTAAAACATTAACTGGATGAGAGAGAGAGAGAGAGAGACAGACAGACAGACAGACAGACAGAGACAGAGAGACAGAGAGAGGGAAGAGGGAAGAGAGAAGAGAGAAGAGAGAAAGGAGAGAGAGTAGTTCAAATTCTGGACTTTTCCTGGCAAAGCTTTGTCCTGAGAAATGCCTTGCTGACATTCTATTTTTGTTTCAAGAGACGTATTTTATTTTGACTTAGAAGCAGCTAGGTGACTCAAGGTGCCTAGAATTCGAAGTACCTGAGTTCAAATCCATCCTCAGATACTCAGCAGCTGGGCAAGTCACTTAACTTTTCTTTGCCTCACTTTCTGCCACTGCAACATGGGGGTGAGAATCGTACCTACCTCCAAGGGTTGCTCTGAAGATCAAATGAGATATTTGTGAATCACTCAACATAGTGCCTGGCACAGAGCTGGCACTTGATAAGTGCTTATTTTCCCTTCCCCCACTGCCCTTGATACAAGTATTTCAGTATTTAGGAATATGGGTTTTTAATGGGATGAGCGGGAGGAAAGGGAGAGAGGGTGGACAAGAAACTTCATTGATCCAGGAGACTCTTCGGTGAGGCAATTTCTCTCCGAATATAACTCTCAACACCTTTTCTGCAATTGATAGCCTTAGAGTTGTTTCAGTTTACGTTTCTCTAATTATGAGTGACAGAGCATTTTTTCATATGGCTATTGATAGCTTTGGTTTCTTCTTCTGAAAAATGCCTATTCATATTCTTTAAACATTTATGAATTGGGGAATAGTTCTTATTCTTGGAAATTTGATTTTCTGTACATATTTGATTTTGGGGGTGGGGGTGGGGCAATGAGAGTTAAGTGACTTGCCCAGGGTCACACAGCTAGTAAGTGTCAAGTGTCTGAGGCCAAATTTGAACTCAAGTCCTCCTGAATCCAGGGTTGGTGCTTTTATCCACTGAGCCACCGAGCTGCCCCCTAGATATTTGATTTCAAAATTAGATCTTTACCAGAGAAACTTACTGCAAAGATTTTTTTCTTCTAGTTTCCTGCTTTTCTCCTAATTTTAGGTGCAATTGTTTTGTTTGTAAAAAACTCTTTTTAATTTCATGTAATCAGAATTATTCATTCTAGCTCTTGCAAACCTCTCTATCTCTTGTTCTGTCATGAACTTTTTCCTTATCCATAAATCTGACAGATAATTTCTTCTGTGCTCCACTAATTCGTTTATGACATCACCCTTTCTATCTAAAGTCTTGTACTGATTTTGAGCTTATCTTGGTAAACAGTATGAAACATTGATCTGTGCCTAGTTTCTGCCAGACAACTTTCCAGTGTTTATAGGGTCAGTTATGCTTAGAGTTTCCTAATATTGAACCAGCCTTGCATTCCTGGCATAAATTCATCCTGGTCATAATGTACTATCTCTATTATATATCACTGTAATCTCTCTACTACTATTTTATTTAAAATTTTTGCATCCATATTCATTAGGGAAATTGATCTATCTTTTTCTTTTTTCTGTTTGATTCATCATGGTTTAGGTATCAAGACCATATTTGTGTCATAGAAGGATTTTGATAGGACTCCTTCTTTAACTATTTTTTTCAAACAGTTTATATAATATTAGAATGAGTTATTCTTTAAATATTTGGTAGAATTTGCTTATAGATCCATCTGTCTGGTTCTGGGTCCCTCCCCCCCACCTTAGGGAATTCATTTATGGCTTGTTTATTTTTTTTCTCAGATAGGGTTGGTTTTTTTTTTTAATAGTGAGGCAATTGGGGTTAAGTGACTTGCCCAGGGTCGCATAGCTAGTAAGTGTTAAGTGTCTGAGGCCGGATTTGAACTCAGGTCCTCCTGACTCCAGGGCCGGTGCTCTATCCACTGTGCCACCTAGCTGCCCCTCAGATAGGGTTATTTAAATATTTTGTTTCCTGTTCTGATTATCTGGGCAATTTATATTTTTGTAAATAATCCATCCATTTCATTTAGATTGTAAGTTTTACTGGCATGTTGTTGGGCAAAATAGCTCCTAATAATTGCTTTTGTTTCCTCTTAATTGGCTGTAAAAATCACCTTTTTCATACTTAATGCTGGTCATTTAATTTTTTCTTTCTCTTTTTCAAATCCGTCAATGGTTTATCTATTTTGCTATTTTTTCTTAAAAATAACTTCCAGTTTTCTTTATTAGTGTAATTTTTTAAACTCTCAGTTGTACTAATCTCTCTGATCTTTAGGTTTCCTATTTTTTTGTCTAATTAAGATGTTTTAATTTACTGATTTTCTAATTTTTATAGTTGCGTGTGCAATTCATTGATATGCTCTTTCTTTTATTGATATAGGTATTTAGAGATATAAAATTTTCCTTATGTACTGTTTAGGCTATATCCCATAAATTTTGATATATTGTCTCATTGTTGTCATTATCTAATGAAATTGCTGATTATTCCTTTGGTTTGTTCTTTCATCTACACATTCTCTAGGATTGTTATTCAGTTTCAAATTAATTATTAATCTATGCTTCACTAAGATATTTTATTAAATTTATTTTTATTGCATTATGGTCAGAAAAAGATGTATTTAGTATTTCTGCTTTTCTACATTTGTTTGTGAGGTTTTTGTTCCCTAATACATGATCAATTTTTGTGAAAGCTCCATGCACACCTGAGAAATAAGTATACTCTTTTCTATTTCATTCAATATTCCCCAGAGGTCTCATTTCTAACTTTTCTAAATCTCTCTTCAGATCCTTAAATTCCTTCTTGTTTATCTTATGGTTGGATTTATCTGAGAGAGGGTAAATTGAAGTCCCCCACTATTTCTTCCTGCAAATCATTTAATTTTTCCTTTAAGAATTTAGATGGCATGCCATTTGGTGCATATATGTTCAGTGTTGATATTAATTCATTCATTGACTATAGTTCCTTTTAGCAAAATAAAATTTCCCTAATTACCTCTTTTAATTAGATCTATTTTTCCTTTTGCTTTGTCTGAGATCATAATGGCCATCCCTGCCTTTTACTTTAACTGAAGCATTAGATTCTGTTCTAGCCCCATATTTTAGTTCTATGTATATATTTCTGTATCATGTGTTTCTTGTAAACAGCATATTGTTGGATTCTGGTTTTAAATTCATTATGCTATCCTCTTCTGTTTTATGGGTGAGTTTATCCCATTTACATTCATAGTTATGATTGTTAACTGTGTATTTCCTTCCATCCTTATACTAACCCTTATACTTATCCTTCTCTTTTTTACTCTACCCTTTCTGCAATAGTATGTTTTGGTTCTGACTACTGTCTCCCTGATTATTCCACCTTCTATTTCTCTTAACCTCTTTCCCTACTACTTCCTTTATAAGTTTCTGTACCCAATTGTGTGTGTGTGTATTCTTCCCTTCTTGAGCCAGTTCAGATGACAGTGAGGTTCAAGTCTTGCCTGCTCCCACTTCACTACTCTGTCCACTGTAAAATTCTTCCTTGTGTGCCCCATTTTATGTGGGACAATTTTCTCCTTTCTTCTCCCTTCTACCCTCTCCCAATGCATTACTCTTCTCCACTCTTCCATTATTCTTTTGAGATTATCTAAACATAATAGGGTGACATCCAAGCCCTCTGCCTAGACTCCCTCTAAGATCCTTGGCAATGATAAAATTTCGAGGGATTAGGTTTCCTATTCCCCATATAGAAATGTAAACCGTTTAAACTTGCTTGGTCTCATGATTTTTCACTCATATCCACCTGTTTATGCTCCTCTTTAATACAGTGTTTGAATGTCAGATTTTCTACTCAGCTCTGGTCTATTTTATCAGGAATGCTTGAAAGTTCTCTGATTAATTAAATTTAGGATTGTTATTTAGTTTCAAATTATTAATCTATGCTTCACTAAGATCTTTTATTAAATGTATTTTTATTGCATTATTTTTTTCCTTGTAGGACTGTACTTAGTTTTGCTGGGTAGGTTATTCTTGGTTGTAATTCTAGATTCTTCCCTAATGGAATATTATATTACAAGTTCTCTGTTTCTTTACAGGGGTAGCTGCAAAATCTTGTGTGACCCTCACTGGCTCCTTAGTGCTTCAATTATTTCTTCCTGGATGCTTGCAGTATTTTCTCTTTTACCTAGGAGTTTTCAGTTTAGGATTTCCTTTGGGGAGGGGGGGGGCGGGAAACTGGTGAATTCTTTTAATTTCTACTTTACCCTCTAGTTATAAGAGATTGGGAAGTTTACCTTTATAATTTGTCGAACTAAGATGATTAGGCTTTTTAAAAATCATAGCTTTTAGGTAGTCCAGTGATTTTTAAATTATCATTCCCTGAGCTATGTTCCAGGTCAGTTATTTTTCCTATATGATACTTCACATTTTCTTTATTTAAAAAAAATCTTTTGACTTTGTTTTGTTGTTTGTTTGGGGTTTTTTCAGGTTTCATGGAATTGTTAGCTTCCATTTGGCATTGGCCAAATTTTTAAAGAAATTTTTAAAGAAATATTTTTTCAGTGAGTTTTTGTACCTCTTTTGCCAAGCTGTTAATACTTTTAAAAATAACTTTTAGCAATTCTTGTTGGGCTTGGGTCCAATCTGTATCTTTTTGAGTCTTTGCTTATAGATATTTTCAAGTCATTGTCTACTTCTATGTTTGTGCCTTGAGCTTCCCTGTCACCACAGTTGCTCTTCATGGTTGGGTTCTTTTTTGTTTGTTTACTCATCCTTTTACATTTATTTCTTTACTTGGGACTTTATGTTAGTGTTGGTCTCTGTTAGCCTCTGAGGATTCAGGACTAGGGGATATCTGACCTCTGCTTCTGTCCTTTGGTGTCCTTCTGCTGCTTTCACAGCTTAGTCTGGGAGCCTGCTATTTCCAAAGTGGTGTGACCTAGGGAGAAGTCAGTTTACTACTCTCTTGGTCTGAATGCAAGTTGGGTCTGTTGGCTTGTATATGGCTGAGTTTCTGTAGACTGCTGAGGGATTCAGTTGCTGTTAGCCCCCTGGAAGGTTCTGCAGTTTCAGAGGGACTGAACTGCTGACTTCTCTTTGGTCTTGGGCTTGGCTGTTCCACTGCAGGTCTATGTACAGGACTAAAGGCTCTACTCCTGGGCTCAGAGCCATACAGCCAAGCGCTCAGTGCTCAGTGGGTTCACGACCCTGCAACTCCTCCTCTCTACCCTGGATCTGTGACCCAGAACTGGGTAATGAGTGGCAGGCTTGCCAAATGGTACCCCTTCTTGCTCCCAGAACTACTTCAGGGCTCCCTTGGGTGCTCTTTCTGTCTTGCTGCTTCCTGCCCTGGAGTGTTCTCAGCCCCCTTTCCATCCCTGGGTGTCAGATAGCCTCTCACTACTGCTGCATGGTCCTGTCCCACCCCAGTATCCACAGACCCCTCTTTCTCTCTTTCTAAGTTTCCCTGGGCTAGAAAAATGATTCTATGAGCCTTGATTTTCTCATCTGTCAAATAGAGACAATAATACCTACTGTATATGCCCTTTTAATGGGGCTGTTAGTTGGCTAAGCTGTTATTTACATAGCACTTTATGGAGTTCAAAACCCTAACCCTAATTTCACCCTCACAACAGTCCTGGGAGGTAGATCGCTATTACTATATCCATTTTACACATAAGGAAACTGATGTTAAGAACCTTTAAGTGACTTGTCCAGGGCCACACAGCTAGCAAGCATCTGACTCTATTCCCAGTGCTCCATCCAATGCCTCTGGTTGTTATGAGATCATGGGCGTCGTCTGCTTTGCAAACTCTGAAGTAGTATATAAATAACAGTAATTATTTTTGTCGTGTTTCCAGTTTCTTGCCATTAGAGATGGTACCACTAGTAATCTTTTTGTACAGGGAGGGATTTATTTTTCTTGATTTAAAAAACAACAGGTTTTAATGATGCCTTCGGTTTTTATATCACTGTATTTTCTGGGCATCATCCATTTTGCCCCGCCCTGCACTCCCCAAATCAAACCTTCCCTCAAAACACAGAAAACCAATGAAGCAAAAACTGAAAACATTTACCAGCCAAGAGAGTGGTCACGTCTGATGGGGGATGGGACCCACAAGAGTCAGTTCTCCTCCCCTCCCCCACCAATCAATAATCTCCTTGGGCAGGAAGGGCAATCATCGATCAAAGGTGCACACATTTCTGCCTCTTGCCTCGTTTCCCAGAGTTGTGGGGCTTGTTCGTTCCTCTTCCTGCTGAGTAACTGATGCGCTTATGTGGCCACCTTTGCTCTACCCCTGGAGGAAGTAGAGAAACCTGAACTTGGGTGTTCCCTGGACGTTGCATTTCACCTGTTTGCTCAGTAGCCACAAGGGCAAGGTCCCAGGATCAATTCCTGAATGGGTCACTTAGGTCTGCTGGGTCCCCTGGCCCCAGATGACCACTTACCCAGATCAGCTGCTATTCCAGTTTGTGCTATTGGTCACACAGGCTGATTAGGCAAGAGAGGGTGGATGAATGGGGGAAGGGAGGAGAGGAGAATAAGCATTTATCGTGCCAGGCATTGTGCTAAGCACTTTGTAAATATTTGATCCTGGTGCTATTATTATTATTATTTCCATTTTACAGTTGTGGAAACTGAGGCAAACTGAAGTTAAATGATTTGCCCAGGGCCACATAGATAGGAAGTATCTGAGGCTGCATTTGAACTCGGATCTTCCTGACTCCCGGCTTAGCGCGATTCCTAGTTGCCTCATGGCAGATTCATTCCCATTGCTGAGGGTGGGTGAGTAGAGAAATAGCCCAAAAATGTGAAAGCCAGTCCATAGCATCATCATCCCAAAGGGCCTTCCCAAGGACCCTGGGGGCCTCTTGGGTCTACACTACTTTCTTCTCCTACCATTTCTCACATCCCCCAAATGACTTCCTTGAATTCCGATGCCGGTATGAGGTCGAGGTGAGTGGCCAATGCTATCTTCTCTCTGCTGAGATAATTTCCTCCAGCGCTTAAAGAAAGCGATTAAAAAACAACTTTAGCTAAAAAGCCTTTTGAGATCTGAACAGAATCTCCTGGGCTGACTTTCCTAACTCCCCTCTGCCCCCCCCCACACACACACATTGGTGGGCCAGGTTCCCAGAGGGTGGCTGATGACTACAGCTCACCGAGAGCCCACTGTGAAAGGAGACAACACCTGGGGTGGGGGTGGGGGTCAGCTTTGGAGAGGTTGGAAAGGCCGGGTGCTGCTGGGGTGCAGCAGTGAGGCAGCACAGCAAGGGAGCCGGGGGGGGGGGGGGGGGGCGGGGGGGGGGGGGCTTGAAAGGCAATGACTGATGACCGCAGGGGAGGACAGAGTGGAAAGGATTCTGGCCTGATGATTAGAAGTTGTGGGCGCCTTGGGCAAGTCACTTAACGATAACGGGAATCCTTGCTGACATTTCCAGGGTATGTTAAGAGGTACAGTGGGCTTTGCATTATCCTGCTGGATTCTCCCTCAGCCTCAGGTTCTCAATATGTAAAATGGGCACCATGCCTGGAAATTCAAAGAAAGGCAAAACCAGAAACAAGCAGTCACCACTTCATCTCTTGGGTCCTGAGGGCAAAAGAAGCTGGGCAAAGCCCCGCCCCCCCTTGCCCCTTCAGTTCAGACCCTGTATACACTTTGGCGGAAAAACCCCAGATGGTGAGGAAGCCTCTTGTGCGACTGTCTGGGGTCAGAAATTCCCTGATTGCCACGGGGCACCTCAGCTGGTTTTCCTCCTGCCTCTTCCATCCTTTGAAGCTCAGGCCTCAGATCCCAGGCACTGACTCCTTGGCCCTGTCCCCTTCCTCAGACCGCTCTCCCCTTTGCAGGCCTCTGCCCACCCGCTCCACCCCCGCCCTGCTCTGTGCTCACTTTGGGAGGTCAGTAGAAAATCGTCAGATTCCGTTCGGCCTGGCCAGCTCCAGCTAGCCAGCAAGGGAGGGAAAGATCCCAAATGGAGATACTGAATTTGGCAGAGGGAGCCTGCTGGAACCACAAGAGACTTTCCAGTGATTCCAGGCAGCAATTTGTTCTGAAAATAACAGGTAAATGGGAGTGAATGGACTTCGCATCCAGAGAGAGGGTAGGAATTATCCTTGTTGGTACCAGCTAAAATAAGAGGACGTTCAGTCCAAGAAATGCTGATACTGCCAGGGAGTGAACGGGAATGAACTTGGAAGAGAGCCCCTCCCCTCCATCCTCAGACGCTACAATGGAAGGACAGTGTGAGGGGGGAATTTGGTGTCTTCTTGTCTGAGCCTGCTAAGATCAAACGAGCTAGCCCCTGAGGTCAGTCCCTTCCATCTCCAAGACTCTGCACACGAAGACATTAATTAGGCTGAGAGATTCCTATCAAAGGGGAAACAGAACACCTTCTGAAGAGGCCAGATTCAAAAGCTCCCCATAGGGTGTTCTACAAAAAGGATTTCAATTTTCTGTGACCATTCTGCCCTCTTCGCCTTCCCCATCATGCAGGACCCCCTGACCGGGGACCCTTTGGAAACTCCGAAGCCCTGGGAGGTGGAGGGCTCTGCCTGGTGGGGGTTCGGTCTTGCTCCAACTTGGATCTCTGAGGAGTCGGGGGAGGCACGTTTGCCTTCAACCCACCCCGTTCTGCTTCCTCTTGAAATGCCCCCTGCCTAAGAAGCTGAAAGCACCGTCCTGTATTTAGTGCTGAGTCTCGGCGACCTGCTGTCTTCTGTCTCTTTCCATCTGGAGAGGGGATCCCAGAACATCTGAGCTGGAAGGGAGTTCAGGGGCTGACCAGCTACTTTATGTTCAGTCGTGTCCAACTCTTTGGGACCCCATGGACCTTACTGTCCGTGGGGTTTTCTTGGCGAAGATACTGGAGTGGGTTATCATTTCCTTCTCCAGAGCCCGCTTCTTACCTGAGCAGAAATCCCTCTCTGCCATCCCTGACAGCTGGTTACACAGCCTTTGCCTTGAAGACTTCTGGTGACGGGGAGCTCATCACCTCTCCATTTTTGCACTGTTCTGTAATTGTAGGGAAGCTTTCCCTTACTCCAAGCCTGACTTGTCCCCTTTGCAAATTCTACCCCTTGTTCCACATTCTGCCATCTGGGGCCAAGCACCAAATGTCCAATCCCGCTTCCTCAGGATATCTTCTCCAATACCTGGATGTAGAAGGCTAACCATTCATGGACTGTATCCCTCTGCAGATTTTTAGTTGTCAGAGGGAAGATCATTTGGCCTGTTGTTTTGAAAGCTGAAACCCAAGCGGTGCCTCAGCTTTTAACTCTACAAAGGGGCCCCAGGCAGAGCCAGGACTGGCTCACACCCACAATCCCTGCCCCAGGGGAGGCTGAGCCCCTCAGGATCCTGCCCTGAGGCCAGCATTAATGGGGCGAGGCCTGGAGTGGGAGGAGTGAACCAGCCAGAACTGCGCTGCTGAGTAGAGGGACTGGACCAGTGAATAGTCCCTGAATTTCCAGCCTGAGCGAGCTGGGGAGACCTGGCCTTAAGAAACAGACAGACAGGCAGAGAGAAGGACGGACAGACAGACAGAGAGAAGGACAGACAGGCAGACAGAGAGAAGGACAGACAGGCAGACAGAGAGAAGGACAGACAGGCAGACAGAGAGGACAGACAGGCAGACAGAGAGAACTGGCTTCAACATTTGCACAAAGCTGCTTGAAAGGCAGTGTGGCCCATAGAGGAGTAAGACTAGTCAGGGGTCCTCAGGCTACCTGTGTGCTCTTGGGCCTCAGTATCCCCATCTGTAAAAGTAGGGCATTGGCCTAGATGTCCCTCCTGGCTCTAGACCTAGTCTTTTATATTACCCACGTGCCCTTTGAATAAGTGACTTCACGGCTCTGAGTCTCAGTTTCCCTCTCTGTATAATGAGGGGGATGGACTGGAGGGGCTCAGCAAAGGGGTCCTCCTAAAATCCGCCCAAAGGAACCACATTTTGTTCTCTCCCCCTGAGCTGTACAGGGTCCTCTTGTCTCCTTTCTCAGCCTACTTGAAATTGGGTCTGATCATGCTTCTTCGACCTTTATTTCTTTCATTGCTTCCACATCTCCCAAAGTTGTCTGACTCTTCACAACCCCATTTAGGGGGTTCTTGGTGGAGATCCTGGAGGGGTCTGCCGTTTCTTTCTCTAACTCGTTTTACAGATGAGGAAACTGAGGCAAACAGGGTGAGTGACTTGCCCAGGGTCACACAGTGTCTGAGGCCGGATTTGAACTCAGGGAGATGAGTCAGAGTACTCAGAGGTTCCTCTTTGTGTGACAGGTTAGTTGGGGTTTCTGCCTCCTCCAGAGCTGGTTCATTTAAATTTTTCTCTCTAAACAGAGAATCCTGGGCCGGGATCTCAAAGGGCACTCAGAGGGCATCTGCTCCACCTGTGCCCGCCCTAATTTATAGATAAGGAGACTGAAGCCCAAACCAGGGCCTCCAACTCTTAACACCCGAGAGAGCCCCTTCCACTGCCTCTGTACTTCTGGGGATGAGCAGAAGAAAGGGTCAGACCTGTTTGGTGAATCCAAGCGGTGCCACCAGCTGGCACATTCAATCAAGTGACCAAAAGCCCCCTAGTGCTTGCTCCTTAGGAGTGGAAGTCCCGAGTGCCATCCTGGTCAGTAAGCCAATGAGACTCATTAGCCAGACTGTGTATCATATATTTTTTGTTTGGTTGGGTTTTTGTGAGGCAATGGGGGTTAAGTGACTTGCCCAGGGTCACACAGCTAGTAAGTGTTAAGTGTCTGAGGCCGGATTTGAACTCAGGTCCTCCTGACTCCAGGGCCGGTGCTCTATCCACTGCGCCACCTAGCTGCCCTGACCGTGTATCATTAGTAACACCTCGGGTTTTTGGACCCTGTGATCAAAGGATCCAGACTTAGAGTTGGAACAGATTCCAGAGGTCAGCGGCATCTTTACAAAGGAGGAACTAAGGCTCAGAGAAGTTAAATGACTTACCCAGGGTCACACAAGTAAGCTAAGCTTTACAACAGGCATCCTTTGACCCCTGCGGGAGACTCAGTGACCTCATTAGTATGATGAAATAATTGGACTGTCTTGGGAGGTTGTGAGCCAGCCCCCTCCCCAACCCCCCTGGAGGCCATAAAAGGATTAAATAAAGTGTTAAGTAAACCTTGAGGCCTTCGGCAAATGCCGTCAGTATTAGTAGTATTAGTGTTAATAGCAGTAGTATTAGGGATTCCTCTTCTGGCATGGCTCCCTCTAGATGGCTTCAGAGGTCTGGGACTTCAAGCTCTGGACTGGATGATTCTTATCAATTCTCAGAATGGCCAATCCACCATTTATTGATTATTGTTTATCAACATCTATTATTGCTGTTGTTAGCATCACAACGATTATTCAACAAGGCTAAGGGCCTTCCATGGTCTAGGCACTGACCAACAATGGCATGCAGTCCCCCAATCCTACAAGAATGGGCCTCAGTGGCTCTTGGGAGCCCAGTCCTTTCTTGGCCACGGTGCTGCCTACAGCTACCAAGGTGGTTGGACTGGGCAGGACAGGCGCCTTTGATCTCTGCCAAGGCGCTGTTCCCAAGTGGGGCAGGCGATGGGTAAACAGAAGATCTCTGTCTCCAGGTTGTTAAACCATCACCATTTATGAGAAGAATGTTTACTTTCAAAGGGAAGTTAATCTCTCTGCCTTGGGCGGCTCCTGGCCTTGGCATCAGCCAGGGAGGTAAGAGAGGCTGGGGCAGAGGAGTGTTTTGGCAGCCCAGCCGAGGAAAGAGCCGGGTTAGGCCAGCCTCAGCCTCCACCTGACTCAGCTTCAGTGTGGGGCCTGGCAGCCTGGGGCACCCCCTGGATGTTGGGGGGCTGCCTGCTGAGAAGCAAGGGGGCCTGGCTGGGCACTGCTGGAGTTTCTTGGGGAGCTTGGCCTGGGGCAGGGGGGAATGTGACATAGTGGATAGCATGCTGTCCTGGGAGCCAGGACACTGGGCCCTAATCTGCCTCTACCATGAATCCTGTGGGACACTGAGCAAGTGGCCGATCCCTCTGAGAGCCTCCTGAGCCGTAGAATCAGGGCCATTTACCAGGTCAGGGCTTCTTAATCCTTCCTGTGTTCCCGACCCCTCGGCCGCAGTCTGCTGAAGCCCATGGACACTGTTCTGCCACGTGTTCAATGCATAAAAGCCGATACCTTGGAGGAGACAGGAAACCTATCCCTTTGGAATAAAGATGTGCTTTCCCCCCATCCTGGATCCCCTGAAAGCCATCTTCAGCCCCAGCAAGGTCTTTGGCTACCATATTCAGAACGCCTGCCCTCGATCCGGCCGAGGGATTCTCCCGCTCTGATATTCGTAGAATCCCACCTATGGGCTGAGAGGGAGGGGCCTCAGACCCGTCTATTCCAACCCCCTCGTTTTATAGCTGCAGGTCTAGAAAGACCAAGGGACTCCCCCAAGTTACGCAGGCAGAGGACCCAAACCTGGGTCTCCTTGGACTGAACCCCCTCTAGGCTCTGGGCTAGCCCCGCCGGGCTCATCGTGTGCTGCCAGGCAGTGCGGTCACCAGGAAGAAACCACTGTGGGCTTTAGAAGTGGAACTAGAAGTCAGGAGATGTTGCCACATTCATCTCTTTCTAAAAAAAAAGCACGCCTTTCCTGTGTGGCGGCTCTCCCAACCCAAAGCCTCCAGAGGTTCTTTTCGTAGATGATGAGGGGTCAGAATGCCAGCTCGGTGTCCGGGGCTTGGGGCGGGAAGAAGCTCAGGCCAGGCTGGATGGGTGTGGGAAGGAGAAAGGCTGCGAGGGGACCGAGTCAGGAGCACAGGATGGCAACCACCCCCGGCGTGACTCAACAAGGATGAGCTGACCGTGTCCAGGGGAGGGTGACCAGGATGGGGGAGGGCCTCGAGTTCTTGCCCAGTGAGAATCAGGAGCAGAAGCGGGCAAGCTGAGAGCCCCGTTCAAGGATTTGGAGGGAAGTCCTGGGGAGGAGGTATTAGACATTCTGTCTGGCCCCAGACCCGGAGGCCCACTTAGGCAGTTTGGCATAAAAGACAAAGGCCCTCACCTTGGGACCTGCAGCCAAGTTGGGAAAGGGCTTCCCTGGAGGCCAGAGAGCCACTGGGCTCCTCCCACTGGACAGCTACCAGGGCAGCCCGGGTGACCCCTTTGTGTTCTTGGCCTGGCCTGGACCAGATGGCCGAGGTCCCCCCCCCCTCAGCTCTGGTGTCTTTCCACTCCAGCCAAAGGTCAGCCATGCTTAGCATGAGGAAGGGGAGGTGCTCACAGGGGGTCAGCGGCCAAAGAGGGCAACAATTCTCTGTGATGATAAAGAAAAAACAAAGATGTGGGTGATCCCTTCTCCTGTGGCTTCCCGGCTCCTATGATGAGACTTCTGGGGGCTGTGGAGGGTCCTGTAAGTATCAGCATGAGCAGTGAGGGATAGTATGGAGAATGCTGCTGGGCTTGGAGTCGGGAAGGCCTGGGTTTGAACCCCACTTCCAGCAAGTTAGCTCAATGACTCAGTATTCCTGTGGCAGTGAGGTGGCCCAGTGAGGAGACTGCACTGACTGCCACACGGACCTCTCTGGGCTTCCTCCTCTGCAACCTCCTTCTAGCTCTGAATCAAGGCTCCTGTGATTTATGAACCAGAGGAAAGACCCAGTCCCTGCCTCCGGCAGAGGGACTGTTTGTTATTTCCCTTATTCTGGACACTGGGCCTCTTCATGGAGCCCAAGATTCTGTTAGCCCCTTTCTTATCTCCCATATCACATTGTCAACTGGAAAAGATCTGGGGGTGGTAGTGGACCACAAGCTTGCCTTTCCCACATGAGCTACAGTCTAACTGCAAGCCATCTGGCTCTAAATCCAGTGCTATTTCCTGTATGCTGTACAGCCTGGTCAAAAAGTCTGTTGTCCCCAACTAAATTCAGCAGACATGTCTTCTCTATGAAGGAATAGAACCCCAGCTTCATGCCTGGCAATAGAGATACCCTTTCTATTGACTTGTTTGGCCTTTGGGGGTAGAAAAAAAACCCAGAAGGAGTTTGCTTGTTTCCTGAGTCTCATCTGACTCCCACCCACTCAGGCCGAGGAAAAGGGCCCTGAGCCTGGATCACATCACTCCCCCTTGCTGAGGGAGCACCCTCTGATTTGGTTCACAAGCCAGAAGATTAAGGAAGCTGGAGGTAGGAGGGCACCAGGGAGCAGCTGCCCTGAAGCCTGGCCACACAGGAAGCTGTGTTGTGAACGAGATTAATTTGCTGATTGTCCTTTTACAAAACACCCCCCCCCAACTTTCTTCCCACATTTGGTTTTATGCTGTGAGACCCCAGCCTGTTCCAGGAAACAAGGGGACAAGGGGTGTGTGTTACATGCGTGTGGTGTATTTTCTGTGTGTGGTTGTGTGTGTGTGTGTGTGTTGTATGTGTGTACGTGTGTGGTAGGAGGAGGGAAGAGCAGAGGTCAGCCCTAGGCACTAGAGAGACAAACCCTTAGGATGAAGCCCAGGGTGAGCCCACTTGTTCTAAGGTTCAGCCTAGGTGGGTGGTCTGCCTTGGGAAAGGAAGTTTCCTTCATGAGAGTGAATTCTAAGGAATGTTACAAAAAATAAAAGGTGAAGGAGAAGTAGAGATAAGGCTGAGGCCGCCAACCAGCCCCTGCTGATAGGGTCGGAGAGAAAAGAGGAAGGGGCTTGTAATCCGGCCATTTATGGAACTCAGTAACTGTTTGCCCAAGGTCAGCTTTAGGGCAACCTTTGGAACTGCCTGTGGGGGCAGGAACAGGCCGAAGGCTAAGCAGGTGCCCTCCAGGAATGAAAGAAAAGCAGGAGAGGGAAAAGGAGAGAAAAGAAGAAAAGGAGGAGCAGCTAGGTGGCGAAGTGGATAGAGCACTGGCCCTGGAGTCAGGAGTACCTGAGTTCAAATCCGGCCTCAGACACTTAACACTTACTAGCTGTGTGACCCTGGGCAAGTCACTTAACCCTCATTGCCTCACTAAAAAAAAAAAAAAGAAGAAGAAGAAAAGGAACTAGAGCCAGCCTCCCTCCCAGCCTGGAGGCCTTCACTTGGTCTGTGTCCTGGATCCCTCCACCCAGTCTCCCTTTGGCAATTGGGGAAAGCCTGTGCACCAACCCTTCTCAGAATGTTTTAAGGGGCATAAAATCCAATCCAGGACCACAAAGGAAACCGAGTCAGGGAAAATAAAGATGGCATATTTTCCCCCCAACAAAGTTCATAGAACCCTTTCCCTGAACTCTGTCCACAGGCTCCTTTGGAGTCTGGGGACCCTCAGCTAAGAACCTTGCTCTGTCCCCCGTAGTGGAGAGTGGAGACCTTGGCTCTGACACTTACTAGCTATGGGACCTTGGACAAATTATTTCATCTCCATGAGCTTGCCTTTCCTCATCTGTGATGTGGGAATCTAGTAATCCTGCCATTTTCCTATCCAGAGAGGTTGTACAGTGCCTGGTACACACACAGTGGTGATTAATCAAAGTTTCATGAATGAATGAATGAATGAATGCCTCAAGGGATTTGGGAGATAGGACTTATAGACCTTAAGGCACTATAAAATGGGAGTTATTGCTATGATAATAATGGAAATGAGTGGCTCCCAAACAGTATCAGAGAGCCCTAATGCTTAGCCCTTGGCCCCCTAAAGTCAGGGGGTAGAATGCAATGATCTCTGAAGTTCTTTATGGTACTAAGAAATGATCCTTGATCCTATGATCCCTTGAACTCCATAGGTAACTGGAAAATCCCAACATTCCCTGGAGCCAGAGAGGAAGAGGGATGGTGGGCAGTAGGCCAGTTGAACTAAGGAAAACTGGGTCTTTCTTCTTTTACAGGAATAACATGGGGCAAAGTGGTCTCCCTCTATGCTGTGGCAGCAGGCCTGGCTGTGGACTGTGTGAGGCAGGCTCAACCAGCCATGGTCCACACCATTGTCGACTGCTTGGGAGAGTTTGTCCGGAAGACGCTGGTGACGTGGCTCAAGAGGAGAGGAGGATGGGTAAGTGTGTGTGCTCATTCTTATTTCTAGAAAAACAAACCCTGTAGAATGGAAACAAAGCCAACAAAATCCCCAGTGGTTTTGTGGAAGGTGGGAGGGGGCGGGGGAATAAAAGGATCAGGAAGTCTGGCCGGTGGCAGGACTACCTTGGTACAGCAAGCAGGTGCGCAACAGGCCAGCTCTCATTGTGTTTCACTTCTGACTTCTGGCAAGCTCTAAGTCCAGCTCCTAAAATCTGAGCGGGCTCTTCCTTTCTCCAGGCTGAGCTGTAGCTCTCTGGGCACGGACTTCCCTCCAGCTGAGGCCCCCACCCGGGCTGCCAGCTGAGTCCAATCTCTAACGAGAGATAATCATCTCGAAGGCTTGCACAATTTCCTCCACTCACGACCCTCTTCTCAGGCCAGGACGCGATGGTGTTGAGCTGGGAAATGGAAATTTCCCCTCCCACTGCCTGAGGGGTCAGGGTCTGTCCAGTCGTGGCAAACGAGGATCACAGTGTGAATTCCATTGGAGTTGTATTGGCCAAACAGCCAGAGACAGCATCCTGGACCAGTGCTCACTACCTCTGGGGTGTTAGGCAAGTCCCTTTCCCCGTCTGAGACTCAGTTTCCTCACCTGTACAATGAGGGTGTTGGACTGGATGATCGCTCAGTTCCCTTCTAATTTGAGATCTGCAATCTGGTGATCTTTTCTTACTCACTGCTGTTTCAAGCTAGGGACACGCAGTCAGTCAATAAGCATTTGTTAAGTGGCCGCTATGTGCTGGGCCCGGTGCTAAGGGCTAGGGATAAAAAAAGGCAAAAGACGGGTATGAGAGGCTTTGAATGCCAAACGGAGTGTTTTCTGTTTGATCTTGGAGGCAGAGGGAGCCCCTGCAGTTCACTGAGCAGGGCTGGGGTGAGGAGGAGTAGGGTTTATTGAGTAGTAGAGTGACATGGTCAGACCTGTGCTTTAGGAAAATCACTCTCGTGGTTGAATGGAGGCTGGACTGGAGTGGGGAGAGACTTGAGACAAGCATACCCTCCTCCAACCCCCAGCAGCTATGGCAATAGTCCAGCTATGAAACTGGGGGCAGTATGGGGCGGGGGAAGAAGGGGGAATGTTAGAGATCTTGCAAAGGTGAAGTTGACAGGCCTTGGCCACAGATTGGATATGGAGGGTGAGAGACAGTGAGGAGTTGAGGATGAGGCCCTGGTGGTGAGCCTGAGAAACTGGGAGGAAGGTGGTAGCCTGGGCAGCAACATGGATGTTCAGTACTATCCTGGGCTTTCACTCGAATAGAGGCCTTCCAGGTGAGGAAACTCCCTCCACCAATGCAGGTGAACACCTTCTCTGCAATACAGAGCACAGAGGAATGAAATTATTTGCCCAGAGTCACCCAGCCAGGATTGCCTGAGGTTGAACTTGAACCCAGGGCCAGCTCTCTCCAGCACCCTATACTGCCTCTGCCTTGTTACACATACCTGTTGGTCCATGGGCTAGTTAGTAAGCAGAAAGCTGGCCCAGTCAAGACTCCTGGCCAGAATAGGGGAACCCTGGGTGTTGATCCCAGAGGCCGGTAGGTTCAGTTGTCTTCAGAGAGAAGGGGAAGAAGAACCCTGCCTATCGCATGCCCTGCCGCCTGGGTTGGTTACAAGGCGCATCATGCAAAGCAAAGAAGCTGGCGGGTTCCTCGAGGGTCAACAGGAACTGGGCCCCACAGGGTTTCACACCCAGGGCTGGCAAACAAAGGGGCAGCTGGAGGAGTGAGTGGGAAGACAGGGACCCTGGGCAGACTCGTTCATCCTCTGTGGGAGCCTGAGGCCCATGGCTGGAAGCCCAAGCTTCAGGGAGGCCGGAAGCAGAGGCCAAAGTAACACCGAGGCAGACAGGGGTGTCAGGTTCAAGTGCAACAGATGGAACCAAAGGGACAAAAGAGAGGAGGAGCGGACACAGGGGATGCTTTGAAAGTCACACCTTCAAGGGGGCAGCTAGGTGGTGCAGTGGATAGAGCATCGGCCCTGGAGTCAGGAGGACCTGAGTTCAATTCTGGCCTCAGACACTTAACACTTACTAGCTGTGTGACCCTGGGCAAGTCACTTAACCCCAATTGCCTCACCAACCCCCCCCCCCCAAAGAAAGTCACATCTTCAGAAGCAGAACAAGCTGCCCGAAATGGAGGCTCCTGTTTCACGCCTAGGCCTCTTGTTCTCTTCTGTTATGGACTGGAAACGCTCATTTTATTCCTCAGCATTTGTTAAATTCAGAATAAAAATAAAGTCAGCAAATGGAGCTTACAGTGCCCACCCCTAGGAGTGAAGAGGGTTTGGGTCTGATTCACTCAGCCTCAGTCTTCCTCTGCAGACGAGACCCAGAGAAATAGTCGTTTGCCCAGGGTCACCCAGCTAGGAAGGTGTCAGAGGATTTGAACCCAGGTTTTCACCTGAGCCATCCTGCACAAATCCCCAAAGGAGGCCACTTACCTGACCCCTGGATGCGTGGGTGGAGATGAAGGGCTTGGCAGCCTGGCAGCTGAGTAGGGACCCCACCTTCCTTGGCCACGCCCCATCATTACCCAGGATTTCCCTGTGCTCATCTAGAATTCCCTGCCCATTCATGGTAGGGTTTCCTCTGGGCAGCCCCTCCCAGGGCTGAAGGTTGTCCCTGGGAACTACAGACAAAGGGACCCCACCCGTGGCTCCCCAATTATTGCTGACGGTGGCATCATGCCCTAATAAGGCAGGGAAAATGAGCAGAAGCGGTCCCTGAGCCTTGCCTAAGAGGCCGCCCTCCTGCCCGAGAGCTCCCATGAGGAAAGGTGACCACCATTCCCAGTGGACAGTGGCCGGGAAAAGGGGGACAGGATTGGTCCGGCGCCCCACCTTGGTGACATAGCATCTCTGTCTGGGATTCTGTCTCTGTCACAGTTTCCTCACCTGTGAAAGCAGGGGGTTGGGCTGCTCTTCTCAATCTCTGCCCTCTAGTAGCAGGGCCCCGAATGTGGGGTATTTTGTTGGGCCCTTGGGGCTTCTGGGCTCCTGCTTGCTAGGTCAGCAGGCCAATCACAGAGTATTTCTGGAGTCCGCTTGGCACTAGGGGCCGTAGATGTCTGCAGCTCTGTCCCACCCCGGCCCCTGTAAAGTGGCGCCCCTTCGTCAGCAGAGCTGGGGCTCTCCCAGACCCGCTGGGGTCTCTGTCAGTCCTCTGAGTACCCCTAGGCTCACTGCTGCAGCTGGGAGGCCTGGGCCCCCCGGGGACGTGGGGAAGGAGGAGGGGGCACAGGAGGCAGCCTAACCCCTCCTCCCTGGACCTCTGCTCACAGGGGCCTCTTCATCCTTGCCCGGGTTTGCTTCTGCAGACCCTCCAAGTGAGGGCCACAGGCCGGTGAAGGGGTGCTAGGAAGGAGGCCGACTAGCTCCCCCCAGGACCCATGATGGGCCTCCCTTTGCCTCTGCTGGGCCCCATAGCCTACCCCAGCTCCCAGGAGGGTGTGGACCACCTGCATGGGCTTTCCACACCTTGGACGCCCTCCTCCCCAGGAAGTCAGTTCTCCCAGGGGCTGGCACCTGGGCCAAAGTCCTGGATGCCCTGGCCTGCCCTTCCCTAGCCACCTTGCCTGCGGGGGAGGGGCCAGCAGGCCTGGCTCCTCCCCGGGATTGCCCCTGCACAGCTATGGCAGATTGAGGCCAGGGGCCTCAAGGCTGGACAAAAGTACCTCCTCTCCAGCTAGGGAACCTTGGCCAGCCTCCAGGAGAGCTCATGCCAGGTCCCTGCTTTTCCCTCCCACCCTTAAATATATTCACGCCTGCTCTGGACTTTCCTACTGGTGTTGGTGCTGTGGCTGAATGGGAGAGTTGCTAGGGCGTCTCTGGGGCCTGGCCTGCCTGAGGACTCACTGGCCTTGGCCCTGGCCCTGGCCCTGGCCTGGAGCTAGGCTGCTTTGGACAGGGTTCCCACTGGGGCTCTGACATGGACAGGCTTAAGAGCTGCAGGACCACCCCCTAACCCCCGGACCCCTGGGTCATCCTGCCCGGTGTTAGCAAGAGCCAAGACCCAGCCCTGTCCCGTTGCCTGTGTCCAGGTCAACAAAGCTACCTCCAATGGAGGAGTATTTTTATTTCGTGCTACTTTTCAATATTTCTACTTGAAAAAATGTAACATATATTTTTCTTCACCTCCATTTCCAAATCTACTCCCCTTCCATCCCCAGAGAGCCATCGCTGGTAACCAAGAATAAAAGCAGTTCAGCCAAGTTGGACCGTATGCTGTGTTTCAGGCCCATAGTCCACCACCTCTCAAAGGAGGAATAGAGATGCCTCTTTTCTCCTTCAGGGCCATGCTTGCTTTGGAGGAGGATAGATGGTGCAGTGGTTAGAGTACTGGCCTGGACTCAGGAAAACTGGAGTGCAAAGCCAGCTTAGATACTTATCAGCTGTGTGACCCTGGACAAGTCACTTTACCTCTGCCTGTCTTAGTTTCCCCAACTCTAAAATAAGAGTCATACATAATAGCACCTGGTGGTTGTGAGGATCGAATGAGATAATATTTGTTCATTTATAAATATATTTGAACAACCTTATCAAGCCCTCACTTAGCACAGTGTAGGTATAGTTATAATTCTCTGGCATTCAGGTGTGATTGTTCTGCTGTTGTTATTCTTTCCATTGATGTAATTTTAGTTATTGTGCATCTTATTTTCCTGATTCTGCTTACTTTGCTTGGTATCTACCCTGCCCTGGGATTCTGGGAACTCGTCACATTCCTCACTTCTGGTAATAATATCCAATTCCCCAGTCAAAGAGCACTTACTTAAGAAGAACTTTTTTGTGTGTGAGGCAATTGGTGTTAAGTGACTTGCCCTGGGTCACATAGCTAGTTAGTGTTAAGTATCTGAGGCCGGATTTGAACTCAGGTCCTCCTGAATCCAGGACTGGTGCTCTGTCCACTGGGCCACCTAGCTGCCCCCAACTCTGTCAACACTGATATTGTCTCACATTGTACATCATGTGGCAGAAGCAGAAGTCCCTGTCCTAAGTCCCACTGGGTCTGACTCAGCACCTCCCTGGAGCCTCACAGTCCAATTCAGCCCCTGGTCTTAGGACCTCGCCCCCATTCCCTGAGGGGCTTTGTTATTATTATTGTTTAATCTGTCACCTAAACTCCATTCCCAACACCCAGCCCTCTGCTAAAGCTGCTGCGAGATGCTGGCAAGCTTGTCTCTACACAATGGGATGAGAGAGCCAAGCCCTGGGCTGCCGGGAGCCAGCCACAGGCGTCATTTAGCAATTTACAGGGTGTGGAGATGCCAGAGCAGCTGTTCACAGCCACGGAGGGGAGGAGGAGAAGGGTGGTTGGCAGGAGGCTGGAGGAGGAGGCTCTGAGACTGTCTCAGCTAATGGGTAGGGGCCAAAGTGTGGTCAGGGGAAAGAGTGATGGATCGGGGGCCAGAAGGCTTGGGTTCAGATTTTACCACTTCAGGTAAATCATGGGACTGCCCTGGGCCTCAGTTTCCTCCTCCCAGCTCGGGAGCTAGGATTCTAAAGAATACCAGAATTTCTAGGTTGGAAGGAACCTCAGAGACCCCTCTGGTCCAACTGGTGCCTGAGCAGGAATTTCCTCTTGTTGGCCTCCCAACAAGAGACCATCTACCCTCTGCTTGCAGATCTGCAGGGATGGGCAGCTCACTCCCCACTCGGGCATCCAGTTCACATAGAATTCAGCAGCTCTGATTAGGAAGGTTCTAGTTTGGACTCTCCAGGTGCCTCACTTCCTTGGCTTGCCAGCCCTTCACGCACTTGAAGACAGACTCTGCGTCCTCACTCTAGGTGCCCACCAGAGCTGGGATGGCATAGTTACAAGCCCCCTCCAGGCAGGCCTGGTCTGGCCCGATCTCATTTGCTCCAGCCCTGAGCCGGGAAGTGTCTGCTCCGTTCTGCCCTGAACACTTAACTACTTAAGACCTCACTGGAGTTCTTTGTGAGGTGTCTGGTATCAGCTCCATTTTCCAGAGGAGGACCCAGCGACTCAGACAGATTATTTGTTCCAGTGGAGATCTAAACCTAGGCCTTCCCACTTCCCACTTCAGCTTCCTCCTCACATGCCCCCATGTCCCAGCCCCCCTCCCTCCCAGCAGGAATTCCCTCTAGAGCCTCCTGAGAAAGGATCAGCTAGTGACAAGGAGATCACTATCTCCCAAGGCTCTGGTGCCTTTGGGGATGCTTTTTTTTTTTTTTTTTGGTGAGGCAATTGGGGTTAAGTGACTTGCCCAGGGTCACACAGCTAGTATTAAGTGTCTGAGGTCGGATTTGAACTCAGGTCCTCCTGACTCCAGGGCTGGTGCTCTATCCACTGCACCACCTAGCTGCCCCCCTTTGGGAATGCTTTTAAAGGAAAACCCACCTGGTCTATGGAGGGACCTGGCCAAGCCAGGAGCGTCAGCTGCTGCTCCCGAGCATCTTCCTGGGCAGACCATCTTCTGGGAGTCTCCTAATAAGTGGCTTGTTTTCTTTCCCTTATAGGCAGACATCATGAAGTGTGTGGTGAACACTGACCCCAGCCTTCGATCCCACTGGCTCGTGACCGCTCTCTGCAGCTTCGGTCACTTCCTGAAGGCCATCTTCTTTGTCCTGTTACCAGACAGATGAGTGCCCGGTGCCCCCTAAACCTTAGGGCCGGGTCTCCCCTTCCCCGGCCAGAGCAGGGCTGCCCCTGCGCATCCTGGACTCTGGGGATGGGAAGAAGCAGAGGAAAGTGCTTGTCTCTCCAGCAGGGAATGCTTGGGCCTGGTTCTAAAATGTCTTTCACTTTGGGAATAGGCAGCTATCTCTGCCTGGGAGCAAGCCTTTGAAGGATCTCATTTCCCTCCCTAGTGGCAGAGATGTCAGTGTGAGAGCAAGGAATTCTGGGAAGCTGCTGGACCAGCTCCCCCCCCATGCTCAGCACTCAGCTGCATTTCTCTAAACTAAAAAGAGACTGTCTCCTCTGGCTGGTCTCTTGTTTCTGCTCCTTCCTGTGGTGTCAGTGGTCAACCTTCTCTTTTTAAAAGCCATCTATGTCTCCCCTTCCCTTTGCCCCCACACTCAATCAGTGGCAGGTTCTCATCACCTTCCCTGGGACTTCTATAACTCAGTCTCCTTGACTCCAATCTCTCCTCTCTTCATCCCTCCTCCAGAGCGCTGACACAAGGCTGACTGTGGCACTTCCCTGCTTAAAACCCCTCCGTGGCTCCCTAGTGCCTCTAGACAATTCCCTGGGCTGGCTTTTGTTTCTACATCACAATTATGCGCAATTGTCCAGTGAACCTTTCCTTTGCATAAAGAACATCGGTTAAGAAAAATGAATTGACATGAAATTAAATTAATTAAATGTGTTTGCTGCCTTGTGCAGCATCTGCACCTGTTGTCTTCCTCCACTCCAAGAAACAGAGGGAGGGACATTCCTTCATCTCTTTCTTTTATGTGCTTAGTCATGTGATTTCCCATCAGGCTCTCTGTTCTCTGGCCAGACTGGGCTCCTGGGTCATTCCCCAAATCCCCCACCCACATGCACTTGCACAAGCTGTACCACAGTGTAGGGAACACACTCCCTCGTCACTGCCCCTTCCAGGATCAGTCCTTCCTAGCCCTCCCCTCCCCTCCCCCTTCAGCAGTTACTGTTCTCATTCTTTATTGACTTTGTATTTATTTATCTGTATACATGTGGAATTCTCTAAATGGAATGGAAACTCCTTGAAGACCAGGACTGCTTCACCTTTGCCTTTCTACCCCAGCATCTAGCATAGTCCCTGGAACGTGGTAGGCACTTAACAAATGCTTGTTGATTGACTGATTGACCCCCACGATTCCTAAAACTTCCTACCCCTTCAGATTATCTTATATCTCGCATTTACTTCTCCGGGTGACTTGTAACTCTGAGTAGAGTGTAAGCTCCCTCAGGGCAGGGCTTGTCTTCATTCTTCTTTGTGTGCTTGGCACCTGGTAGCTACCTAATAAATGTTTGTCGAATGAATGAAGCCAAAGAGAAGTCAGCCCTGTCCTCCCCCCACTGTCCTCCAAGCTGGTCCTGATTTCAGTCTGCCAGAGGTGCACACGACTCACCCACTTTTGAAAACTCTCAGCCAAAAAGATGTTCGATCCTCCCCAGTGAATTTAGGAGGGGAGGGCTCTGGCCCAGTGAGCTTCCAGTCTTTTAAGCCTCAGGCTCGGCTTGCTTTTGGAAGCAGGCTTTGAAATGAGCAGGAGTGAGGAAGGGTACAATGACTGTGGAAGAAAGGCGTGGCTCGGCTTGCTTTTGGAAGCAGGCTTTGAAATGAGCAGGAGTGAGGAAGGGTACAATGACTGTGGAAGAAAGGCGTGGCCTGCCGGGCATTCTTGTCGGGGAGAATCAGTTTTGTGGACTGGAAAACATTCTGGTTAGGACTTTCTTCCACCCACCCCCTTCCTTGCTATATTGGAAAAAGGTTTCCTGATCTAAAGATGTGTGTGTGTGTGTGTGTGTGTGTGTGTGTGTGTGTGTGTGTGTGTGTGTGTGTGTGTGTGTGTGGAGTGAGAAGGAGGGATGGGGGGAGAGGAGAAATGAAATTGTCAAAAGTAACATGTCAGTGTTCTCAAGACCCTCCTATATTCTGAGGACAAATAAACAGGATTTTTATCATTTAAAAAAACAAAACCAGGGTGGGACAGAGATAGACAGTGAGTCAGAGGCAGAGAAGCACATCATTTTGGGCAGAAGGAATAGCCTGGGAAAAGGCAAGAAGGCAGGAAAGCCTGTTAAACACTCACCGGGCAGAAGTATTCTGCTGGTCTGGAGCTAGGAATGAGTGAAAAGTCCTAATTTTAGACTTACATTGCAGGGGGTGGCTGCTTGTGGAGGGAAGGCATGTGGTGCCAAGCAGAGGAGTTTGGATCTCATTTGGGGGGCAGCAGGAGCCATGGAAGGTTGGTGAGCAGAGAAGTAACGTGACCCAAGGGTTTGTTATAACCACAAGGAAAATTTGTGTCAAAACCTGTGAGGCGGCCAAGACAGACGGGCGGAAGCCATGGAAAACTGACTGGCTCCAGGGCATACAGGAAGGTCTCTCCATTCTTTGTCCTCCTCTTCCCAGCACCTACCCCAGCTGCCCGGTAAACAGCAGGTGCTTCAAACGTGCTTGTTGACTTTGAATAGGGACAGAGGCCGTGCCTTCATGAAGAATAATAGGCTCTGTGTGAGGAAAAGAGGTAGAAAGGTAGCCGGTGGGGCGCTATCTGAAGGCATGGTGTGACCACATCACTATGAAGCTGAATGGAGAGCAAAGGCCCCCAAGTGAAGGTGGCCGAAGAATTGTGCAGGTCGCACACTCGCTGGCAAAGTCAGGAGGAAATCACCACCAAGGAGAGCAATGCAAACCCCGACGACGCTCGGGTTGTGGGAAATGATCAAAGATGGCACCTGCAGATGTACTGGGGGTGGGGCCTGCCAGCAGGAAACCAGGTGCCCAGGCGCCTTTTGGGGGCTCTCAGCTACAGCCCAATGGCTCTGGAAAGCAATTTGGACTTAGGCCCCCAAAGTGACTAAATAGCTGTATTTGGGGCTCCGTGAGCTTACTGTCAGGCACTTAACCACAAGCAGCTTAGAGAAAGGAAGAAGGGTCCCATCAACACCAAAATATTCAGAGGGATGGGAATTGGACCTGGGATTTCATTGGTTTAGGGCACTTCTGGGGGAGGTCACTCCTGCTACCAGGGCAGGGTGGCACCTTCTCTGCTGCTTATACTCTTAGGTCCCCAAAGGGTTAAGTGAAGTGCCAAGGGCTACCCAGCCAGGAGGCTTGAGAAGCAAGCCTGGCCCCCCTGGCCAGCTTTCCAACCACTATGCCAGGCCGCCTCTCAAAAGATTTATAGGAGCGTGCGTGCGCGCGCACTTGTGTGTGCATGTGTGTGCACACATGTGCGTGATCAGAGAATTGCAAAGGAACTCTGCCAACCAATTGAGGAACGGCCAAACAAACTGTGAATGTGGTTGAACGTTCGCTGCATGAGGGTGGGGGTGAATCAATCAATCCTTCACCACCCCTTAATTGAAATAACAAGATTCTCTACCCAGATGCCTGGATTAGGTGAGAACACATCTCAGTCAGACCAGAAGTATGAGCTGGGTGTGAACAAGGTGTGACATTTCCATTGAAACAATCGAGCAGTCAAAACGAATTCTGCCAGGTGAGACTGGAGGTCTGTTTGGATTGGTTGAGGGAGCTTGATCTCCCCCCATGGGTTTTGTACAAAACCAGTGAGCTGGTCACACTGGGGCATTTTGGAAGCATTTGGCTTAGTGATGGACAAATTCTAGCCAAGCTGATGAAGACAGGCTTGGGCAGAGGGTGAGCACAGGCTTCAGTCCTGGGCATCTCCCCTTTACCAGAGAAGGACTCTGTGAATGTCAGAGGGTCAGAGGATTTGGAATTTCTGCCTTGGGAGCCACAGAGTAGACACATTGAAGAAAGGCTGCTTGAAGAGTCAACAGGCTGTCCAGCGCAGAAGCTTTGCATGCCAAGGGGAAGTTAGTTCATGAGTGCCCCATGAAGAAGGGGAGGAAAGGACTTTCAGGAACCAAGAGCTGTGTTAGCCCTCTGCCCATGTGCCCTCACTTTCCCCCAGACGCTAAGCATTGGTGAGAGAATGTATCAGACTTATTAGGGGATGTTTTATATCAACTGTTCTTACTAGACTGCCTGAGTAAATATTTCTAAAGCTAATTAGATCTGGCTGGCAAATTGTTATCAGTTGATCATCACTGAAGGAAAATCTATGGAGGGTGAGAGGGTGAGGGGGGGGGGCTGTGAACCATAATACTAGGAAACCAGTCCCTCCTCTCAGAGCTGTCATAGCACCTGAAGTTGAGATGAAGCTGCCCCCCACTGGGGATCTGCCCTTCAAAGTAAGATGCCAATAGGCATATGGATTCAGGAGGACCTGAGTTCAAATCCAGCCTCAGACACTTGACACTAGCTGTGTGACCCTGGGCAAGTCACTTAACCCTCATTGCCCCACAAAACAAAACAAAAAACCCAAAACAAACAAAACAAATAGGGGTGCGGAGCACCCATTACAACTGCACCACAAGCAACTATAAATAGGAAGGATTCAGAAAAGCCCTGGAAGACTCATTTGAACTGATGTAGAGTGGAGTAAACAAAATTAGAAAAACAATGTGCACAATGACTACAACAACAGACAGAAAGAACAAAGCAAAACTGAATGGGGTGGAATGATAATAACCAGGCTTAGATCTGGAGAATGGAAAAATGCACCTGTCTCCTCTTTGCAGAGGTGGGGATTTGGGGGGAGTAAGTATAAGAAGGTGGGAAGGTAGGAGGGGAGCAGGTTATGAAGGGCTTTGAATGCCAAAGGGAACTTAAATAATAACTGATTACACACATGCACGTGCACACACACACACACAGACACACACATAGACAGAGATACACACACACACAGACATAGACACACCCTCTAGGTCTCCCTTTCTTGCAGGAATGGAAGTGCAGCGGTCACTCCCGGCCTGACCCCAGTGCTGATTGGCACAGACGTGGTATTTCTGAGCTGTTCGCCCCGCCCCTGGATGGCAGCTCGGTGGCCCCTCCTCTTTCCCCCAACCCCAGGGGTTCATCATCTTGTAGGCACCTGATTGGCTCTAGCCCCGCTGTCGTTCAGAACTATCAGGGATCCCAGACAAGCCGTGGGCCGCGCCCTTCAACAGGAGCTGCTGATTCACGCTCTTAATCCTCCCCAAGTTTGAGGGAATCCCGCGTGCCGGGACACTTATCAGTGGGCGCCTCTGCGGAGCTTCTCCCCAAAGCGAATTTCATTCAGTTCGGTAATCTTAGCGAGCATTTCTGACATGCAGGCACCGGGCTGTGCTCTGGGGAAATAGGGCCAAGAACCCCGTGGTCCCCGCCACCAAGAAGCTCGCGCACGCGTGCACAAGCAGGTAAATAGAGGCAGCCAGACATCGACGCCAAGTAAATCTGATTTCCAAGGAAGAGAGCAGAAAGAACAGGAAGCCTCGGGGGAGGTATGGCGGGAAGGAGGAAGGAATTCTAAGAGGCTGAGGCCAAAGGGATGGAGGCGCCCCCTTGCCAGTAGGAGAGGGATGACCCAGAGAGGCAGGAGGAAAGCGCTGGGGCCAGTGTCCTCTCGGCCGGGCGCGAATATACCGAGGGGGGAGAAGGGCATTGCAAACATTCCCGGGCCATGGAAGGGCGCAGACCTCGCCCGGCGGCCCTTGCTGCGATCCCAAGCACGTCGTTCAGCCGCTCCGGGGTCCCAAGCACGTGCAGGGTGCAAGGTGATGGGGCAGAAGCGAAATGATACGGACCCTGCCCTGACGTTGCACGTGCAAGATGTGTTGGAAGCCGGTGTGGGCCCAGGCCCTGGAGGGCACTGGGCTAGGCACTGGGGACCCCCGAATGAAAAAGCCCTGCCCTCTGGGGGCTTGCAGTCTTTTGGGAGAGACAAGACGCCCACACAGGATGCAAGATAAGAAGAGATGGGGACAACGGGAGGTGTCCGCCAGATGCTCACTGAAGCCGAACTTGGAATGTGAGAATTCCAAGAAGTGAGGGGGAGGACACACCGTCGGGCTGTCCGTCAGTCAGTCTGTCAGTCAAGAAACATTTTACACAGCATCTCCAAAAGCCCCCACCCAGAGACAGTTCGCAGGCAAAGTCACAGAGTTGGGAAGTGGGCTCTGCTGTCCAAGAAAGAGTCCGTTCAGCTGGAGGATGGAGTTCACGAGGGGGAGTCAAGGGAATCTCTTAAATCCCAAATAAAGTGTGTGTGTGTGTGTGTGTGTGTGTGTGTGTGTGTGTGTGAGAGAGAGAGAGAGAGAGAGAGAGAGAGAGAGAGAGAGAGAGAGAGAGAGAGAGAGAGAGAGAGCGAGCGAGCACATGGATGCATGTGACTGCTGTATATCATAAATCACATTCTCCAAAAGCCCCCACCCAGAGTCACCTAAGGTGAGAAGGAGCCTCTTCCTGGCCAGCTCCCCGGCCCAGAAGCTATCGCTGGGCACCCCTGGCCCGGGCACTGGGTGCATGCCCTGACCTGTGCCGGTGTGTGTGTTACAGGGCCTTCGGGAAGGTTAGGGGATGGCTTAAGGCCCACAAAGAACCAGACCCGCGGATCCAGAACATGATTGAACAGCAGCCGGCTCAGCTGCCTCAGCGGGACTGAGTCTTCTGCTCTGTCTGGGCTTGTCCCGCGGCCTCTGAGGGAGCTGCTGCTCAGCAGAGGAAGGAAAGGCCGGCTCTGGCTGCTCCCAAGCTTCGGGCTCATTGGCCCTGGAATCCTCACGGAGCAGGACTCCAGAGGGAGGGAGGGGGGCCACCGCTCCGTGATGAAGGTCAAAGCCCTGCTCGAGTGTGTGGGTCAGGCTTTGTGCATTCCCAGTCCAGCCCCTCTGGGTCCCCCAAATGCTTGTTTTGAAAAGGGAGCAGTGGGGGCCAGGCAATGAGACCACCCCCTCCTCTTCTTAAGGGTCACACTTTCCACTGGCGAGGAGTAAATAGCACTGGGCGGGAGCCCTCCCGGGGCCACATCATTCATCCTCCTTGGGCCTCGATTTCCCCTTCTCTAAAATGAGGGGATTGGACATGACCTCTGAGGTCCTTTCCAGCTCAGGTGAGCCAAGCACTTTCCCCAGGCCTCTCCTCTCTATACACTATTAGACGCTGCTTGTGAAGCATTAATTAGGCTCTGTGTCCTGTTTAGATAAGAGAGTAGAGGGTGAGTGATTACCCTTCTGAGCCTGCTTTGTTTGAATAACTCTCCACCTACTGGCATTTTCCAGGCTATCGGCCAAAGGCTGCTTTGGAGAGTCCATAAATCTCTGAGATGGTCCATTCTCAAGAGCATGGGAGGCCCAGGGCATTGAGGCAGAAAGGAAAATTGGGACAAACCTTAGAGGAGGTGGAGGACTGACTCTGGGGCCCTTAAAGGCCCTTAAAGGTGGCTGAGAGCCCACACCCTTTCTATAGCAGCTAGGGGCAAGGGGAGGGGGAGATGACAATATACTGTGGGCTCCCACCCAATAGACCCTCCCACACAGCCCCAAGATTATCATCTGTAAAGCGCTGGTGACATTCCTAAGCATAGCCTTTCCTTAGCCCATTTTGGAGGTGACCCCTGCTTCTGTTCAAATACAGGCTGTGGGAGGCTCCCCTGCCTTCTCTTGGTGGCCCTACCTGTTCATCCGTGTCCTAGCTGTCAGGAAGACTCCCACAAACCCCACAGAGAATCTAAACACTATCCAGGCCTGGTTATTCCATATGAAAAACAGGAGGGAATTTTTCTGGTTTGATAAATGGCAACTTAACGTGAATTTAGCAGGCAGCAAGCAGTTCTAGCAAAGTCTGTTCTCCAACGCCAGACCTAAGCTTGTTTCTGCAAAGCTACTGCTGTTTATTCAGAAGTGCCATGGTCTACAGATTAGAAGGGCTACTTCTTCCCAGTCGAATGTTGTTCAGTGGCAGAGATCTCATTCCCAAAAACAGAGGGGAATTACTGCCCCCAACACTGAAATCACCAAACTCAAAGTTGTGGATCGTTCATGTCATGTAGGAGCCCACACAAAATCCTTTATTCATTCACGGAAGCTTAACTCTGGCCACCTACACCTTCTCCTTGGTCGAGGGGGTCATTAGTTTCACCCCCCCACACACACTTCCTGGCTTTGTCTGCCTCTTGTCCTTAAGAGAAGCCCAAGTCTCAAAGAACAGGCCCTCTGTGTCCCATTGGTTGGAAGATGGGTTTTGGCTATGACCCTCAGATTTCAGGATCCCTGCCCCCTGGAAGTAAAAGAAAAGCAATATGGTAGCTGTTTTGATCCTTTAAAAGTAAGGGCAGGAGCAGCTAGGTGGCGCAGTGGATAAAGCACCAGCCCTGGAGTCAGGAGTACCTGAGTTCAAATCTGGCCTCAGACACTTAACACTTACTAGCTGTGTGACCCTGGGCAAGTCACTTAACCCCAATTGCCTCACTAAAAAAAAAAAAAAAGTAAGGACAGGGGCAGCTAGGTGGCACAGTGGATATAGCACTGGCCCTGAAGTCAGGAGGACCTGAGTTCAAATCTGGCCTCAGACACTTACTAGCTGTGTGACCCTGGGCAAGTCACTAAACCCTCATTGCCCCACAAAAAATAAAATAAAATAAAAAAGTAAGGGCAACTAGGCTATTTTTGTTTCTCACTGAAACTGTGATGTTGTAGGTTCTAATTTTCTTTCTAATACATTTCTGTCATGCTCTAAGTACTTTATACATGTTATCTCTTTTGGCTTTTACAAAAGAACCTGTTGGTGTACAGGGTATTATTATCCCCATTTAATAAAAGAGGAAACTGAGGCTTGCTGATTTTCTACACAGCCAGCTTTGAAGGCAGCATCTGCCCCTGTCTTCTGGATGTCAAATTATCTTTTCCCACACTGTCATCCTAGTAACCCCATCTTTTACTTTATTATGCATCATTGGGCCTCAGAAAAAAGGCCTATGCAAATATAAAAATAATAATGAAAAAGTTATGACTTGGGCATCCTCTAATTACTCCTGTGCCCTGGATCACCTTTTGAAACACATATTCAGACCATATTACTAGGAGTTTTCATAGACTACTGAAATCTACTTCCCTCTCAGTTCTCTGCCAATCTGGCTCCTTTGTCATTGATCTCGCTTTTATGTCCTAATATAAAACCATGCAAATGTACCTCCTATACTAAATCTTAAGTTGTGCTTCAAAAGCCTCCACATATTCTTCCCCCAGTGTAGACATGCTGTATTTCTTTTTGTGTTGTCTCAGTTTTTAGGATTTCTCAAATGCCCACTGTCCCCTCTGTTGCCGAATCATTGCCATTTCTGGATTTATGAATAGAGGATTTCCCGAAGGTCTCAGTTCAGTTTTGAGCAACTAAATCTTAACCTTTGGGGCACCCAATATCTTAGATTTCATGGAAAATTTTGTCTAAGAATTCCACCTCATCTCTTCGCAATCTACTGAGACCAGGCATTCTGTAAGATCCTAAGATCACAGGCTTGGAGCTGGGATGAAGTTAGAAGCTGTTTAGTCTAGGGGTGTCAAACTCAAACAGAAACCATACATAAGGATGCCTGTGGGTAGCATGTTGACTTAGAAAACATCACAAGCTTATGTATGTTGTGTGTGTACCTCTCCACATATGTATGCATGTGTATGTGTATATCTAGACAACACACATTTTTCTATGTTATGTTATATGCATGATATATTATTTATATTTATATTATTTATAGATATACATCATATGTGTATACATACATATATACATGTGTATGTATAATTATTAATACCTCAAGACACTAAAAATCAGATTCGAAGTATACTTTAATCTGGCTTGGACCTTACTGGACGGTTATGGGCCAAGGGCCCCATATTTGACACCTCTGTTCACCCTCACCTTGGCCCCCATTTGACGTATGAAGTAGTGGAGGCCTGGAGACCCAAGGGAGGGCCAGGATCCAAAGGCAGGGCCTCTTCTCCACAGCCTGAGCCCTTTTCACTGTGGTATTCAGCTTCCCTTGGAATTCTCCTCTCCTTTCTTGAATCTTACAGACATCTGTCTGTACCAAGCTTCCCCAGCCATGTATCAATAACCTTTTCAGCTCAGTGTATCATTGGTAAGGCCATGTAGCAACCACACTTGTTGGCGTTGCCGTGAACCAGTGAAAAGGCAGAGGGAAGAAGCTTCCGGTCAGTACCATTCAGGTCTTCAAGGGTAGGGACTTTTCATTTTTGTCTCAAAATCCCTGGTACCCGGTAGCTGATCAAGAAGCATTTATTGAAGTGTTGACTGTGTCAGGAACTGGGCTGAGCAGTGGACTGTGTGCTGAACTATGTGCAAGGGGTCCCTGACACAGGAGAATGCTTAATAAAGCTTGTTGAAGTTTGGTACCAAAGAAGAGATTATAAGAAGACACCGTCTCCTCCCCCCAGTTCCTCCTTGGCAAAAGTGGTGTGTCTACAGGTGTGGAACAATGCAAATGACGTCAGTTAAAAAAATCAGTTTTTGCTGAAATTTATTTCTTCTTTTAAACATTTTTTCCTTTTGTTATAAGGGATGGCTCCCAATGAGGGGGAGGGATACAGTGGAATTGTAGGTGATAGAAAAAAAAAAGACACCGATTAATTTTTTAAATTGCTAGTCCATTGATTGATGACTGAGGAGAAAGAAATCTAAAGTGGGGAGGTCGGATGGAAAAGAGGGGAGAACGGAAAGGGGAGAACGGGGAGATCTGGGAGAGGGGCAGGTACCAAAGTGCCTCGGATGCCACACACAGCAAATACTTTTATTCTTTTTCGGATGCACCAGAATTTGGCACATTTCAAGTACAGCAAGATGAATGTTCTATTACAGTACACATTCACAAATCACTTCGAATGACAGGAATTCCCTGTCCCTCAACACCAGGTTCTTTTCTCCCTAAACCAAAGAAGTGCATCTTATCAACCAACCAAAGAGTATTTATTAGAGCCAGACACTGGGCCAGGCCAACGGGGATTCAAGTACAAAGAATGAAATCATCCCTGCCCGCAAGAAGCTTACATGATGTTAGAATCTGTCATGTTTCTTCTGAAATTCACATACATTTATCAAATGCCCTCCGTGAGTAAGGCACTATCCCCTTGGTTGCAGAATTGCTCCTGATTACTAATGATTCTGTTCTACTGTCACCAATATTTTAGAAGTCACCAAATGAATCTGTCTAACAATGTCAGAAATGTGAAAGGTCTCCCCTTCCTGATTTCCTCTGGGAAACAAATCATCCCCATCAGACCAAACAAAGGTACAAAGGACACGTGAGGATGTTCAAAACCACAGCCATAAAAATAAAGGGGTTTTATTTGGTTTCTCTGCCATTTTAGGGTCCCAGGGACAGTCTCACGACACCCCCCTTCCGGAGCGGGGCGTTCCTGTATCACTTTCCTGAGCTGCCCCACCCCGCCCCGACCGCAGCTGCGCACACTCAGCCATCCTCATTGCTCCGCCCCCTTAAGGTGTCACTTTCTTGTAGGTGATGTGAAGATGTTGCGTCATTGGCTGGGTGGTGGTTGCCATGGAGACCGTCTGCTCCAGTCTCCCTTCAGCGTTCAGCCGGAACTTTCGCATGATCTGAATAGGAAAGAAAAGTCCCATCATTTGGGTGTAACCAGCATCAGCCTTATTTTTAAACCCTTTGGAAAGGCTCTGCTTGTAACCCTCTGTCAACAGCTGTGCCTTAAACGACAAAGCATCACACACGGTCTGACTCTTCACCCCTCATTCCCCTTCCTCCTCATCCACTTAGCAGCCACTCCAGACGCTTGGAGCAGATGGCCTGGGGGCCCCTGGGGAAATCGGCACCTCCAACCCCAACCCCAGCTGGAGCCCGCCCTCCTGAATCTCCCAGCCACAACCGAAGCGATAATCCATCTTTTCTTGGGAAAATGCATCAGTATTTATTAATAGAAGATCTGGAGGCATGCTTAATGTGGAAAGAACTCTCTGTCTCTGTCTCTCTCTGCTTGTCTCTGTCTCCTCCCACCCAAGCTTTCCATCTTGCCAGATTGTTGAACATCTACAGAAGCCCTGAGTTTTCCCCAGTTCTCCTAACTATTCATACATTGTTTCTGTGGTTCTGAAATATGTTATCCAGAATTTAAATGACCAACATCCTCTTTCCAATCTAAACCTCATACCACCAAACCCAGTTAGTCTTTCCCGTTTTTGTTTGTTTTTAACCTTCCACAGGGACAGGATCTTGTAAAATGCTGAGAGGTGCTCAATGGGACAGCAGTGGGGAGGGACTAAAGATCTTCAGGGGGCAGCCCTCCCCTGGGCTCATCCACAGAACCCCAATGTCAGCTGGAGCAGACTCCCAACATTCAGCACTGGCCATAGCAGACTCTGCTCAGTTCCCTGCACAGCACAGCTGCTTTCTGTTACTTTGACTCTGGGAGACTCAGCAGGAGCAGGACCCCTAGCAGTGGGGGAGCCCCAAAGCCCCTCTCCATGTCTATTTGGAAGAGGTGGGGTGCAGACCACTGTGTGCAACAGAGAAAACTCCAGGGAGCCTCACAGAACTCCCCAAATGGAACTGTGGTTTGGGGACGTCCCCCTCATCTAGGCTTCTCTGAATCAGAAATCGAGACAGCAGTGGTGGCATGTTTCTGGGTCTCGTTTTATACATTCAAGGCTTCCCACTCTTTTGAAAACAAACAGCTTAAAAAATATTTGTCTTTTCCTGACAGAATTTTGACACGACTGCCTTATACCCTTTTGCCTCTTAGTGCCAATCTTTCAAATGATTCGAGTCACGGGCTGGCTGGGTACACCCTCCAGTCTCATGAAGGCCTGTGCGTGGCATGGAGGCCAGCCTGGGTTCTGGAAGGTCCTGCCACAGGCCTCGAGTTTGGGCAGGTGTGGCCACCCTGGAGAGCCAGCAAGCATGGGCTGGTCCCAGGAGCTGCCTACTGAGTGCTGGTTTGGAGCCAGTCATGCCTCTCACATAGGCAGCTATTAGCAGGATTACCTATGTGTGCTACAAAGAGTCAGGATGGGTTTATAAATGTTCACTGCCCTGAACCCCCTTAGGTCTTGGCTGCGTGAGGAGTCCAGTGATGGAACAAATTCAGTAAATCTAGAGAAGAAACGGGGAAAACTCTCATTTGACCCAATTAGAAAAGTGAGCTGGAGGGAGCGACCTTTCCTCATCTAACACAGAGCTCTTGGGGCTCATTCTGGACCAGAGGAATCATGCCTGGGAAGCCCTGGAGAGGCCAACCCAACTGGTGCTTGTGCTCCACAGGAGTTGGCTGCACTCAGCCTGAAAATCAAGACATGGGAGCAGGAGAAGGTGAAGGGTGGCCCAAGTCGTGGACTTACTTGCAACTCAAACAGCTGGAGAAGGGTCCCAACGGGTAGCTGAGCCAATATGGCGGCCGAGGTCCTCAGGGAAGCAGCCACTTTCCTTTGGCTTGGTTAGGCATCCTCTCCTCAGTACTACCTGTCCTCATCCTTCTCTCCTCCTTGCACTACGCCAGGGGTTGCTCCCCGCCACATGTTCCCAGCCCCCACTACCCCCATCCACACACGAATTCCATGTCCTCCCTTCACCCAGGAGAACAGGCCTTTCTCAATGATGGTATCTGAGGCTGCACAGGATGGGTATTTAAGAGAGATTTGTTCAGTTCCCGTTGGGAAGAGCTAGATGAAGGAAGGGACAAAGGGCAGTGTGGGCCGTGCAAATACAGGAGGGAAGGCAAAGCAGTCTGCTCAACCTGAGAGGTCTGAGAGGAGCCCAAGATGGGGCTGGCTGACTGTCACCCTGGGGAACTCTGGGCACCGCCCCCGATGGTGACACACTGGGTGCCTGCACTCTCCTGTGGAGACGATACTGAGATTGTGCCGAGCCAGAGAAGGGGTCTAATAAATGTCTATTTCCTCCACCCCTAACAGTGGGGAGAATATGGGCCTTAGCCTCAGGAAGCCTTGGGTTGAATCTTGCCCTAGACATCAACCACCTAGGTGACGATGGAGCCTCAGTTTCTCTTTTTGTCAAATAGAGACAGCACTGCCTTCTCCCCAGCATTGATGTGAGGAAAGCGTGCTCTACCCTGAAAGCAAGTTATGATTGTGCTTGTGCCCAGGGCGGGGGCATCTGTCTGGGACCCAGGACCAGGGAGACCAGACCCATCACTCACTGATGAAGGAGGACAGTATCAGGCCCAGCTCGTTTCTCTTTCTCTTATACAAGGAGGCCTGGGAAGAAGGAGAACCCTGGGCCTTTGGGCCTCAGGAGACCCCGTCAGACTTTCCCTGCTGACCCCTGGTTCACAACAGACTGCCACAGAGGAAAATTCATTTCCTTTTCCTTTGTGGGATCCAGTTGCTTCCAAACCCTCCTCAGAGTCTGAGGGCAGCTTTCTTGTCTTCACAGAGAGATTCAGCCAGCTGGCAAACAAGATACCACCACACAGGCTGGCACTGTGTGACTAAGTCACTTAGCCACAGTGACGGCAACTAGACTGTCAGCCCTCTATGGGAGAGGCAGCAGCATATACAAGGCAGGCCACCTGGGACCAAGGAAAGTGGCCAGACAGGGCAGTCCCAGGCCACGGATACTCTTCCATCTTCGGGAAGATGACCCTTCCGGAGGGTTCATCTGCAAGGTTTATAGGAATCTGTGAGGCAAACCATCCAGCTTCCCTGCCATCCCTCAATAACAGACACATTATTGGAGGGACGCAGCTCAGTGGCTCCATGCACAGAGCACTGGTCCTGGAGTTAGGAAGTTCTGATTGTCTGCTTATTTTTTGGTTGTGCCCAACTTTGTGCCCAACTCTTTGTGACCCCTTTTGGGGTTTTCTTGGCAAAGATACTGGAGTGTTTGCCACTTTCTTTTTCAGCTCATTTTACAGATGAAGAAACTGAGGCAAACAGGGTGAAGTGACTTACCCAGGGTCACACAGCTAGTAAGTTTCTGAGACCGGATTTGAACTCAGGAAGATGAATCTTCCAGACTCCAGGCCCAGCACTCTATCCATTATGCCACCTAGCTGTCCCTAGAGTCAGGAAGACCTGGTTTCAAATCTCTCTTCAAACACTTAGTAGTTGTGTGACCTTGAGCAAGTCACTTAACCTGTCTGCCTTGATCCACTGGAGAAGAAAATGGCAAACTGCTACAGTGTCTTTGCCAAGCAAACCGCATGAACAGCATCAGTTTGCTGTGGCTCACAGGGTTCTCAAGAGTTGGACAGGACTCAAGACTCGGCAACAACAGCAGACACGCGTGAAGGCCTGAGGTGACACCGGGAGGCAGGGAGAGCACAGGGACTTGGTCCTTACAATTCACTGCCAAGGAACCACAGGGACTCCTGTTTTGTTCTGTGAGCCAGCAGGACCCATCTCCTGGCCTGACTTTTGCCACCTGAAGATAGAAACAGCCCCATACCTCACGAGGGAAAATCCACCGTCACCGTTGTTTCCACAGCACTGCTCATCCCCCACTGAGGGCTTCAAATTTCCATCTCCAAAGTGCTGTTCTTAGCCTGGCATTTCATTATTCAACATCCTCCCACTCACCAAGTCCCTGCCCTGCCCTCGGCACAGCCTGATGACTTCAGGCGGCTCCTGGGTCAGGGTGACATTATGCAAGGCGTCTCAAAGACAGCTGTTCCAGTTATCTCCGAGCTGGGCAGTTGGGGGCTGAGACCCAAGGACTCCAGCCAGAAGAGGAGGAGGAGATGGCTTCAAAAAAGAAAGACTGGGGGAGGAGGAACGTGAGGAGACCAGAGGCAAAGTTCTGGCTGAGAGGACAGAGCAGAGATGCTGAGGGAGAGACATTCATCTGAGCCGGTCTCAGGCCACTACAAGAGTAATTGCTCAAGCAGTCATCGGGAGGTGAGATGCCTCCAGACGCTTCTCCAGAGGCAGATGAGAACGCAGGGCTTTTGAAAACAAACCAAGAGCCATCCTCAGGAAGCTGCCTCCTCCTGGGAAGCTTTCCTTGAAAACACGGACAGGGACAGAACAAACACTGCAGGAGGAGAGTCCCAACGTCCATCCCTGTGTCAGTGGACCGAGAACGTGAGGTCATGCAAAGCACGAGGCCACAGCCGGAGGGTCGCTTTCTCCTAGACCTGCTCAGTGCAGAAGAAGCCGAGGGATCACCCCCGAAGCCAGAAAAGTCTGCTCATCCAGGAAGATCACACACCTACGTGAAGATGTGAACCACTGTCCTGCCAGGTGGGGGCGTGCCTCATCCAGGGTCCCACCTCTGCTTCGGACGCGTGCAGGGCTAAGTTGGCTCAAGCGGAGGAGGCCGTGACTATCTCCCAAACCATCCCAGGGAGGGGCAGAGAGACAATTTCTCCATCCCCAGAAGGAATGGATTCATTTATGCCGATAAAAACCGCTGCGCACAGTATGGCGGGTACGGGTTCTCCCATCCCTCCTCTCTTCCTCTTCTGGGGTGGGAGGGGTCAGGGAATCTCACATGACCACAGCCCCAATCTGTTTTTAGTAGCTCTCTAGGCCCAATGCTCATGTGAATCTTCCCTCTAGCAACAAAATGAGGCTCCCAAGTCTGCAGCTGATCCTACTAAGGGAAGAAAGCGTAGCCAGGAGTGCAGTCCCACTAAGGCCCCCCCTCGAAGCAGCCTGAGTCCAAACGACAACCAAGAAAGCCAAAGGAAAGGAAGCTGATGGATGCTGTGCTCCTGAGAGAGGCAGACATTGCGGGGGGGGGGGGGGTCCTGGGGGAGCCTGGGAGCCAAGCGGGCCAGGGCCACTGCCTGACAGCCGGCCTCCCTCTGGGCACCGGCCCCTTGGGACACTGACCCCACCACAGACATGGAACCAAGAGCAAGGCAGGAAACAACCAACAACTGAACTCAGGAAGCAAAAGCGAATCTCTGTGACCTGCACGTAAAGGAAGTCCTCAAGAGAAGCAAAGCAAAGGACCAAAGCACCTACACCAGGAAAGATGGAGCCAGACCCGATAAAATCCAATGGGTGATTATTACATCAGAGCAACAAGGCACAGCTTTTATGTGTCCTGGCATCACCCTGGGCACTTAAGTCACTTAACACGTTTGCCTCAGTTTCCGTAGGTGTGAAAGGGGGTATAATAGTCCCTACATCCCAGACTGTGGAGGGGATGGAATAAGATACAATTCTCAGAAAAGTGTTTTTAAAAGCATAAAATGCCTAAGATGACAAAGGAAGCCAGTTATACTGAGTTTTCAAAATATTAAAAACATTAAGTTCACAGACCCCAGGTTAAGAACGTCTACATTAAAGGAATTAATGGAAGTCTGTGGCTCAGAAAAACTAATCAAGAGAATAGGAGATGAAACAACTCACAGAAACACAGAAAAGCTGAGAAGAATGTGTAAAAGCCCAGAAGCACGTTGTGGGGCAAGAATCAGTCCATCACAGGGTCAGGAGGTGAAGTCCCCTCTTTTCACAGCCAAGGAAACTGGCCCAGAGAGGTTAGTGGCTGGCCCAGCATCACACAGCACAGGGAGTACCTGAAGCTGGATTGGAATCCAGGGCTCTCCACCCCTCCCCCCACTCCCCCTATGCCCTTTAAAAATCAAAGAAACACAGAATGCCAGGGAGGCCAAGCCACAAAGACAATGGAAGACAAAGTAATATACTTCATCCAATGGGAACCCAGAGGATAT